>NC_063334.1:113394882-113424986 GCF_021869965.1 Rhincodon typus
TCACAGATGCTGCCAGACCTGCTGAGCTTTTCCAGCAACTTTGTTTTGTTCCTGATTTACAGTTCTTTCAGTTTTTATATAAGAAAGGCTGTTGATCTTTTACCTTTATTCCTTTAATTTTCCATTTCATAGTGGGAAGGACTGTAATGTTAACTTTTAATTTTATTGCTTTATTTTTCTACTTATACTAAGAACAACGGTAATGTTTTACTTTTAACTTTGTTTCTCTATATTACTTTTTGTGCCTAAGTCCTGTATCTCGGTGCCTTTGTACCTGGGATGTGTGTTCTTGAGTACACATGACACTAAGGCTTAAATCAATTCAAATCATATACCCGAGATAGTAGGAACTGCAGATGCTGGAGAATCTGAGATAACAAGATATAGAGCTGGATGAACACAGCAGGCCAGGCAGCATCAGAGGAGCACGAAGGACGACGTTTCGGCCTAGACCCTTCTTCAGAAAATCTGAAAATCTATTTTCTGAAGAAGGGTCTAGGCCTGAAACATCAGCCTTCCTGCTCCTATGATGCTGCTTGACCTGCTGTGTTCATCCAGCTCTACACCTTGTTATCTCAAATCATATATCCACTGAGTTTTCAGAAACACTGGCATCATATTATGCCATAAAATGAAACAGAGCTTTCAGGACAGGGAGCTGAAAATAAATCCTCGCTATTTTTTCTTTATTTTTCTCACTTTTGTTTAAGCAGAACTAGGAGTTGGACTATAAACGGCTGTGTGCTTGCAAAAAGAAGAAGACAAATGCACATGTTTGCTGTTGGTGACTGGCCTGGAAGATGATGCGAGTTAATTACTAAACTAAGGAACTCTAAGGATGATTTGGTACAGAATGTTGCCCTGTCCAGGGCTGGCAGCTTGTTGGAAGTTCTGAGGAAGGGTCATTGGACCTGAAATGTTAACTCTGTTTTTTCCTTCACAGATGCTGCCAGACCTGCTGAGCTTTACCAGCAACTTTGTTTTTGTTCGTTGGAAGTTGAGTTGGTCAGTTAAGAATGCTAACCAGACAACTACATAAAATTATTGACTAAAGAATGAAAAGGAAAGGCAGGGTGCAGAGTAATTTCAGAAACTATGGGGCTTGCTGCTGTCTTTTTTTTACCCAGCTGAACTACTTGATATGCCAGCTGGGTAGTGCAGGAGAACACAGATGAGAGTGATTCCTCTGGTGAAGAAAGGATGAAACACAAAAGCAGCAATTCATATCCCACATAGCAATGCAAGATTGTTGCCTGTTGAAAAAAAAGTTTTTTTAAATAATTTGCTTTGGGAGAAGAAGTCTTCTTTATGTTTTACAGTGTTAAAAAAGCTGTTTGGATTAATTAAATCTGAGCAGCAGGACAAGATTCTTGAGGTTATTGTACAACCAAGTGTGACAGAAGCTGAAAGAACGCATAGTACCCATAAGAAAGTTCACAATGCATGGTTAAAGAGACATGGTGAAAAGCACTCACTAGATGAATTCACAGAATTCGCAGGATTTGGGAATTGAAATTGAAAGGCATGCCTTTCAGTGACTTGAGGCTATGCTTTAGTTGCCCTGATGCTGTACTGTGCTTTGTTCCCAGTAATTATGAGAGAGGTCAAGGAGTTGTGGTCTGTTGGCTGAGACAGTGGCAGCTCCTACCTTTGAGCCCAAAATTCTCCAGGTTCAAGTCCTGTACTAGGACTTGTTCACTACACAAGAAAACACAACCACTCATGCATGTAAGCCAGTGTGGCACCTGGCCCAGTTTAATGAGGAGGATTAGTTGCAGGAAGGACATGTGGCTCTAAAACTAGCTGCTCAAACTCAAAGAAAGTTGCTTGATATGGATGGGTTATCAATGAGAATTGTAACAACACTGTACAACATGGGGAAGAGCTGAAACAGAAAGAGACAGAAGTTGAGAAATGACAGGCAAGAGTGCATTGTCAAGTCTGTTTAACGTTATAGGAATTTAACATTTCATTATTTTGGTATTAGTAAATTGAGCTTTCTTAATAAGTGCAGGGAACTAGAGTACTCCATGTGTGGCCTAATATTTCTCCAATGCTTTTCTGTTGTACTCCTTGAGAAATTAACCTAGGACTTTGCGGTCTTCAAGGTCTCATCATTTATCTGTTGCCAACTTTAAGTTACTTATGTGGCTTTAAAATAACGAATGGAGAATGCTAACCAAACGTAGGTGTCAGTTGTGGCTCAATTGTCATAGTCTAAATACTTCATTGTCTTTGGGACTGTATGCAGTGACTCCTTCAGGAGTTATCACACCAAGTCAGGCTTTCTTCGTGATGGGGGGGCCTGCCACAGATTATTCATCTGGATCCACTCCACTTCAAGCTAAATATAGTGCAGCCTTTTTCAGAGATGACAGTCTTTAACAAGGAAGAATTAGTCAAGTTGTTCCCTTCTGTGGGACGGACAGTGAGAGAGTGAGTTCGGACAGAAACAGTGGTTTTTGGATAGCATCAAAACCGTGATCAAAACTAAAAAGACTTTCTAGTGTTTACAGTACAACTATCCTGTCATCTTCTACTTGAATAAGTCAGGATTGTCTGAGAGCCTCCAGGAATTGTATAATAATTCACTGAATTCTGCTGGGAGAATGTGAGGAGGAAAGTCTTGGCGGAATTAAAAAAAACATTCTCTTAATTGTGTTATGGTCCAATGTGGTGACATAGAATATCTTCTTAATATCCACCTCTTGGTAGACTCGAACAGTCGTTTCTTAAAAAAAATCATCTACCAACCAAGTGTTTAACAAATTAATTACTGTGACTGTTAAAGCTACATACAGACAGGTTTTCTTGCATTTTCAGGCGAGGTATGGTGGTGTTTCTGCAATCTGGGGAGAAGCAATTTAAAGTCTTCACTGTGTACCAAGCCCCTCAGCTGGAGTGGGTAGATGGGTATATAAAGGATAGTGGATGGATCACTGGAGTTGAGTTGGCTGGAGCTGTTCAGGCAGTGACTCTTGGCTCTTAGGCCCGATGCCTGGACTCCTGGAATAGAGCGCGGCATTGGCTATAGTGATGACAGAGCAGGAACTTTTGGCTGAGGTAGGCCCGGAGCATGGACTCCACGGTGGCGGTGGGTCATTGACTGTGGTGGTGTCGGTGCCTGGAATGGGCACTCCTGACTGAGGCAGGCCCGGAGTAGGAAGGTTGCAAAAGTCCTGGAATTTTAAACTCTATCTAAGTATTTTGTTTTTAATCTTTTGTGCCTCAAAATGGTGCTGGATTGTGGTGACACAAACACTTTTCACTGTATCTCCCTGTATGTGACAATAAATCATTTATTCATTCAAAGAGTTAATGCTTAACAGAGTGCAATAAACACCATCTACTGTGATTGCATCGTGAGGTATTGGTGTGAGAATAAAGTTGGATCATGTGAGAGACAGACATAAGGCTAAGTCCTCCTAACAGTCATTTGACATAATGTACGGACTGTTGTTAAAAACACTAAAAAGTTGCAGAGAAGCAATAAATTACTTGCTTAGTCTATAACAGTCTCTGATAAGAATCTACCCTCACATATAATAGACGACAAAAGCCCTAAAGAACCCACACACTTATAGAAACAGAGGAGAGCATACATAACATGGTGATCAGCATGGGATCTGAAGATTTAATTTAGCAACATCAGTCCCACTGGTGACCCAGAAAACCTCAAGGAAAGCAGCTACTGCTGATTGCTGAGGACAGTGGACACTAAAACAGCTTGGTGAAGCCCTCAATGCTGAAGATTACATCAATGAGTCATACAGAAAATTTCCCAGACCTGATAAAATACACACTGGAACAGAATCTGCAGCTGTAAGAGGGGCATTATGTTTTCTGTGGGAGTGTTTCTGAGTCCCAGTTCAGCCAATGGGCCAACAGACTTTGGAGATTTTGTAAGACAGAAGTAAAAATCCCTGGTATTCAGGGGAAACTCGAAATTGGGACCTTAATTCAGGCTGACAGGGTGAGAATTTAAGAAAACAATAAGTTGCAGCTTAGATTGGGTGCTGTCTCAATCATGTGTGGATACTATGTGGTAAATTCAGAAGAAAATAGAGCTAACAGGGTCAAGAGAGAAACTCAACTAACCCAGGTACAGAAAATCAAGGAAATCAGGAACTTGAATCAGGTCACTGAAATCAGATAAGTTTTGGGCAATTTATACACGTGAACAATTCTGATGTAACACAGAGGGAGACTCCATTGCAGCCACAAAGGCAGGAGATTCTTAATTAAAGCTACAAAGAGGAGGAAAAACTTCCCAACCAGCAGCAGAGTGTTGGAGAGCTGCCATGGCATTGTCAAATCAAAACCTTTAAAGAAGATGAAATACTTTATCATATTAGGAAGGTTTGGCATCAGAAACTGTACTCCCAGGAGACAAATAGCCTCAGGATAAAATCATTTGACTGAGGTAAAAGGAAAGTCTTCATTCTGAGGGTTAGGGTTAGGATTAGCGTTAGGGTTAGGCATTTTTTGTGAATTTTGAGATAGGAAGATGAGAACATCATAGCCTCATCAAATTGTTGTGGTGGAGAGAGAGGCTTTTCTGCACACCACACCATAACTGAAGTTCCTCATCATCATAACCACTTTCATGAATCTTTTCTGTACCCAGTCCAATTTCTTCACATTCTTCCTAAAGAATAGTGCCCAAAACTGGAACTCAATACTTTCAGATATAGTGGGAACAGCCGATGCTGGAGAATCTGAGATAACAAGGTGTAGAGCTGATGAACACAGCAGGCCAAGCAGCATCAGAGGAGCAGGAAAGCTGACGTTTCGGGTCTAGACCCTTTCACTCAATACTTTCAGTTGTGGCCGAACCAACATTTCATACATTTTTAACATCCTTGTTTTTGTAATCTACACTCCATTGATAAAGCCCAGCATGCCATATGCTTTATTAATAAATTTCCCAACCTGTCCTGTCACCATTGATGATTTATTCACATTTACACTCATTTACAGGTCACCTTGCTGCTATATCTCCATTTGAATTGAACTCTTTATTTTCCATTGTCTCTGTGTGTTCTTCCTACCACAATGAATGGGGAACTATTGGCATAATGGTAAAGTCACTGAGGTAGTTTCCAGAACCCTAGGCTGCGAGTATAGGTTTATAGAATCTCACAATGGCAGATGGTGAAATTTAAATTCAACAATATCCAAAATTAAAAGCTAGCCTAATAGCAACCACAAGATCACTGTTGATTGTTGAAAAAACGCAGGTGATGTTCTCTTGGGAAGGAACTCTGCCATCCATACCTAATCTGACCTACATGTGGCTCCAGATCCACAGCAAGTGGCCCAGCAAGACACAGAGTGCTACAATGTCTAAACAAAGGAATGGAATCAGACAGACCACCAGCAGTTCAAGAAGGCACCTTGCCATTGCCGTTTCGAGAATAATTCGAGATGGGCAATAAATGCTGGATTAGCCAGCAACACCCATATCCTATACACAAATTTTAAAATAAACTGCTTAGCATTAAACATCATCAGCATGTGTCAGCCTAATCCACCAATTTATCTTTGTCCTTTTAAAGTTGCATTCTATCCTCTTCACAGTTCACAATGCTTCTAAGATTCATATCAGCTGCAACTTCTAAAATTGTGTCCTTAAGCCAAGGTTAATGTCATTGATATATATCGGAAAGAGAGGAGGTCCTTACGTTGATCCCTGGGGATCAATCCCCAATAAACCTTGCTCCAATCTAAGCAAATAACTTTTCATCATTACGCTGTTTACTGTCGCTCAGACATGTTGCTACTGACACTTTAATTCCATAAACTATAACTTTTATCACAAGTCTGCTAGGCGTCACTTTATCAAATTCCTCTGGAAATCCCCAAACAACAGATCAACAGTATTAGACTTCTCTTTCTTTAAAAAAAAATTCTACCAAGTTATGATGAAACACAATTTTCTCTTAAGAAATCCATTCAAGCTTTCCCTAATTGAGCCCTTATTTACCAAAGTGACTATTAATTTTATCCTGAATTATTGCTTTTAAAATCTTTTCCACATTTGAAGTGAAATTCTATGGCAGGTGTTATTGGACGGATCTGAAACAGGGGTAAGAGTATACAATTTTTATTATTAAATGGGAAGTCCACCTTTTCTGCCTGCTCCTAAAAGCTATTGACTCTCCTTTAGTTCAAAAATTGATCACAGCCTTGCATATGCAAAATGACAAACCTCCACTGCTCTCTGAGGGATAGAATTCCAAAGGTGAATGATCCTCTAAGAAAATAGATTCATCTTCAACTCCATCTTAAATAGGGCATGTTTTATTTTACTTCTGTCGTGGTTCACCAATTAATTGACATGGACCTGTTATTCTTAGGTGGCATGGTAGCTCAGAGGTTAGCACTGCAGACTCATAGCCCCAGGGACCTGTGTTTGATTCTACCCTTGGGTGACTGTCTGTGTGGAGTTTACATATTTGTCCCATGTCTGTGTGGGTTTCCTCCCATAGTCCAAAGATATGTAGGTCAGGTGGATAGGCCATGAGAAATGCAGGGTTATAGAGATAGAATGAATGTTTGGTCTGGGTGGGATGCTCTTTGGGGGGTTGGTGTAGCTAGATTGGCCAAATAGCCTGTTTCCACACTGTAGGGATTCTATGAACTTGAGAAGAAGAAATGCCGTTACTGCACTCTGAATCTATAGGTGTGAGGCTGGAGAAGCCCAGCAGGTCACACAGCATCTGAGGAGCAGGAAAGTCAAAATTTCAGGCTAAAGGATTTTGATTTTCCTGCTCCTCAGATACTGTCTGACGTGCTGTGCTTTTCCAGTCTCACACCTATAGACTCTGGCTGCCGGCATCTGCAGTCCTTATTGTCTACAATGCAGTCTAATTGATGGCTTTCAGCACTTTTTCCAATGAGAAATGTTATACTAACTGATTCAGACTTTCTATCTTTCTCTTTACCTGCTTTCTTTAAAAGAAGTGTTACTTTTGCAGATTTCCAATACACTGATTCCTTTCCTGAATCTAGGGAATATTGGGAAATTGCAATCATTATCTCTGCTGCCATCAACTTTTAAAAATCGAGGATCCAAGCCATGGGTTTTGTGGGATTTCTTAGCCTCCAGTCCCATTAATTTTCCCAGTGCTTTTCCTGTAGTGATTGTGATTGATTGAAATTTTCCCTTCCCTTTGGCCCCCTCATTTTCAGCTGTAATTGGTTGTTTTTAGTGTCTTCTATCCCAGGGGACTGTTAATGCTTAGGTGTTGAGCATATACGCAGCTGAGATGGATAGATTTTTGATCTCTCAGGGAATTCTGAGACAATAGGGTCAATGGGAAAGTGGTTTTGAGGCCAAGGGTTAGTTATGATTTCACTAAATGACACAGTGAGCTCAGGGGGCCATGTAGCTGACTTCTGCTTCTATTTCTAATTTTATTCCATTATTAGGATTTCAAGAGCCAGTAACATATTTTAAAGTTATGACTATTCTGGTGACCTGTTCTGCTCAATGTTTACTACTTTACTGACAGAAATTGCTTAAATCAGAAGTTACTTTATCAGCACCTTCATGTCTAATGTCAGTCATGTTCAGTACATGTCCACGACACACACATCATTGTTCATATAAAAACATGGGAACTAAAAGCAGGAGTAGGCAATTTAACCCCTCGAGCCTGCTCTGCCATTTAGTACAATCATGGCTACTCTCATCTCGGCTTCAACTTCACTTTCCTGCTTACTCCCCGTAACTCTTTAACCTCTTACTAATGCAAAATCTATCTAACTCCTCGTTAAATTCATTCAGTGTCCTGGAAGTGAATTCCACAGATTAATGACTCATTGACAGAAGTGATTCTTCCTAACCTCTGTTATAAATCTGCCATCTTTTCTCCTAAAATTATGGCCTCTCGTTCTAGATTGACACCGACTTGGAAATATCCATTCCATGTCTATTTGTCAATCCTCTTTAGCAACATATGCACCTCAATTAAGCCTTATCTCAGCTTTCTAAACTCCAAAAAATATAGGCAGAAACTGCTCAATCTCTCTTCAGAAGACAAGCATTTCTTCTCCGGAATTAAACTAATAAATGTTCACTGAACTGCCTCCAAAACAATTACATCTTTCCGGAAGTGATGGGGCCAAAACTGTATGCAATAATCCAAATGCATGACTGCATGCACAGAGCAATAACTCAAATATCTAATCCTTCCCAACTCACAAAACAGACTTGTACATTCATTTTTAAATTCACGTTAGGCCGTATGATTGTTGCTGGTAAGATCAGCATTCATGCTCCATCCTTACCGCCTTAAGAAGATGGTATTGAGGATTTGTCTTCAAACTTTTGAGAACTACATGATATTGGTATTTTCACAATGTAAAAGCAATATATGGTTGGAACTTCTGAGTTCTCTATAAGGAAGGGTTTGGAGGGATATGGGCTAAATGCTGGCACATGGGACTAGATTAATTCAGTATATCTGGTCGGCATGGATGAGTTGGAATTAAGGATCTGTTTCCATGCTGTACACCTCTATGACTCTATGACTTGAGGAATCAAAGTAGAGTTTGAAGAAAGACTGCCTATTATATAGCACCCTAAAATATTTCCTAGAAATATCTCAAAGTTCTTGACAAAACATGACTTGGGTTGCCCTACAGGTAAAATCTGCAGCCATGTTATCTATGTCAAGAATCGAAAAGGCTACTCAATACTCATTTCATCTATTTTTGGTGATGGACGAATCCTCACTACTAGAGACAAAAAACATATTGCATTGTTATGTACGCCTGAGGCTCAGTAAAACATGCCAAGGCAATTCAGAGGAGTGATTATCACACAAAAATATAACACCAAACAGATGACCAAAAACTTGGTCAAAGTTGTAAATTTGAATGAACATCTTAAAGGTGAGTAGTTTAGAGAGAGATTCATTGAGATTATGATCTAGTCATTTGAAGGCACACCTGTCAAGCTAGACAGGTTCGGAGATCTGAGGTGGCTTATTACTCAAGAAGAGATAGGAGGGGACAGTGCAGTGAATTAACTGGTAACGGCGCAGTTTCCAGAGCAAGTGCAAGAGGTATTGGATTAGCATCATGCCTGAAAAGAAGAAGTAACAACATGGATCTAAAATGTGGTCATGCAATTCGGTGAGTAATCAATGGTTTAACAAGAGGACTGAGGGAGGAAGTTGAATGGCTGCTCTGCAAGGCCCCAGCTATTGTACCACAAAATTACAGAACTGTTATGGGCAGCAGGACATTTGGCCCATCATGTCTATGACAGCTATCTAAACCAGCATCTCACTCAGTGCCATTTTCTAGTCTTTTCCCTGTAATCCTGCACATTCTTCAATTTTTAACAACCATCCAATTTCCTTTCAAATTGCCTCAATTGAATCTTCCACGACAAAACCCTCTGGCAGTACATTGCTTTTCCTCATGAAGTATTTGCTTTTCTATTTATGTCTTTAAATATGTGCCTTCTCATTCTCAATCCTGTCAATAGTTCGAACACTGTCTCCCTACTTACTCTGTTCAAGGCTCTTATGATTTTGAATGCTTCAATCAGATCTCCTTTCACTCTTCTCTCCTTCAGTCCCTACTTCTCTAATCTAAATTCATAACTGAAGTTACCCCTCTTGAATCATTCTTGTAAATGTTTTCTGCACTGTTTCCAATACTTTCACCTCCTTACTAAAGCATAATGCTCAGAACTGGCTGCAATATTCTAGCTGAGGCTGAGTTAGTATCTTATGCAAGTTCAACATAACCTCCTTGCTCTTGTACTATTTGCCCCTATTAGTAATGGAAAGGAAACTGTATGCTTTATTAATCACTCAATTAACACACCTTGCTATTTTCAAAGCCTGATGTGTACATATACTCCACCCTCTCTGGTGTAATAAACATTGTTATGATAAGATTGTAGAGTATCAAGAAATCAGTGATTTTTACTTCAAACATTGGGTGGAATCTTTTATGCTGCTGATGTGAAATTTGGAGGTGGGATGGGCACTTACCATTCCAGTCTAATTCTGAATGGAGAGAGAGTTGAATCCTTAGTCCACAGTTCAATTATTCTGAAATGCCGAACCTGTGATTTATTGCTGAACTCTTCCCTGACGATTTCTCCAAGGTGATGCCTCGACCAATCTGACGTCATTGGCCAAACGATCCGAACCTTCTTCTCTTGCAGTGTAAGTTGTTGCTCGCTTCAAGATTTGGCATTCTTGTGATTGTGTCCTGATGAGTGTGAGACAAAAAAAGGGTCAACATCCTGTAGATTTCTGAATTTCTCAAGAAGGGCCTAGGCCGAAACGTAAGCCTTCTTGCTCCTTTGATGCTGCTTGGCCTGCTGTGTTCATCCAGCTCTACACCTTGTTATCTCAACATCCTGTGTCTTTTTTGAATCAAATTTTAAGTTTTAAATAACCAAGCATACCTTCCTGCTCCTCTGATGCTGCTTGGCCTGCTGTGTTCATCCAACTCTATACCTTGTTATCTCAGATTCTCTAGCATCTGCAGTTCCTACTATCTCTGGTGAAATTTTGATTAGTTTATTTTCTAGTTGTGCGCCATAATGATTCATTTTGGGTGTAAGGATTTTTATGTATTCGTGGGATGTCAGCATTGTTGATTAGGTTACCATTTATTGCCCATTCCTAGTTGCCCTTGATAAGATGGTGGTGATCTGCTTTCTTGAACTACTACAACCCATTTGGCATAGGTACACCCACAATGCCATTAGAGAGGGGGTTCCAGGATTTTCACCCAGTAACACTGAAGGAACAGCAATGTACTTCCAAATCAGAAAGGTGGGTGGCTTTGAGGGAAACTCAAAGAAAGTGGGTGTTCGCATGTATTGGCTGCCCTGTCCTTCTAACTGGAAGTGATCATGGATTTAGAAGGTGTTGTTGAAGGATCTCTGCTGATTTTTTATGATTTATCTCGTAATTTGTACACACTACTTCTACAAAGTGTCAATGGTGGAGGGGGTGGATGTTTGTGGATGTGGCGCCAATCAAATGGGCTGCTTTGTCCTTGATGGTAACAAGTTTCTTGAGTGTTGTTGGAGGTGCACTCATTCAGGCAAGTGGGACTTCTAGCATCAGACCTGCTTTTGTAGCTACAGCGGTTATATGGCTAGTACAGTTTCTATTCAATAGTAAAACCCAGGATGTTGATAATGGGGGATTCAGTGATGGTAATTCTATTGAATGTCAGGAGAAATGGTTAGACTCTGTCTTGGAAATGGTCATTTCTGGTACTTGTGTGGCACGAATGTTACTTGCCCCTTGACTGCATGCTAGACATCTGAAGTGGCAAATAACAATGCCATTAACCCTAACACTAACCCTAACCCACCATGCCTGTGTAAACTGAGTCACTGCACGTCATTATGTAAAATGTTTGACTCATGTCAATATAGTGGCAGGTTGTAGTTATAATTGCCTTTTTTACAATTTTGAAATTATCACCAATTGATGATTTAAAAGGTCCTAATGCTCCGTCCTATGACCCAAAATCAGTTTTAGGCTTCTTAATGTTTTTGTGCATATCCAAAACTTTGAAAATGCAGCAAAAGTGCTTCAATGTCACCAGATTCTGAGTCTGGAATCAGAATAACCTGAATTATGTTTAAAATAATTAGTGTGGAAGTTGTGAGAAATGACAAGCGTTAAGTTGGACTCTAATTAACTCTTCCATGTCCCAGCACATTTAATTTCAGATTGATTTTAAATTATTGCTCCAATATTCTCACAGAATGAAACATTACGTCCCTTGTACTTTTAATGTGCAGATATCTTTTCTGCATATGATTCATTCCATTTCCTCTGATTTTATATCGAATTTGCACATTTATGTCCTGAAGCAAATCATACAAACAAAATCTGATATATTTCAAAATGCGAAACAGTTTGTCATTGGAATAGTGTCAAAACTCGTTCTTTTTAAAATGTTTTCATTTGGTGCTATGTCACTTAATATTTCATGGAGGTCTTGTGAAGCAGCTGACACTGTCCCTGTCTCAAAATTAGACATTCTGGCTTCAAGTCCCACTCCAGGGCTTGATGGTGGAAGAGAATGCGTTCATAATAGGGCCAAACAGGTTGAGCATCAGCTTGCATATCCTTCCCAATGCTTGCCAATGGAAGACATTCAAAGTGGGAAAGAATCCCAGTCAGCCACATCAATAACCATTGCTCCAGACTGCACATTGCATGTAAAAATTACACGTTGCCATGGCAACTCAGACTCCCTAAGTGAACTGTAACCACCACCACACAACTGTGCAGGAAATGATTTATCTCCTGGTAACATGACTTCATTCTACTGCCAGCTAAGTAGCATGGGCTGGTTGTTTGCTTACTGGCCAACAGTTAAATTATCCAATAAGTACCTGGTGATTCATAACAACTGAAGCACTTACTAGCTGACAGAATTTAATTACCACAAACAAATAGCCAATGATCATGTGAAAGGAAGGGTGATGATGATGGAGTATGTCTGCAAATGGAGTATAGCACATTAAGAACCACCCATACATTTAAACCCTGGATTTTGTTGCTGGTTTGTCTGACATGGGCCCAGGTCTTTCGAGGAGCAGGAATCATTGTTGGATCATTGCTTTGCTCCAACTTTTCTCTAAGCCAATGCTGCTCCAGATTTTTTTCTGGGTTTTCCAAATCAGACTTCATCAGAAATGTGGACCGTATCCAAATGTGGAGTTTTATTGATTTGCTGTCGAGATGTTGGAAGAGAAGAGACTCCCACCTTTCATGGCATCAGCTGTGAAAGGGTAAGTTTAAATGACCAACAAAAGCAGAAAATGCTGGAGAAACTCAGCAGGTCTAGCAGCATCTGTGGTGAGAGAAACGGGTATAACACGTCTTTGGGTGGTTTTCTCTCACAGCTTGCTCCCTCCCAAAGGCCTCCCCCCACCTCTCTCACACACACACAACCCAACTCTGGTGCTGCTTCTCCAACCCTAGCCCCACCACCATGTAATTCTAGAGCCCTGCACTCCCTCACCTCAGCCATGTACTTTCTCACTGCTCCTCCAATGTCAGGCTGGTTCTGTAGTGATTATAACGAGGCCAGCTAGGTGGACATCATAGATTATGAGTTCCCCGATTGGGGCTGTTAACCCGGTCCAATCAGGGAGTCCTAGCTGACAGATTTTAACAGGAGTGTCAGAGGCTCTGTTCACTCTAGGAGCTGGCTCTGAGCTAGCTGGATCAGTGTCACGTACATATGTAAATAGTTGGTGACGGGATACTGGCCTTTGTGGAGTTACTTCAGATTCTATCCTACATTTTCTTTATAATGCATTTACAGTAAAGCAGCAAACCATTCACCCAAATAGGTTTGTATTAGTATTTATGTTATTACCATTCCAGCTGATGGTACTAATTCATAGGTTAGATCCCAGAATGAAATTTGTTTTCATTGTTCATTAGTTCAACATTTTCAATTAACATAGTCCTGTGTTGTTGACAAAGATTGACGTAAGGCTGCAGATGTTGTTTAACAATGGAACATACATTTATTGCACAAAAAGAAAAAAAATTAATAAACCAAGTGAAACTAATACAGAACCAAGTTAAGAAAGTTTTTAATACAAACAGCAAAAGAAAAAAAAACCCTGTTTCCAAACCCTGTCGATTACATAGATTGGAGTTCAGAGAAATTATACTCCTCTCTCAACTCTTAAAGATTTAACTTAACTAACTTCTTCCAGATATTCTGTGTGTACTGTGGAGACAATTTTATAATTCCTTTCTTAATCTACTGGTATGACTCTTTTACAAATCAGACAGCCTAAACTTTTGATGTTTTAACAACTTAAAGTCTTTAGGGCTCTGCCAGCTAGGAAATTCCACGGACTAGATAGCTCTTCTGCTGAGGTGACTGCTTCCCCTGACTTGCACAGTTAAAAAAAAACTTGGTTACCCTACCAGGAACCTTCTGAACTGAACTGAAAATGCTGGATGATCTGCTCAGAGGTTAAGTAAAATGAATGGCTTTGTTCTACATTATGTGCGTGCCATAAGCTCACCAACATAAATGCTGTATTTATTAACACCACAGAAGTCTGCTCGGCAACCAGCTAAAGTCATATGCCTTCTTTGAACAGATGTATTTAGGTCGACGTTCCAGAATGGCTTCCTGACCTTTTAAAAATCTTTTCCAAAGAACTGAACAAAATACTCTGCTTCCATTTTAAAATCCAATGTTTTAAAAAATGGTAAGTGCAGCAAACTTTGTTTTAACTGGCTCCTGATTCATGGGCACTCTTGCTAAATCAGCACAATGTATGTACCACCATCAACTTCGATATTCGATGTTGTAAGGTATAACAGTGGAGTGTATGCTCCTTGCATTAAGTTTCTATTACTTACGGTGTGTTTTTAACATTGATTTTAAGAGGTGTGTTGATATTTTTACATCGGGTTTTTGAGGGATGTTGATATCGCTAAGCTTTGTTTGGTCAGGTTTTACCGCTGGCTGGCATCTCTTGATTATCCGAAATATTTGGATCAACCGGTACAATCTTGGTCTCATAGATACTGGTAAATACAAGGATTGCTATATATATATTTTATACTCCTTTCATCAGAACATTACATGTGTGCAACTATCCATCCTGAATCATCAACACATCCTTCTCGTCTTTTCTCCCTCAGGTATCTACCTAGCTTCCCCTTAAATATGTCTGTGACATTAATAACAACAGCTCCACATTCTTCCTTGCACTTGTTCTTCTTGCTCAACAGTGAAAAAAACGATCCAGGAGACAACAACTGATTTGTGTCTCAAAATTGAAATGTATTCTTTTCAATTTGATTTCTTCTCTAATGTCCAACGTATCAAACTCCCAGAAGACCTGCTGATTCCTGTTTGTTTTTCTGAGGGTTTCAGGTTTGTTTCAACTGTCTGGTTGCCACAGAGACCAAATAATCACTGTGCCCAGATCCTTTTAAATGACATTCTGGCATATAAGATTGTGAATAGCTCCTGACAGATTCTGTAGCTCATAATTAACATGCCCCTTGGGATTTTTGAAACAAGCAGACCTCCTACTCTGACTGAGGCTTGCATGGCAATAAAGAACTGAAGCAAGGAATTGTGTTCCCATTGTAATGTTTTACACATTTGTTTTTCCCGCTGGTGCATAAGCAAACATAGCTGGTTAGCATAGATGGCTTGAAGTGAAGCATGCACTGCTGTGGTACTATGGGCAACTTCCCTATTCCATTTCTTAGGAAAGAATTAGTGCATTAGGTGACCATTCAGCCCTTTGTATCTGTGACATTGCTCTGCAAGAGAAACTTACCTAGTCCCCTTCTGGCATCCCTTTCCTGTAGCCCTGTGATTCTTTTCTTTGGATACTTGCCCTTATTGTCACCAATCTGCTGGCTGCCAGATGCATCTGTCTGTGACATATTGGTAAAAGTGACCACCACACGATCCTTGTAGAGACAAAGTCCCACCCTCACATTATGAATGCCTTCTTTCATTTTGTGTGGCACTATCACTGTCCTAAATGGGACAGACTTCACACAGATCTAATAACTCAAGACTGGGCATCCATGAGGCGCTGTGGTCCATCAAGAGCAGCAGAACTGTACTCCAGCACAATCTGTTACCTCATGGCCTGGCATATCCCCCACTCAACCATTACTATCCAGCCAGGGGATCAACCCTGGTTCAATGGAGAGTGCAAGAGCAGTACCAGCCATACCTGAAGGTGAGGTGTCAACCTGGTGAAGCCACCAAGCAGGACTACTTGCACGCCAAACAGAATAAGCAGCAAGTGATAGACAAGAGTTAAACAATCCCATGGCCAAAAGATCAGATCTAAACTCTGCAGTCCCGCCACATCCAGTCGTGAATGGTGGTGGACAATTAAACAACTCACTAGAGGAGGAGGGTCCACAAATATCCCCATCCTCAATGATGGGACAACACAGCACATCAATGCAAAAGATAAGGCTGAAGTACTCACAGCATATTCAGCCAGAAGTGCCAAGTGGATGATCCACCTCCGCCTCCATCAGTCGTCCCCAGCATTACAGATACCAGTCTTCAGCCAATTTGATTCACTCCATGTGATATCAAGAAACGGTTGGAAACACTGTTCAGCACCATTCACGACTACTCAGATACTGAAGCAGTCCATGTTCAAATGCAGCAAGACCTGGACAATATTCAAGTCTGGGCTAAAAAGTTGCAAGTAATGCATGTGCCACACCGATGTCTGGCAATAACCTCTCCAACAAGCGAGAATATCATTATTCCACCTTGATATTAAATACGATTACCATTACTGAATCTCTCTCTATCAAATCTTAGGTTTTATTATTGACCAGAAACTGGACTGGACTAATTGTATGAACATAGTGGCTACAAGTGCAGGACAGAGGTTAGGAATACTGTGGCAAATAACTAACCTCCTGATTCCCCAAAGCTTATCCACGATCCACAAGGCACTAGTCAGGCGTGGATGGAATACTTCCCACTTTCCTGGATGGATTCAGTTCAAAAACACTCAAAAAGCTTGACACCATCCAGGACAAAGCAGCATGTTTGTTTGGCACCACCTCTACAAATATTCACTCCTTCTACCACCAACGGTCTGTAGCAAGAGTGTATACCATCTACAGGATGCATTTCAGAAATTTACTAAAGATCCTTAGATAGGACCTTCCAAAATCCACATCTATTTCCATCTAGAAGTACAAGGTTATTGATACATGGGAACACCACTTCATGCGAGCTTCCCTCCAGGCACACACCATCCTAACTCGGAAATATATTGATGTTCCTTCAGTGCCATTAAATGGGAACTGGAATTCCCTACTGACGGGCATTCTGGGTCTATCTACACCAAATGGACTGCAGTGGTTCAAGAAAGCACCTCACCACGACCTTCTCAACGCCAGCCAGTGACGCCCAAGCTCCATGAGTGAATTGAAAATATCTTATACATTTTTTTTTGGAACCAAGATTGAATCTGCTTCAAGTTGAGCCTAACTACTCACAGTCTGAGAAAGACTTCCCTCGAAGTGTGAAGTTTCTTTTCCCAAATCTTTGCGCAAATTGGTGTCCTCTGGCTCCCAATTCTCTCACCAATCAGAAAAAATTCTCCCTATTTTCTTGACGCAGACCCTTCATAATTTTGAATACTTTATCAGCTCAACTCTTAATCTTTTTAATCTTTTCAAGTGGAACAGCCCCAACATCTCCAATCTATCCATGCAAATCAAGTTCCTCATTCCTGCAGCTGCTTTTGTGACATTTTCAGGGCCATTTCAAAGAGCTTTCACACTTAGTGTGGTGCCCAGAATTGTAACAATATCTCCACATTTCATAGAATTATTAAATCACACAGTGCAGAACAAGCGTTTCGACCCATTGAGTTTATAGTGCAAAAATACACCACTGCTTACACTCGTTCCATTTTCCTGCACTAGGCTCATAACCTTGAATGCTATGGCACTTCAAGTGATCATCCGGAATTTTTAAAAGTTGTGAAATTTCCCACCACAACTAATTTCCCACACAGTGCATTCCAGATTCCCACCACCCTCTGGGTGGAAAAGCTTTTCTTCAAATCCCTTCTAAACCGACTGCCTTTCACCATAAAATTAGTCCCCTTATAATTGACCTTCAGCTAAGGGGATCAGCTGCTTTCTATTCACCCTGTCCATGTCTCTTATTATCTCAGTCAAAAGTCATATGACACCAGATTATAGCCAACAGGTTTATTTGAAATCAAGGGCTTTCATAGCGCTCCTTCATCAGGCCACTTCACCTGACCTTGTCCACCCCAGTCCAACACTGGCACTTCCACATCATCTCATCATTCCATACACCTCTATCAGGTTCCCCTCTCAAAGTCTTTGCTCCAAAGAAAACTACCCCTATCTTATCCAGTCTCTCTTCATGGCTGAAATACTACATCCCAGGCAATATCGTGGGGAATCTCCATCATACCCTCTCCAGAGCAATTGCATCCTGCGTGTAGTGTAGTGAGCTGAACTGCACAAAGTACTTCAGCTGTGCCCTAAACAAAACATTTATATGGACCCATCATGTTGTCCTCCTCTTATAATCTGTGCCACAACAGACAAAGGCAAATGACCTGTATATCTTCTTAACGAACCTATTAACCTGTCTTATCACCTTCAGGGATCTGTAACAGGCACTCCAAGATCCCTCTGTTCCCCTGAGCTTCCTAGTGTCTTGCCATTCATTGCATATGCCCTTGTGTTGTTCTTGTTTATCTTGCTTATCTATTTGAGTTGTTTATTATAGAGTGTAAATGAGCCATTCCCCAGCCACCTTTAATGACTTGTGCACATGAATCCCCAGGTCCCCCTGTTGTTCAGCCCCTTCAGAATTATATTGTTTGCTTTATATTGCCTCGTTTCACTCTTACAAAACAATGAATCACTGCACAATTTTCTGCGGTCAATTTCATCTGCCCCATTCAAACAACCTCCTATTTTCATTTGAAGTTTAGCACTCTCTTCATATTTCATTACTTTGTAATCTGCTCAAAATATACTTGCTTAAATTAAACAGGAAGCTTTCTGGTGCTCTGTTATTTCATTAGTTACTTGCATTTATTTCTTGTTAATTGCTGTGAACGTTTCTGTGCTTTCTCCTTGGGTTTTGTTCAGATCACTTTGTACCCTATCACTTGGGCTCATCAGAATTGCAATGGCTTTGTCCCCGCCCCACAATGAAAGTGTCATGTAAAGATAAATCTTCCTCTCCCCATGAGCGAAGAACACAAGGACACCTTCGACTCAGGTCACAGTCCAAACACATATCCCATTCATTTTAAATGGATGATTTCATTGTCATTTACTGACCAGTCCTCACAATAAAGAAAACATTGGTTGATAAATGAACTAAATTTGTCCTATGGCATTTAAGTCATTATTTATGGCAAAGTATAAGCCTATGTGCTCCGGGGAGGAAATCTTGAGAGATAAGATGATTTTCTCCACTTTTAATTAGCTTTCTTTCTCTGAGGGACCAATTTGCTCTTTGCTGGATAAGTGTGCATATATCTATATCGATGTCATTGTCAATTCATTAACAAAGCTTAGCTGGAAACTCCATGGGGCTTAATCCAATCTTCTATTCAAACTTCTGAGAGAAATAGCATAAACAGCTGGGACATTTTTTAATCCACTTCTCTGCAGGTTCTTCCTGCCTTACAATTAAAGTACGTCAGGAGACCGAAAGACAGGTAAATTCTTCAAATATTGCATATTACATATTTTAGGTATATTTTGGACACATTATAGAATTATAGAAAGCTCAGTGACTTGAATAAAGTAAGGACTGCAGATGCCAGAAGCCAGAGCCAATAGATGTGGAGCTGGAAAAGCACAGCAAGTCAGGCAGCATCTGAGGAGCAGGAAAGTCAATGTTTCGGGCCGAAACCTGGGCCCTAAAAAAGGGTTTCGGCCCGAAACTTTGACTTTCCTGCTCTTTGGATGCTGACTGACCTGCTGTGCTTTTCTAGCTCTGCATCTATTGATTGTAGAAAGCTCACACGACTAAAGGAGGTCATTCATTCCACTGACACAAAATCAGAAATTGCTGGAGAAACTCAGCAAATCTGGCAGAATCTCAGAATTATAGAACCCCTTCAGTGTAGAAGCAGGCCATTCAGCCCATTGAGTCCACATTGACCCTCCAAACAGCAACCCCGCCAGACCCTCCAACCCCCTATCGTGGCCATGTAATCCCACATTTCCCATGGCTGATCCATCTAACCTACGAATCCCTGGACACAATGGGCAATTTAGCATGGCCAATTCACCTAACCTGTGCACCTTTGAATTGTGGGAGGAAAACCATGCAAGCACAGGGAGAACTCTACACAGACAGTCTCCCGAGACTGGAGGGAAGCTGGCTCCTGAGCAGCAGCTCTAACTACTGAGCCACTGTGCCGCCCAGTCTCTGCAGACTGAAAGCAAGAGTTAATATTTCAGTACCAGTGACCTTTCTTAGTCTATGTTAAGTCTCTACAAAAGCAAGCCAGCTTATCTTAAATCCCTGTGGTTTGCCCCATAGCCTTGAAAAGTTATTTTCTGAATCTCCAGCTATGTGGAGAGATAATGATTTAAAATAGCAGGAAGCTAAAGGTGTGTGATGTCATGTCATCACCAGATTAAACAAGAGCAAGCTGATAGAAATCTCATAGAGGGTGAGTCTGAGCCTGTGTAGATCAATGTCTGTTTGTAAAGGTAAAGTCACCATGGTTCTACTGAACTGTAGGGCAATTCCCTCATTAGAGAGGGATGACTGGTGCTGGTTTAAACTAAGGGTCACCACAACTCAGGCAAGGAAAGAGGTTGAGCAGGATGGTCCTGCAAGGTAACTTCAGCTCGTGTGGGAATGAAACCCACATTGTTGGCATTACTCTGCATTACAAATCAGCTGTCCAGTTAACTAAACCCTTTCCCATTGAGTCCCCTCCCTCTTAAATTCTCCCCTCACCTGAGATGTAGTGAATCTCAGGTTAAACCACTACTAGTCATCTCCCATGGGCTCATATAATGGTAACTTTACCTCTCTGTATGTAGTGTTAGTACAGAAATATTAACTTGTTAAAATGTTCCTCAGCTAAAACAGATGAGTTTGAGAAATAACAAGATGTTGACAAGAAGATGGAACAAGGGTGCTTATCAAGAATCTCACTATGATATATAGAAAGAACAGAAGTTGAAGCAAGATGGGCTGTGCCTGACTTCTGATCGATTCTACCATACATTTCACTATGACCTACTCACTCAAACCCTTATCAGATTCCACCCTGTGAATTTCCTTGAGATGGTGTAGCCAACTAGATGAACACCCCCATGAATTACTTCTCCATTAACCCCCGTGGAAAATTTCCCAATACCCAAATTCCACCTTCTTCCTCTGAATTCCCTCCACCTTGACTGCCACACAATATAACGCTTTGTACAGGCTCCAAAAATATTCAATAAGTTTTGACATTTGGATTGTGTATACAAGTCTATTTTTGTTACTTTAAGAATGCTAATCTGTTAATTGTGTGTTAATTAGTCATCAATTGGATTGAGGTGAAGAATATTCATTCAGAACCTACCTGTGATTCCATATAGGAGCAGTCTCACTTTCACATTTGAGGATGTCTGTGACTGGTGGGTACCATAGGGACTGGAATGTGTCATTTCCCACTACAACTAAGTTTTAATTTACATTTGCTGAGTTCCCTTTTGATATGATTTCTGGTACACTACCTCATTCTGGGATTACTTTTGCTGAATTGTGTTTTATTTGGGTATTAGGTTTTAAAAGATATACAGGAGCAGGCTGAAAGGATTCTGCCACTCTTGGTGGGTAAGCAGTATATAAAAGCTGATAAATGAGTTAAGAATTGACTTCTGTGTTATGTTGTTCACTGCCTGGCTGTCTATGTTTTTGATAGGTAGAAGATGGTATAATTTGTCGCTGAGTTGACTGAAAGAAATGTAGGCAACATTTGGTGAATGTGGTTTCCTGCTTTGGTTATGATCCCAGCTGATGGTAATACTGGATAAACCAAATCCCAGAATAAAAACCGGCTTATAGATAATTGGTTTATTTTTTGCAGTGGTTTACTGTGGCGGTTAGTCACTGAAATATGTTTACAAGAGGCTGTGGATGTTCTTTAACAACATGTTTCATGACTGCGGAAAAAAGTTTTAAAATTCCTTTGAGTCCACTGAAATGAAACTTCCACAATTCTAATGGTCTGAACTTTCTCAGTTCTAATAGCTTGAAAATTCTCAAATGTAGAAGCACAACAAAACTAAAACAATTTGGCTAAGGTAACTGGTTCCCTTGAACTAGAAGTTGATTATTCTGAATTAAGACCTTGAATCTCCTGTTCTAAAATCAAAATTAAACCATTGGCTCTCCAGTCTGTTGTAAACTCATAAAGAATCCTTACAGTGTAGAAGCAGGCCCTTCAGCCCATGCTGACCTTCTGAAAAGCCTCCCACCCAGACACACCTCCCTACAGATAATCCAACTATGCTGCACATCCATGGACACTGGGCAATTTAGCATGGCCAATCTATGTAAAATATACATCTTTGGACTGTGGGAAGGAAACCAGAGGAAACCCCACACAAACACAGGTAGGATGTGCACACTCCACACAGACAGTCATCTGAGGCTAGCATTGAACCTAGGCCCCTGATTCTGTGAGGCAGCAACGCTAACCATTGAGCCACCATACCATCCCAGGGCAAGCATTTCATCCATTAACACTACATGCACTTGACTGTAGTCACATGCTTTCTTGGAATTAATGCACTTTGGTCACTGTTACAAATAATTTTCTGACATTTTATGAAGAAAAGAAAATCCCTCACAGGGCTGATCCACATCCATCTGGTTCTATTTTTAAATTAAACATCCAAAATATAATATATAATACAGCTTTCATTGCAATTCCCTCAAACAAACCTTCGGTCATTTCCCAAGGGAACATTGCCAGTTACAGGGAATTAAAAGCTATTATTTTTAATTGAAACTTTGCCAGGCAAAAAGTGCAGCGACTGGATGCAATACGAGAAGAAGCTCATTTACCTTATTGAACCATCAAGGTGAGGCTCCCATCACATCTTTCCTACGTACATGTTTGGAGCAGGAGTAGGCTATTTGGCCCCTCAAGCCTGATCTCATTGCAGCCATGTACATCATTTTCCTGCCTAGTCTAATACATTATGGTTCATAAATCAAGGCTTCCTTGCTATTCTCTATACGGAACAAACCTATGCTACCATAGCCCCAAACTTTTACCTTCTTTGTTCGCATGCCACTCAGTCAAATATGAAGGGATAGCTCACCAATACTTCTTGAAGATAGGTTATCACATTCAGCAGTAGCCACCTAGTGCATTCTCCTTTCGTTATGAAAGTTGGACAGAAAAGCACTCTGAAAATTATAGGCTTAACTCAACGATCGAATATGTTGTGGAGTCAGCCTTACTGCAAGACATGAGCAGATAACCTAAAAGGCACTTCAATGCAATATTAAGGGAGATAATCATTTTTTTGACGAGTCTTGAAATGAAACTTGGCATACCTACCCTGTTAGATACTTCAGGAAGAAAAACAAAAGCCTGAGTTCTGAACAAGCATTTATTGGTTGCTCAACTCCACCAAAACAATATAACTGACGATCTATCTCAGTGTTGTTTTTAGACACGTGCTTTCTTCGAATTGCCTGCTACATTTGGTCTCATAACAAAATATTTGTTTAAAAACAAAATTAACAATGAGGTTTTTGTGACTGTCAGAATATGAAAGACATTATTTAAATATATATTATTTCTCATGTCTAATGAGAAATAATGACAAACTGGAAAGCTATTTAAGTAATTAAAAACATGAAAGAACGGAATATAGTTTTCTCAGTAATGTTGCATATTTCACTTGGGTAAATGAACATTAATTATGGAAAGCCAGCATTAGATTTGTTAAGGGCAATTTGAGTTAATTAACTTGCTTGAGTTCTTTCATGAAGTACTGAGGGGTCAATGAGGGTCATCTGTACAAGTACCAGATGAAAGTTAATGCAGTAAAAGGAAAAGGGAATAATTTTGATAGAAAATATGGGCTGAGGTAATAAAAACTAAAGGTCCCAATTCAAAATGGGGTGCTAGGACAGAGGAACCCGGGGATATAAGAGATCAAAATCTTCATTGATATCGGCATGATAGAGAGCCATTCAAAAGGTAATCCTAGACTTTAGAAAAAGGGCATAAGATAGAAAAGCAAGACATTATGATGAACCTATATAAAACCCTTATTCAGACTCAATTAAGTGCTATGTCAAATTTTAGCAGCACACTTTTGTGAAAGCATGAGAAAGGGGGGCAGAAACATTTCAGGAGAGTGGCTTCAAAGTTGAGAAAATTCAGCTGTGTGGTTAGATTGGTAAAAAATGAGTCAGTTCACTTTGAAGGGCAGAAGGTTAAGAGGTAATTTGATAGAAGTTGTCAGAATCATGAGGGTCTTCATAGAGTGAATGTAATGAAACTGTTCAGTTCGCAGGAAGGACTGAGAGCCAGAGGACACAATTCAAGTGGATTGGCAAAAGAAGCATGATTAGCATCAGGAGAAATGTCTTCATGGTTAGGTACTGGAATTCTCTGCCTGAGACTATGGGGGAGACAAAATCAGTTGTGGCCTTCAAAGGACAGTTGGATGTTTATCTGAAACAAAAAGAAATTTGCAAGGCTACTTGGAAAAGACATGGGAATTAGACGAGATAAGATGATTTATTACAGCTGGCATTGGCATGATAGGCTGAATGGTCTCTTTCCTATCGAAATCCCAAAGAAATAAAAGAAAAATAACAATGATGTACAGATCAATACTGACCTATGTATTCATATCTGAAAAGGTGCTCCTCATTAATATCTGGGCACTCAAGTCAAACAAGGGAGAGCTATTCCACAGACAATTTAAGCACAATCCTCACATAAGCACACTCACAGAATCACACCTTTCACTGAGCCTTCAACTCTAATTTTGCATTCTATGAAGACTCAGGTCATTAACATAAACGGGACCAAAAAATAATAATTATGTCTTCATGTGTTTCCATCTTAAAGTCTGCATCCTGTGTTATTTTGGCTAAGTCCAAGTTGCATTGTGTTTTTTTCAGAGGAGATTTCCCACTGAGGCCGAGTGAATTCTTTCATCATAGCTGACTAAAGTTGCTGCATTAATTACGCACTCCGTCCCTACACCATCCCTCACGCCCAGTTCTGGCTCCATCCTACCTTTGTAGCTTCACTGTAATGCTGACTGCATGGTATTCTTCCTCTGTAGTAGGAGGATTGGAGTACAGGAACAGCAGTGCCTTGTTGCAATTGTACAAGGCCTTGGTGTGACCACACCTGGAGATTTGGTCTCCTGACCTGAGGAAGGATGTTCTGGCTATGAGGGGAGTACAACGAAGATTTACCAGACTAATTCCTGGGATGACAAGACTGACAAAAGAAGAGAGATTTGATTGTTTAAGATTTTACTCACTGCAGTTTAGAAGAATGTATAGAATCTCTACACTGCAGAATCTCTACACTGCCATTCAGCCCATCAAGTCTGCAACTGATTCTCCTAACTGTTCTCCATTCCAATCAAACTTTGCAGAAGGAATTTCATTTCTAAATTCAGGTATCACCAGGAAATAATATGTGGGATCTTACCTTAATGGACATGCACAGTGTGGGGAGGTAAGTATCCCATTGGGGGCCTGTTTCTTACAGTAAGGAGTTGTATTATGAGCACGTTGGTGAGGTGAAGTCAGCTGGTATTCATCACAGCTTGGTTTAATGGTCTGTTCTCTTCCTCGTACCCATGGTGACTGTTAGCTCGTTTCACTTGCTCAAATCCCAGGGCAAGCATGCCCGGGTCACTGCCCAGTGGTGTGGCTTACATAATCCTCCTCTCCCTTCCTGTGGGTTATTGGAACCTCAGTTCACTCTCATCTCTTGCTGGGTTTCATTGTTGTCCATGTGCTGCAGTTGTCAGCAATGACCTGCCATGAAAGCCTAAGGCTCATGGGAAATCCTCCCCTTGGCAAATTTGGCATGTCACCTCGCCTGCCAACTCTGATTGGACACTACAGGATTTTAACGCTGTGTCAGACTACCAGCAGAAATGAGGAACATTGGCTTTCACTTAGCAGCGGCTCTATTTGGGTTGATAATCTCAAAGGTGCCAGAAACACTCAAGATATTGGAGTTACTCTGTCCATGCGATTTTCCTGGTCAGCCCAAAAGTGGATGTCCAGTTGATATGGGTCAGAGGTGACTGTAGGGATTAAGCCCAAACTTGTGGCATTGCAAAGAAGAGTGAGCATTGGAGTGAGACTGATTTAGGAGCATTCAAATGAAAGCAAAACATAAGGATGTGAGTAATTTGAAGCGAAGGCTTAGAATGCTAGAGAAACTCAGCAGGTCTGGCAACATCTGTGGAGAGAGAAACAGAGTTGATCAGAAAGACTCCTCTTTCAAATTGTTCTTGACAATCGACCTCGAAATGTTAATCCAGTTTTTCTCTCTCAACAGATGGTGTCAGGCCTGCTGAGTTTCTCCAGCATTCCCCAATATGATATTACTGGACTACTCTTGGTCCTTGTTGCCAATGTCCAAAGGACATGCAGGAATGTGTCTGTCTTGGAATATGTGGTGGAATTTTACAATGAACTTCAGTAACAGATTTCAGAATAAAGAGTGACAATGATAGCAAGTACCTTTGTGATGTTAGTGTCCAGAACACAAACAATAGACTATAGGCAGCCTTTGTGAGACTCCTGCAGTCTGACCAACAATGTTCCCTACTTCAAAGATTTCTCACTTTCTCTTAGGTTATCTTTTAAAGGTGTGGTAAGCTTTGCTCCAAATATCCCCTGTAATAAGGCATTTAGCAAGGTGTCTGAGAATGATTGTTGTAAATCATCAATTAATAAAAAATTAAAGAATGGAAAGCTGGCATTGAGAAATAGATGGTAATTCAGGTGAATTTCAGTGCCAATGTTTCCTTTTCAATGTTTTCTCTATTGACATTGACTGGTTTCTTGCTGGGATTTGTGCCCTTGTGTAGTAGATCCATTTGTCTTTTTAGTTTCATTTCTCATGAGTCTGTGAACAACCCCATTTTGTTTCTGTCATCCTGACACCAATTGCATGCCTGTGGTAGGAGAAGAAAAAAGACATAAAAAATGCTAGTTTTCAACTTACTGCAGAAATTTTATGCCTCTCCCCTTATAAAAGCAAATACCGAAGACTGCTCCTGAGGGAAAATCTGATCATTTCTGACTGAGTATTAAAGACAGAAATTCCATCATGTCTGTAATTGGACAACTGTCAGCCTTTTGAACCTTTTCACACTTTCTCTCCAAACAGCCTTTGTTTTAACCATTTGCATGAAGAATTTGATCAGCTCCCTGGCTTTCTGTATTCAACTCTTAACTAGTCTCAACATCATTCCTGTCACAGGGGTGGGAGGGTGACTCAGTGGTGCGTTGCAGCACCTGGGTTCAATTTCAGCCTCAGGTGACTGTCTGTGTGGAGTTTGGACATTTTCCCCGTGTCTGTGTGGGTTTCTGCTAGGTGCAGTGGTTTCCTGTAGAATAGCCGCGGTTACCCTGGGTTTATGGGGATTGGATGGGAAGCTCATTGGAGGGCCAGTGTAGACTCAATGGGCCAAATGGCCTCTTTCTGCACTGTAGGCATTCTATGATTCAGACTGTGAGATCTCAGCGTTGACAGATAGTTTAACAAGCTGATTATTCACTACTTCAATTCCTCCCCCTCATCCTCTGTCCTGATTCTGTTATTTACTCTACCACAAGACAACACCAATCTGTGGTCTCAATTGGAAAGCTATCAACTAAATGCATAAATAAACCTTTGACAACAGTTTAAAAATATTTCTACTGCTCATGTTCACTCTACAACCAAAGCTGTTCATAACAACTGCACATCCTCATTTACTTCTCAAGGGGTCCACACCATTCCTGTCACTAAAACTATTTGTGCAGCTTCCTGCCTCAAAATTATCCAGTTTACAAGCTTAACATGATGAATGATCTCACTGCTCAGTATCAGGGGGGAGTGGAATGTCCTCGTTTCCCTCATTCAGTTACAGTTTCTTACTGTGAAGAAGAATTTTGACAAACACTCTTTTGTCACAATGAAATAATCAGTTACAGAGTCAAACAGACATACAACACAGAAACAGGCTGGTACAGTGGCTCAGTGGTTAGCACTGCTACCTCACAGTGCTAGTGATCTGGGTTTGATTCCACCCTCAGGTGACTGTCTGTGTGGAGTCTGCACATTCTCCCTGCGTCTGCGTAGGTTCTGGGTTCTACTGGGTGTTCTGGTTTTCTCCCACAGTCCTAAGATGTGTGGGATAGGTGGATTGGCCATGCTAAATTGTCAAGTGTGTCCAGTGGTGTGTAAGTGAGGTGGATTAGCCATGGGAAATGTAAGGTTACAGAAGGCTCTTTGAAGGAGCAGTGTGGACTTGTTGGGCCAAATGGCCTGTTTCCACACTGTAGGGATTCTATGAAACCGACCCTTTGGTCCCACCATAATCCCAAACTAAACTAGTCCCACCTGCCTGTGTTTTGCCTATATCCCTCCAAACATTTCTTATTCATGTACTTTTCCAAATGCCTTTTAAACGTTGTAACTGTACCCGCAACCATTACTTCCTCTGGAAGTTCATTCCACATATGAACCACACTGTGTAAAAAAAATTGCCCCTCATTTATTTTTGAAATCTTTCTCCTCTAACCTTAAAAATATGCCCCCTAGTCTTGAAATCCCCCACCCTAGGGAAAAGACACCTGCCATTCACCTTATCTATACCCCTCATGATTTTATAAACCTCCATAAGATCACCCCTCAACCTCCTACTGTAGGATCAAGCAAAAATTTCCATCATGTAAAATACTGAACCAAAACCCTGGATTTTTCAAAACTTTTAAAAGAAAGGGGGCAGCTGGGATGAGCTCTGGAAAAAATAGACAAGTGCAGAGATGGCTGTCTGGAAACATTGTTCAGCCCCAAAACCCAATTCACACTCCAGTTCTAACAGAACAATCAACCAGACCAATATTCTAGACCGGAACTCACATCTACATCTCGGGCTACCTAACCCAGATAGTTTGGAACCTGTACAGATAACAGACATTCAACTTCAATCAATATTCATTCACACAGATTTCGGGCATTCAGCTTCAATCAAAATACATTCCCACATCCTTTTAACTGTCAGGAAGCCAATTGACCCCAAAGGAAATACCAGTAACACAATGGCAAGTACCAAATTGGCATGAAGATAAGAGGTCAGCAATTAATAAAACTACAGGCCGCGATCTCACTTGAAGGAGCTAGTGCTCCGAAAGCGACCCCCACAGCTCTCTCCAGAAGAGTGATCCCAAACAGCTATCTCCCCAAGAGTGATCACCTGCCAGCTATTCCCAGGAGGTGTTCCAAACAGCGATTCCCAGAAATAGAGCTCTAACAGCTAATTCCAGCAGCTATTTCCAAGAGCTGTCTCTGGAAGGGGGAATCCAGACAGCATTTCTGAAATCTACCGACACAGGCCTGTTCCGTACCGGGGGAATCAATGGCAATCGACTCCAACCGGATGGAAGAACCAAACAACCTCTGAAAACCACTGACCTGAACGACACCACGTGGCCTCAGACACATGCTGAGGTGAATTCTGGCCCGCAAAACCATTACAAACAGGTAAGAAAACCAAGTTCTCACCTGATAAATCCACTACGTGTCCTATCGCCTTGGTAGACTCAACCCAGACTGAAGGCCTACACCGTCTGAAGTCTTCATTGAGGCACCAGGTACGGCAAGCTGGAACAGCCACCTGTATTTCAAAATCGCGTTTCTCCCCAGTGGTGAACTGAGACTCCCGACACCCCAAAGTTTCTAACCTAGTTAGCAGGGAGGGGAAGGCAGGTGGTGACAGTGCATTGGGACCCCAAGGGTAGGAAGCCTGATTAAAATATCTGTGATTAAAACTGTTGATTAGCTTCTCATAGTGTTTAATCTGTACTTGATTTAACAGTGTTTTTAATTACTGTCCTCTGTATAATTGCTAGTGTTAATTTCATTAATTTCACTGTTTAATACATTTGCCTTTATTTATTGTATTATACTTATCTTTTGTATTTAATAAACACAGAAATTCTTTTGCCCTGAAAGACCTGTCTACTGCTTTCTCCATTTCGCATTCCCTAAAAAAAATCCAGTGTCAGGGATCTGGGGGTGATTAGAACCAACTAAAAATCAGCAAATTACTGACTGCAAACCAGAACCCTGCACAACACTCCAGTGAAAACTGTTCCAGTTTATCCCGCCTCTCCTTATATCTCAAACCCTCCATTCCTGGCAACACCCTGGTCAATCTTTTCTGAGATAGTAGGAACTGCAGATGCTGGAGAATCTGAGATAACAAGGTGTAGAGCTGGATGAACACAGCAGGCCAAGCAGCATCAGAGAAGCAGGAAGGCTGAAA
>NC_063334.1:113425386-113469802 GCF_021869965.1 Rhincodon typus
GGCCTGCTGTGTTCATCCAGCTCTACACCTTGTTATCTAAGTAAATAAGATATTGGTAAAAGATGCTTCATAATTAATATTTCTTGGAGGACTTTGAAGAATTGTGGAAAAATTGATTTATTTCAAGTTTTGAGGAAATACCATGATAAGTTTCTTTATGTGAGGTTATTGAAAGCTCCCTGTGAATATGGCACAAAGCGTCCTAGAAATCACATGATTATGATCAATGTTTGCTTTATTGTAGATCCTTGCTGGGTCTGTGTGAACACTTACTGAATGATACTTCTTAAGAGTCAGTATCTCACAATTTAACACCATGCCACATATAGATAGGACAGATCATCAAAATTTTTGGTCAAAGCATATTGGAGAAAACTAAGAGAAAAGTTTGAACTAGGCCATAGTAATGGACTAGCCTGGAAACTCTTCTTCTAAAGATCCTCTGGATGTTTTGACTCTTATACTCCCTTCAAGAAGGAATTATTAATAAATGCAAGGACACTGTATGCATTATAAACAGTTGTCCAGCCACCTTCAATGATCTGTTTATAAACTCACTCAAGCCCCTCTGTTCCTGCACATCCTTGAGAATTGTATCCCCCGATTTTATGTTCTCTTTCAGTGTTTTTCCAACTAAACTGCAACACCTCACACTTCTCTGTATTGAACCCTATCTGCCACCTATCCACCCACTCCAGCAACTTGTCAATGTCCTTTGGAGTTCTACACTGTCCTCTTCACTCTTTACAATCCTTCCCCACTTCATGTCATCTGCAACGTGGAAATTACTCCCTGCAGGCCAAAAGCCCAATCATTAATCTACATGAGGCAAAGCAAGAATCCAAATACCAAATCCTGGGGCTCCACTGCATATCTTCCTCAAAAAACATCCATTGACCATTGCTGGTCTGACCATTGCTGGACCAGAAATGTCAGCCTTCCTGCTTCTCTGATGCTGCTTGGCCTGCTGTGTTCATCCAGCTCTACACCTTGTTATCTCAATCTTTTCTGAACCCTCTCTAGCTTAATAATATCCTTCCAACAACAGGATGACCAGAACTGGATGCAGTGCTCCAGAACAGGCCTCACCAATGTCCTGTACAAACCCAACATGGCATCCCAACTAAGTAGAAACAAATATCCATGTGGTTACAAGTCAAAGAACAAGCACAAGGACAAAGGGCAGTCATGGGTAGGATTACCTTCTCAATGACCCCTACAGGGAAAGGGTGGGATGCTCTTTGGAGGGGAAGTGTGGACTTGTTGGGCCAAATGGCCTTGGTTTGGGTACTCCAGTGACCTTCTGTGTTTTTTTGATCTGAGACACTACAAAACTGAAGACTCCAGATCATCGATGATGCAGGATACCAGTGATCAGGATCCAGACGTGTGAGTTCTGAAGAAGGGTCACTGGACCAGAAACATTACCTCTGCTTTCCCTCCACAGATACTGCCAGTTTTGGTGCAATTGTGTTTTTCTTCCACAGGTTTGATGTCATAAGACAAGGAAGCTGACTAGCATTTTCAGCGATCTTACATGGAGCTGTACATACATCGGTTAGATCAAGGCTTCACCAGAAGTTATTGCCCAACGCAACTGTTGATTAATTAATTCTATGAAGCTCCATTATGTATGTGCAGGTAGCCTTTCTGACACTTAAACCTGAAGCTTTGTAAATATTGGGTAACCACTGCCTACCTTTCAAGTTGACAGCAGCTATGCCATGGGAGATCTGTCAATGATAGTAAGTCATTGTATGCAAGTATAGAACAGGAGTAGGCATCACATTCAAGGACAACTACCAGCTAGCCAGTGAAGGACAGTAGGAAAGTACTTGAGAGCAGGGCTATATAACCATCAACATCTAAATTCCAGGACCCAGACTACCTCTGAAGATTTTACTATTCACTCTGAGATTTACTCTGAAGATATTGAAGATGTACTAGCAACAGAAACTTTGACTAAACACATGACATTATATCAATGTTATTGATTCTGTTATACTGATTATATTTCATTATAAATAACAATAAACTTATGTCAACATCACCCATTCAATGTCTACAAACTCTCTGTTAATTCTACACATGGGTGATATTGCTGTTGGTCACAAACCCTACAAAATAATACCTGTTCCATTCTTTCAACAGACCACATTTATTCCTGAATACAAGTCAGTTAATAGCAGTCGGTGTAGAACCATTTCTTCCAATGAAAATGGTTGTGTGACCTCCTCCCTCAAATTTACCCAGCCTGCAATGTCACAGCTTGACTCAACCAGCTCAGAATCCCACTTTGATGCATGCTACATATAAAACACCTTCGGTTTCATTGAGGTCACAACAACAGAATGAACTCAAGAATGAACACAGCATCCCATTTGGTTACCAGCTAGTGAACATGGTCAGTGGTGGGATTGTTCACATTTTTGGTGTTTCTTTCTCTTTGTGAAGGATGATTCCAAACGTTCAATCTCCTTTGGAATAGTTGTGTTTCTTTGATTTCGAGCACCAGCGAGCTCAGCAGTCCAGACCACTGGTTGTGCCAGTTATCACTGATCAGGATCAATTGATATTGGATTGCTGCCAAAGGAATGGGAGCCAATTGGTGCTGTTATAGAGTGTAGACTGGAAAACATTGATATTTGCTTCACATGTATTGTGAAGAACGAAAACAATACTAAATAGCTGAATGTAGTGACAGAACAGACTATGAATACCAAACTCACAGAGTAGTAGTGAGATTTCAAAGAGGAAGCTGAGAATGGAGCTGGTTAACCTGGAGCGAATGAAGCTTCAGGCACCTGACCAGTTCTGGGAAATGACATGAAGTTTTATTTGTGATTTTGTTGTTTCCTTCATAACATTATGATAGCAGTTTGGAGATAAACATTTGAACGTACACAATCTTCTATTCATTCTACTGTTTGATGACATAACCATTATTCACATTACCTTCACAAAATAAGTTTGCTTTGACCAAACTCACTCATAGATAGGATCAACCATTTACTACCAGTCAGTGCAGTTTCTATATCCCTCATTTTAAACTTGCTGACCAGCCTTCTCCCTGACAATTATCCAATTTACTGTGGTGTGGTGATGTCTGATTTCCCAGTAAGATCATAAGACGATAAGAAATAAGAACAGGAATAGGCTCCTCAAGCCTGCTCCACTATTCGATAAAATCATGGTTGACCCAACATTCCTCATGTCCACTTTTCTACAATTTCCCCCTAACTCTTGATATCCCTACTGACCAAAAATCTATCTATCTCAGCCTTAAATATACACAAAGAATCTACCCCCACAGCTCTCTACAGCAAGGAGTTCCAAAGACTCTCAACCCTCTGAGAAAAGAAATTTCTCCTCATCTTGATCTTAACTTGATGTCTCTTTATTCTGAGACTATGCCCTCTGGTCCTAGACTTTCCCAGAAAAGGAAAATGAGGGACATGCAATGTGTGAGAACAAATGTAAACAGAAATGTCACAGTGTGACCCTTTAGTTAAAGGGGCCACACCTCTGTGAAACTGTGTTCTGATTACCACCTCCCTTTGTGTGATGAACAGTTGAACTCTAATTTTAGGAACAGTCCATCTGTTTTGGTCTCATTTACTGGAATATCTAACATACAATATCAGAACTAAAACCTAAACACTTCAACTGGATCAAGCCTTGATCATCTATGCTCAAGTAGATACAATGTTAGCCTACATAAGACATCTCACAATTAAACTCTCTGAACTTTAGTATTACTCTGGTGAATCTAGGGCACATCCCTTCCAGAAACAAGATATTTTTCACGAGACTTTGCTCCCAAGACTGAGCACAATCCTTCAGGTGTGGTTGAAACTCGAGCATAACTTCCATTCAATCCATTTCGAGTTGAAAAGTAAAATTTCAGGATTTTTTTTCTGACTCAGTTCCCAGCTGCTCATCATTAACAACATGTTCTTGTCAATCTTTTTTAGACGCAAAATAGAAGACTTTTCACACCCCCACATTGAAATCTACCTTCCACAGTTTTGATAACTTAGTTTGGCAATTTTCCTTTCCAGTTTTCTGCTCTGACCTCCGTTACTTACTACACTGTGTATCTTAGCACATTGATGTTTCTTCTCTGCCATGTTAGCAGCCTCTGAAAATCTTTTTACCAGCTTAGTCAGGTAAGACCTACCCTTCACAAGCCCATGTTGAATTAGCTTGCTTACATGTGAGCTGTGCCATACAAGATTCGTCAATGATGTTCAGTATCCGAACATAATAACAGAATAAAGTGCGAGCACCAAACATACAACCATCAGAGATCAGGGTTTAAACACCTGACCACATATGTGCAAAGACATGGAAGATTTAGTCATAGGGTCACACAGCATGGAAACAGACCCTTCAGTCTAACTCGTCCATGCTGACCAGATTTCCTCAATTGAACTAGTCCTATTTGCCTGTGTTTGGCTCATATCCCTCCAAACCTTTCCTATCCTTGCACCTGTCCAAATGTCTTTTAAATGTTGTATTTATAAGAGCCTCCACCACTTCCTCTGGTAACTTGTTCCAAATACAAACCACTTTCTGGGTGAAAAAGTTGCCCCTCAGGTCCCCTTTCAATCTTTCCTGTCTCGCCTTAAGCAGATGCCCCTGAGTTTTGGAATCCCATTCCCCATAGAAAAGACCTTGACAATTCACCATATCTATGCCCTTCATGATTTTGCAAACCTGTATAGAGTCACCCATCAGCCTCCTATGCTCCAGCCTATTCAGCCTCTCCTTATAATTGTTATGGATCAGACCATGTCCCTTAAAAATATTCAGAAGATAGTCTAGACCCTAACCTTTTCTTATTTTGAAGGTAAATACAAGGTGTTGCATTCCAGTTGCAAGTCAAATGATCAGACTACCGGATTTAGAACAGAACACACTTTATTCATCCACTGTAGTTAAAGTACAACAAAAGAAAGAAGGAATTGGAATAACTTAACTCTACTGGAAAACTTAACAGAATAATAGATGTAGTAACTATTACTAATTAACGATTCCAATATAGTAACATCCCACAAACACACCCTTGGAAAAAGGCAAATTCAGAAAACAAAATAAAAACCAAAAGAACTGCAGATGCTGTAAATCAGGAACAAAAACAAAGTTGCTGGAAAAGCTCAGCAGGTCTGGCAGCATCTGTGGAGGAGAAAACAGAGTTAACGTTTCGGGTCCGGTGACCCTTCCTCAGAACATTCAGAAAACAGTTTGCCTCACATGCAACTCCAGTAGCAAGAAAAGAACGCCCAATGTTTGGCTGTGACCGAGAGAAGGAAAAAAAGTTTTCACATCTTCAAAATCTGAACAGCAATTACTGAAAGCTAAAACTAAAAAATTCTGATTCTGTGGGAGCTTGACCACATCCATTCAAATTTCTGAGGAAGGGTCTACGCCCGAGGCGTCGGCTTTCCTGCTCCTTTGATGCTGCTTGGCCTGCTGTGTTCGTCCAGCTCTACACCGTGTTATCTCAGATTCTCCAGCATCGGCAGTTCCTACTATCTCTATCCTCAACCATCTGGCCCAGTTAATCAAGATCCCATTGTACTCTTAGGTAACCTTCTTCACTGTCCACTATACGACCAATTTTGGTGTCATCCGCAAACTTACTAACCATGCCTCTTATATTTGACAAAACAGAAATCACCTCCAAATCTAACTCAAATTATGAGACATCCCCATTGTTCTGGATTTCCTTAACAGAGCAAACAATGTTTTAATTTTTAAATCAACATATTTTCATATCATAATCAAACCTCAACCAGATCAATTCATAAGCATCTGTACTCAATGAAACAAAAGCTTTGCCTCCATTGTGTCCTCATAATTTATCCATTTAATCCTGACTATTGTTCTTGTAAAAATGTGCTACATATCCCTATAGGATCATTTTTTATCCATTCTGCGTGTGCAGTGCCGAGAACTGAACTCAATCCTCCAGATGTAACCTAGAGTATTGTCCAACTATAGCATAGCTTCCAATGATTTGTATTTCAATGCTTTTAAGATGAAAAATTACAATTCGTTAGCATTAAGATGATTTTTTAGCTGTATATCATTCCCAGCTTCACATCATTTAGAAAATATTCAGGTCCTTCTTTTAAATCAGCCCAGAGTAGATGACTTCCCACCTCTCCACGTTGAACTCCATCTTCCATAGTTTTGCCCACTCGGTCTATCAATGTTCCCACACAACTGTTTGCTCCCACCTATGCATTTTACTTCACCACCTGGCTCAGTGTCATTGGAAATCATGGATGTATAGTTTTGCATTCCTTCAACATAGTCATTGAAAAATATTGTGAAAGCTGAGGACCAGGGGAAGATTCTTGCAGCCACGGCACGTCACATCCTGTCAATTCAGGAAATATCTCTTTATCTCAACACCCTGTCTCCTATCTTCAAACTAATAACTCAGCACTGTCATAAAGTTAACTCCAAATTCCATTTGGAATGGACCATAGGGCAGAATCTCAGAATTAAGCATTTGCCTATTAAAGATTGGGATGAGAACTATTTTCACAGAAATCTTATAGTGTGGAAGCAGGTCATTTGGACCATTGAGTCCGCACCTCCTAAGAGCATCCAGCCCAGACTCAGCCGCACCCCCCATTCCTGTAACCCTGCATTCCCCATGGCTAATCCACCTAATCTGCACATCTTTGGATTGTGGGAGGAAATCGGAGCACCCAGAGGAAACTCACACACATACAGGGAGAATATGCAAACTCCACACAGACAGTCACCCGAGAATCAAACCCAGGTCCCTGGCACTGTGAGACAGCAGTGCTAGTCACTGAACCACCGCGCTGTCCCTTTTACTCTCAAGATGTTGTAAATCTATGGAATTCTTTACCACAGAAGGATATTTGATAAAATACATTCAAAGCTGAGATGGACAGATTTCTAATCATTTATGAAATTGAGGGTTAAGGACAAAAGGCAGGTGAGTAGAGTTGAGGGTTATCAGATCAGCCATGTTCCCACTGAATGGCTGAGCCGACTCAGTGGGCTGAATGGCCCATTCCTGCTCCTAAATGCTATGGTCTTATCATGACCTATTCCAATGTGACTGCATGAAGGATTGTTGCTCCCCCAGGGACTGAGGCATCATCGGGTTGGGTGAGTTAATGCAGCTTCAAGGTTGACCCTCGTAGAACCATTACTTGATACAACATTAGTTTGATTATATTCACTTGGAGGTCCTAATAAATTGTTTCTGGATATCCAAAGAGGCTGCATTCATAGACTGTCTTTTTCCACCATGTTGGAAAACTCCTTAAATTCTATTTGCTAGAATAGCCAGATGTGATCCATATTTCACAAAGTCTCACGAGCTTAATGTCCTTATCCATGAGAAACACAGTAAAACAATTACCAATAATGTTAAGCATTTGAATATAATGGCCCACATCAGGTGCCATTTCCCTGGGCCTACGCTCATCCCTGGAATATCTGAATAACAAGGACACCTACCTCATAGTTCTATGTATTGACTTTGTGTCTGCTTTCAACACCATGATTCTAGCAAAACTCCAAGACGTAGGATTCTGCTCCCCTCCTCTGCAACTGGAACCTTGACTTCCTGAACCACAGACCGCAATCATTAAGGAAATGTGACAACATCCCCTCCACCATAATCCTCAACATCGGTGCCCCACAAAGCTGCACATTTGGCCCCTTATTATACTCATTATGCACGCATGACTGTGTGGCCAAATTCAGCTCTAACTCCATTTACAAATTTGCTATGACACCCCTGTAGTGGGTTGGACCTCAAACAATGACTAGACAGAGTACAGGAAAGAGATAGAAAGCTTAGTGACATGGTATAAAGACAACAATATCTCCCCCAAAGTCAGCAAAATGAAAGAGCTGTTTATTGACTTCAGGAAGCAGAATGGAGGACACACTCCTGTCTGTATCAATGGTGCTGAACTGGCAGCAGTTGAGAGCTTCAAGCTCCTAGAAGTAAATATCAGCAACAATCCATCCTGCTCCATCCACTTTGGCACTAACGTCAAGAAAGCCCATCAGCACCTCTACTTCTCCTACAAGCAAATTTGGCATGTCCATAATGATTCTATCAAATTTTGTAGATGCACCATAGAAAGCATCCTATGCCATTGCATCACAGCTTGGTATGGCAATTGCACTGTCCAAGATCACAAGAAATTGCAGAGATTTGTGAACGCAGCCCAGTCCATCACACAAACCAGCCTTCCTTCCATTGACTCGGTGTATACTTCCCACCACCTCGGGAAAGCAGCCAACATAATCAGAGACCCTTCCAACCTTGGCAATATTCTCTTCCACCCTCTTTCATGCTATACTTCAGGACTGACTCTCTGACAAATCCCCACCTCAGGATTGATCCTCTAAAAGTGTGGCACACCCTCAATTCTGAACTGCTTGCAATGAGGCAATGCTTCAGTGTTGAACATTTAACGAGTTTGAAAACATGTACCAATAGATTAAAGAATAGCTTTTTCTCCACTGTTTTTGAATGGACTGCTCATATATTAGAGTTGATCTTTGTCTGTGTCTTCTCTGTAGCTGTAATAGTGTATTCTGCATTCTGTTCTATCACCCTGCTGTACTTTTGTAAGATATGGTTTGCCTGGATAACATGCAAAACAATACTTTTCACTGTATCTTGGTACATGACAGTAATAAGTCAAATCAAATCAAAAAATGACAGAGTAAGACACAAGCAACAAACTCACAAACTCTCAGTGAGGTAGTCAGTCAACGACTCTACTCAGGAACCTAAGAGTAGGGTTGATTAATCATCAGACATCAGACTTCAGACACCTAATTTCCTATGAGCAAAGGGTGGACAATTTACAAAATATACAATTATTGCATCCCCGGTATAGCAGTGAGATTGAATTAGTTATGTCCTTCTAAATTCCAATACAAGATAAGCATGTTGCGATAAAATGCTCAATAGCTACAGCCTTCTATTGAATCTACTGGTTGATGCTGTCTCTCTTGCTCATAAATGGGTCACAAACAAAACTTGATCAGTTGTTTGAGCTGATTACATTCATTCTTGGATAGATGGGCAAGTAAAATGGTCAGTGCAGCTCCATCTCCCTTACTGAAAGCATGCGTGCATCATTTTGCCACAGATTGAATTGAGTATCAGAACAATGCTGCTTCACCTGGAAGGTATGTTTGGGGTCTTAGTGAAAGAGGTAACTGTGTAAATGTTACATCTTTTGTAATTGAGCAACAAATTGAGAAGGAAGATTCTGCAGACAGTTGGAAAAAGCAAAAAAAAAAGCAAAAACAGATCATGAAAAAGGACTGGGGGATAATATTGAAGGAACAAAAAGATCAGTCCAAAATTGTTCAATAGGCACCTAAATAGTACATTGATGGTAAAATGAGAGTAGGATTAGTTAGGAGCAAAAAGGCGTTTTACACTTGGAAATCAAAGCCTGCATTTGCTAATACCCAGGAGTGCATGTAGTAGCAGTGAAATTTCTGAAATAAATTGAACAATGAACGATAAAATCTAAAAAACCTTTAAAAATGAAGTATATCTGAAAAACTGCTACACAAAGTAGTTTTCTAAAATTTAATAAAAATCAGTTTTATGTTGCACTTACACAGTTAAGAAAGATCAGTGGTGAGCGCTCACAGTCAGAATTTATTGCTAAATTGCTGATGTTAGCAGATATTCTGTGTATCAATGAATACAGCTATTCCATCCTATTATGCAACAGTATTACTGATTTTGTCAGGCTTTCCTACATTAAAATATCAGAAAACCATGCTGACACCAAACTTTCAACTTCCCCAAACTTCCTTCGAATATGCTTTATGATGCCATTATTATTTTTCATGAAATAAACTTATTCAGGATTTCAAGGCAAACATGTTTACTCCTGGATAGGTCAACCAGTTATGAATTAGTCAGTACATATCCTTTAACCCCACTAACCCCACTTTAACCCCACACTGTTTGGGCAGTGTTCTGCTTCAATTTGACACAAGTTACAAACCCATTATGATGTCTAATCATGATTTGTGATACTGATATTTTCATTGTAACATCACAGTTTTCTACCTCTGTTAGAGGTACCAACCTCTCAGTGAAAGAGATATTTACTTTTGGTAACAAGATAATGTTCTGTACAGCTTTGTAACTGTACACAGATTCCAGATCACTGATGGTTACATCGGGAGTAGAAAACATGGATGTCTCCTATTGTCCCCTCATGCTGGCCCTGAACTACCCCTACAAGTGGTTGGATTATAGGTCGGAGTTGGCAGAGCTTCATCTTGGATCATCTACATTACCTTAGACAAGATCATGGCTCGAATTAGAGTTCAAAGATTCAGTGCATTGGAACGCAATAACAGACTTCCATGTGGTCACATCCCAGAGAAGAAGGAACATAGATGATGGTCAGTAATGTAACTTTTTGTCTCCTGTTTTTAATGTTAAATAGGCCTGGTGTGTTCACTTGCACTTAGGGGATCTGAATTAGTTCAGTTGGCTAGACAGCTATTTATGATGCAGTGTAAAGTCAATGGTATGGGTTAAATTTTTGAAGTCTCTGTCTTCTCAAACTTACCTCTCGTCTAAGGCATGGAAACCTTCAGTTTAAATTCACTGCCAGTTGTCTGTCTCTCTCCCTTTAACAAGAGAGCAGTTGAGAGTGACTTTCACCTTTCGTACTCACATAATAGGTGTTGACCATTCAACTCCCTAGGCATATTTTAACATCATTTAGGTCAAGACTGATCAATACCTCAAATACATTATCCCATCTTTGATCCTCATCAATTGATAAACTAGGAACATAGGAACAACAGTATTCCATTCAGCGCCTGGATTGTGTTCTCCTGTAAAATTAGATCGTGGTTAAATTGGCTCTTAACTCAATCTAACTACCTTAATTTTCTGCAAACAATGTAACTGACTTAACTCTATCACAATATCTTTCCAAATTTTTAATTACCCAACCCAGAAAAAGCTTCTGAATTTCCCATTGCCTCATGTGATGAAATGTTTCATGTCAGCACTCCAGACAGTCTATCTCTGATTCAAAGAACATGCCAATTATCCTAGAGTCCCACAACAGAGGACATAATTTCTCCCTTTCTAATTTACCATATTATCACAACATGATTAAATCTTACACACTCCGACTAGATCAACGCTCAGGCTACAACATGAGAGGGAATACAAACTCAGGCCAGACAACAAGTCTGCATTATTTAACCCCTTAATCCCCAAAATCATTTTTTGGAAATTTATTGTTGCACTTCTGCCAGGAGCAATGTATTTCTTCCAAACATGTGGTTTCCTGAATTGAACTCAACGCTCTTAATTTGTCCAAACAAATTAACAAATCAAACAACTTGATGTCTATGTACGCTGATATTGCAAACAGTTCCTTCTCCTTAGATTATTGTGTAAACTTTAATGAATCACTAAATCTAACTAAACCTAACTTTTCTAAATGCTTTATGCCGATTTGAGAGTCATATGCTATTCCTATTGTACAGGATACCGAGAGATGAGCTTTTCAGCTATCCAGGCTGTAGACCCCTGATGAAAGTTCCTGCATTGATCCATGAGGAGAGTCTTTGATCCTTGCAGAGATAAAGGAGAACAAGGATTCTCAGGCCACCTTTTCTCACTTTAGGCATGTATCACTGGGACTGAAGTGTAGGATTTGGCCAGATCCTTTCACTATTTGAGGCTAACGTGATGAATTATAAATGAAGCACAGAATGTGAAGCCATAACATCAAGGTGTGGAAAGTAAAAGAGTCAGGGGAAATCCAGGCTGACTCTGGAATGGCTCCTTTGAAGTTAGTTAACATGAAGGCCTCTTCACATGATAAGTGAATGAACAAAGATATGATTATTGCATTGCCTTCTGATTTCCATTGCTAAAGCAAATGTTAATGCTGTGGGCTAGCCTCGAAGCTTTAGCTCCACTTTGCAGACATTTATACAAGGCAAAAACAAATTGACTGTTGGGAGTTTCCAGCTTGCATATAGAGAATTACCATTCAACCAGTGTGTAGTAGAGTTTACCTGACACACGAATCTCCTTTGATTTTACTTCATCTCATATCGAAGGCATATCCCTCTTTTCCTTTGTCCTTAATATGCTTATCTAGCTTTCTATTAAATGCATTTCTCCTATCTGTTCGTAATTAACACACTCTCTGGTAACAGATTGCACATTCTCACGACTCACTGATGTTATGATCCCACCTGATGTTATTATGGGCAAGTCAAATCCCAGACTGAAACTTGGCTTGATAGATCACATTTTGAATTCTTTTGGTTTTTAAGGAACAGCCTATTGCCAAAACATAAGCACACAATGCTGCAGATTTTGCTTTAACAATGAAGCAGTCAAGAACTAACAAAGGGAATGAAGATAAAATAGAATAAACCACATCATCTGCTTACAACATAAATTCAACGATTCTTAAACATAGTCAAATTATAACCTCATTAATCCCAAAACACTCCTTTATAAACTGAAAAGAAAGACATGCTTTTGTACTGTACCCAAAACACCAGAACTCACACCAACGTCCCTGTCTTCAACATGTTGAAAGGTTTAACTTTAACTTATAGATTGGAAGTGCAGATAGCATCTTTTTAGAGTTCTTACACATATAAGTTGAAATGTATTCAGCTTTAAGTAACATCTTGAGGGTTTTATCTCAACACTTTGCATCTGAGATTATCACTAATTTTTTAAGGTAATTTAACTTTACTATATGCTTTCTAAGAAGTACTGGTCTCTACAGCTATTTTCAGCCAAGGATTTCACAGAATTCCTCAAAACTGAATGTAAAACTAAAAATATCTCTCTAAGATAGGGGTGTTTCCATTGAGCTTAAAAAAAAGTTCCAGTAATCCCCACAAGAAATCTTTATTTACGCCATTATTTATCTCGCTGGGTCATAAAACAAACTAAGATAAACAAAAAGCCATTAGGGGTGTATACAAACCCATTAATTCTAATGTTAAACCTCAAAATATACAGTCATAGAGATGTACAGCATGAAAACAGACCCTTCAGTCTAAATCATCCATGTCAACCAGATATCCCAAATAAATCTTGTCCCATTTGCCAACATTTAGCTCATATCCCTCTAAACCCTTCCTATTCATCCAGATGCCTTTTAAATGTTGTAATTGTGTCAGCTTCCACCACTTCCTCTGGCATGCATTCCATACACGCATTACACCCTGCGTGAAAAAGTTGCCCCTTAAGTTCTTTTTAAATATTTACCCTCTCACCCTAAACCCATGCCCTGTAGTTTTGGATTCCCCCACAACAGGTAAACGACCTTGTCTATTTACCCGATCCATACCCCTCATGATTTTATAAGCCTCTATAAGGTCATCTCTCAGCCTCTGACGCTCTAGGGAAATTAACCCCAGTCTATTCAGCCGCTCCCTCTAGCTCAAACCCTCTGACCCTGGCAAGATCCTTGTAAATCTTTTCTGAACCCTTTCAAGTTTCACAACATCTTTGCCATAGCAGGGAGACCAGAAGTGCATGCAGTATTGCAAATGTGACCTAACCAATGTCTTGTACAGCTGCAACATGACCTCCTAACTCCTACACTCAATGCACTGACTGATAAAGGCAAGCATACCAAATGCCTTCTTCATCATCCTATCTACCTGCAACTCCACTTTCAAGGAAACTCCAAGGTCTCTTTGTTCAGCAACACTGCCCAGGACCTTACCATTACATGCATAAGTCCTGCCATAATTTCCTTTCCAAAATGCAGCACTTCACATTTATCTAAATTAAACTTCATCTGCCTCTCCTCAGCCTATTGGCCCATCTGATTAAGATCCTGTTGTACCCTAAGATAACCCTTGTCGCTGTCCACGACACCTCCAATTTTGGTGTCATCTGCAAGTTCACTAACTATGACAGAGGCTCAAGTCATTTCCGTGAAGGAATGTTGGAATAAGTCTCACTGCTCTTCCTCCAGAGCCCGGTTAATTATTCTCCTCAAATAATTATCCAATTACCTTTTGAACGTTACTATACAATCTCCTTTCCCTGCACCTTTAGTCAGTCCATTTCCAATCACAACCGTTCAATGTTTAACAAACATTTCTGAACACCTCCAGTTCATTTGTTAATGATCTTAAATTTGTGCTCTCTAATTATGAGTCCTCCAGCCGCTGGAACTAATTTCTCCTGTTTAAGTTTCATGATTCTCTTTCAAATCTCCTCTTCTGAACAGTCTCAGAGTGAAGGGATTTTAGCATTGAGATGAGGAGGGATTTCTTCAGTCAGAGGGTGGTTAATCTGCAGAACTCATTGTCACAGAGGGCCATTGAGGCCAAATCATTGAGTGTAATTGATAGAGACAAGTAGGCTCTTGATCAGTAAGAGGAAGAAGGGTTATGGGGATAAGGCAGGAGAATAGGACTGAGAAACATATCAGCTATGATCCAACGGTAGAACAGACTCGACCACCTGAATGGCCTAATACAGCTCCTATATCTGATGTTCTTATGGTCTTAAGCCTCTGCGCCGCTTGGAGGATGATCCCTGAATCCCCAGCTTCCCCAAATGAAACCTGATGTTCGAGGTCCATCCTAGTGAATACAAGTCAACCAAAGGCAACTGACGGCTGCTGGCAGAAGAGCACCCCTACAGTCTCTGAATCACAAAGACCCAAGGCAAAAGTTAAGTGATAGGAGGGGGAAGTGATTTTTATATTAAATAAAAAAGAACTGTGGGTGCTGAAAATCCGAAACAAATGAGGAATTGCTGGAGATCCTCGGCAGGTCTGCCCCTGGTCCAGTCCCCTGATGAATATCTATGATTTAGGGAATCTACCCCATGCCTCCCCCACTTCCCCCCTACCCCCCACCAACCTAAGGGGCAACTGTCCATGGGGTAACACCTATCTGGATCACTGTAGCTGGGTCAAACACAATAGGGGCAGGTTGAGGCCATTCAGTGGTCATAAACTGGCCAATTTAGGGGCTTAGGTGGTGGAATATGAAACATGACCGTGGACCTTCCTGTTGAGAGTTTAATCTGGTGGAGGTAGGATGGTGGGGAAGCTTAGATATAATATCATACTGTGCAATTAAATGTTCATCCCATTTCCAAGTTCACCATCCCCAGTAGCAGAAGATAGCACCCTGTTCTCAACTCAGCTCATTACATCCTGGAAGACCAGTTTTACCAAAGGGAATACCCTGCATTTATATAACAACCTTAAGGTTGTAAGACATCCTAAGGGGCTTCACAGGAACGATTAATAAACACAATTTGACTGCTGGGGAATGAAACAGTTAATGTTTTGAGTACAATTCAACTCTTGACAAGTGTCTTACCAAAAAAGCCTGCCTTTAAATAGGACTGTCCAGTTTTAAATGGTGCAGTCTTGCTTTAAGTAGTGAGGACAGGCTTTAAGCGGTGCAGGCTAAATTCAGCAGCGCAGATTAATTTTAAATAGTACAGGCTAGCTATGAGAATGCAGACTAGCTTTAACTGGTGTTAGAAAGTGCTGACATTGGGCCCCCTGCTCGTGTATGCAACAAATCAACTGCACAGTGAGTGCTGGATGGTTGCAGTAATCACAATAATGAACAGTTACCATGAAGATACCTTGCTGCTTACAGCAAGTCGAATCATGCATCGTGATCCTCACGTTTGCTTGGGGGACCTCTTCATTTTCAACATGATGCAGTGTAAAAAAAACAAAGAAGTCATACTACTTACATTTAAAACATTAATTGACGCCCCACTGGAAAATCCTAGACCCCACAATTTAAGTTGAATGTGAAGGCTTTTGGGAAATTGAAGAGAAGATTTACAAATGGGACCTTTGCGACGAGATATCAAGCTCCTTCACGATATGAACGAACATGTAAATCTCCCTCAGTCAGAACGCACCAATCCTTGAGACACAGGATTGATGGCTCCTTGGCTAACATAAAGTTACCAGCATTTGTTGCTAGGAGAATAATTCTCCAGAGTCAGAACAGTTTGAAGTGATAAATTGGAAGAGGGGAAGAGGCTTTAGAATCAAGGTTTGAAGATTAAAATTAGATGGAAAAAGAATCCCAAACTTCAACCTTTCCATTTGAAGGATTGAGCTCAGGGAGATACACTAGCACTCTCGAATATAATGAAAGATTTAGGTGAAGTTGAACTGACACAAATTATTTAACTTGAACATTGAGTGTAAACTTAAAAAGCACAAGCTTCCAAAGTAACAGCAACTACACTTGGAGATCCATAGCACCGAGAAAGGCCATTCGGCCCACTATGTCTGTGCCGGTCAAAAACAACCACAAAATTATTCTCATCCCATTTTACAGCAACATGTTTCTGCATTTAAATATTTATTCAGTGTTTATTCAGCATTTATATGTTTCAGGATTTAAAATGAATGTTGAACCATTCATTCATTACACTTCAGGAATGGACTAAAGTACAGAGAGCACATAAGTACAATTGGCTGGATGGTTGGTTTGCAAAGCAGTGCGATGCTGACAGCGTGGATTCAATTCCCATTTCTGGCTGAGGTTACTATGAAAGACTTTCCTTCTCAACTTGTCCCCTCGCCTGACGTACGGTGGCTCTCAGGTTAAATCGTCACTAGTCTGGTTCGGCCACATCTGGAGTATTGTGTCCAGTTCTGGTTGCCTCATACGGGAAAGATGTGGAAGGGTTGGAAAAGGTTCAGAGGAGATTTACCAGGATGCTGCCTGGAATGGAGGGAAGGTCTTACGAGGAAAGGTTGAGAGAGCTAAGGCTTTTCTCTTTAGAATGAAGAAGGATGAGAGGTGACTTGATAGAGGTGTACAAAATGTTCAGATGTATAGATAGAGTGGATAGCCAAAGACTTTTTCCTAGGGTGGAGGTAGCTGTTACGAGGGGGCATAGTTTTAAAGTGAGTGGAGGTAGATATAGGGGAGACACCAGAGGTAGGTCCTTTACTCAGAGAGTGGTAGGGGCATGGAATGCATTGCCGGAGAGGGTAGAAGAGTCGGCCTCATTAGAGGCATTTAAGCGGCTATTAGATAGGCATATGGATGATAATATAAGGTAGGGGTGGAGGTTAGACAGACCTTAGGTTTAGGGTAAAAGTTCGGCACAACATCGTGGGCTGAAGGGCCTGTACTGTGCTGTACTGTTCTATGTTCTATGTTCGAGTCATCTCTCTGATGAGGGAGCAGCTCTCTGGTCAGGTAAGACTGTGGCAACTTGTCTTGAAAATCGCAAAGACAACTTTAAATGTTATTGTTCAGATATTTTTCATATTTTCCAATCCTTGCAAGGTTTAAGCAGTGGTACTGGAATGCCATGGTTACTTTCAGCACATGTGACTTCACCTTTAACTTCCACAGTGGAAAGAAAGAAATAACCTGCAGTAGTAAATGTCTCAGAGTCATATCAAGAAATTGAAAGAATCACAAAGAAAGACGGGATGTTGTTGTATGGGCAGCCCAGCTCACAACGCAGCTACCAGTCGTAATGAAGGTTACTGCATTAGTGTAGGAGACTCTAGGTGTGGGAAACTAGCGAGTCTGCTGGACCTGGTGTTGCAGAGGAAATCCAATTCCTCATCTAACTAGAAGAACTTGTCCAATTCATGTTAGCAACTAGTTACAGGTTAGATTGATATAGTTGACATCAGCTTAGATATTCCAATGACCAGATAGCTTTTTTAAAATTTATGTATGGGACGTGGGCGTTGCTGGTTGGCCAGCTTCTTCGATCGATCCCTAGTTGCCCTTGAGAAGGTGGTGATGAGCTGCCTTGCTGTATGTTGTAGTCCACATGCTATGGATTGATCCACAATGTCACTAGGGAGGGAATTCCAGGATTTTGACCCAGTGACAGTGAAGGTATGGCGTTATATTTCCAAGTCAGGATGGTGAGTGGCTTGGAGGGGAACTTTCAGGTGCTGGTGTTTCTGTGTATTCGCTGTCCTTGTCCTTCTGATGGAAGCAACCATTGGTGTGGAAGGTGCTGTGGAAGGATCTTTGGTGAATTTCTGCAGTGCACCTTGTAGATAGGAGCTGCTCCTTTTTTGAAGTATTTTCAGTGGTGGAGCTGATTCCCTCCTTCTAGGAGCAGTAATTACTGTTTTATAAGCTGTTGCATGGATCAGTTGGAGTGGTGGTTAGAGGCAATGAGGAATTTACAGGAGCTAGGAGGTGTGATGCATGACAGCTGCAGGGAAGGAGATAAATGAAGATACAGTCAGGTAGGTGGGTGATCTCTACGAAAGGTAAGAGAGGGAGGCAGGTATTGCAGGAGTCTCTTGTGGCTATCCCCCCTACATCTCAAACAAGTATGCTGTTTTGGAAAATGTAAGGCGTGATGGACTCACAGGGGAATGTAGCGCTGACAGCCTAGTTTCTGGTAACAAGGCCAGCTCTAATGTAATGAGGGATATGCCAGGTTCCAAGTGATTGATTGTGTTACGGGACTCCCTAGTCAGAGGCACAGACAGATGTTTCTGCAGCCGACAGCGAGAAATCAGAATGGTATGTTGCCGTCCTGTTGCCAGGATCAAGGATATCTCGGAGAGGGTGCAGAATATTCTCAAAGATAAGAGGGGCCAGCAGATCCCTCACATTGGAACTAAGGACATAAGAGGAGATAAGGACAAGATTCTGAGGAGACAATATAGGAAGTTAGGCAGGAATTTAAAAAGGAGGTTCTCATGGGTAATAATGTCTGGATTACTCCCAGTGCCATGAGCTAGTGAGGCTAGAAATAGTAGGGCTAGAGCAGATGAATGTGTGGCTGAGGAACTGATGCAGGGGAGAAGAATCCACATTTTTGGATCTTTGGAATCTCCTTTTGGGAGGAAGTGACCTGTATAAGAAGGACGGATTGCACCTGAATTGGAAGGGGCCTCATATACTGGTGGGGAGATTTGCTGGAGCTTCTCAGAAGGATTTAAAATAATAAGGCGGGTGGGGTGTGGTGGTAGGGAGACCCAGGGAGATAGTGAGAAAGCGATCAGACTGACACTGATATAGTAGGGAAGAGGAGTAAGTCAAACATTCAGGGCAGGCAGGAACAAAGCAGAGAACAAGGTAGGACTGATAAATTACACTGCATTTATTTCAATGCAAGAGGCCTAAAAGGTAAGAATTTGAACTCAGGCCATGGTTGGGAACATGGGACTGGTAATATCATAGCAATTACAAAAACATGGCTCAGGGAAGGACAGGACTGGCAGCTTAATATTCCAGGCTATAGATGCCATAGGAAGGATAGAAAGGGAGTTGAGAGGAGGGGGATGTGACATTTTTGATTAAGGATAACATTACTGTTGTACTTAGGGAGAATATTCCTGGGGAAAATGTCCAGGAAGTTATTTGGGTGAAACTGAGAAATAAGAAAGTGATGATCACTTTTTTGAGATTGTACCATAGACCCTGAATTAGTCAGCAGGAAATTGAGAAACAACTTTGTAAGGAGATCTCAGTTATCTGTAAGAATAATTGGGTGGTTATGGGGGGGAGTTTTAATTTTCCAAACATTGACTGGGACTGCCATAGTGTTAAGGGCTTGGATGGAGAAGAATTTGTTAAGTGTGCACAAGAAAATTTTCTGATTCACTACAGAGATGTACCTACAAGAGAAGTTGCAAAACTTGACCTACTCTTGGGAAATAAGGGAGGGCAGGTGACTGAGGTGTCAGTTGGGGGTGGGGGGGAGTGCAGTTTGGGGCCAGTGACCATAATTCTATTAGTTTTAAAATAGTGATGGAAAGCGATAGACTGGATCTAAAATTTGAAGTTCTAATTTGGAGGAAGGCCAATTTTGACGGTATTAGGCAAGAACTTTCAAAAAATAATTGGGTGCAGACGTTCACATGTAAAGGGACAGCTGGAGCATGGGAAGCCTTCAAAAATGAGATAAGGAGAGTCCAGAGACAGTACGTTTCTGTTAGGGTGATGGCAAGGCTGGTGGGTGTAGGGAATGCTGGATGACTCGAGAAGTTGAGGTATTAGTCAAGAATAAAAAGGAAGCATATGTCAGGTATAGACAGCAGGGACCGACTGAATCTCTAGAAGAGTATAAAGGCAGTAGGAGTATACTTAAGAGAGAAATCAGCAGGGCAAAAAGGGGACGTGAGATAGCTTTGGCAAATAGGGTTCAGGAAATCCAAAAGGATTCTACAAATACCTTAAGGATGAAAGGGTAACTAGGGAGAGAATAGGGCCCCTTAAGGATCAGCAAGGCCACCTATGTGTGGAACCAGAGGAAATGGGGGAGACACTAAACAAGTACTTTACATCAGGGTTTACTGTGGAGAAGGATATGGATGATAGAGAATGTGGAGAAATAAATAGCAACATCTTGAAAATTGTCAACTTTACAGAGGAGGAAGTGCTGAATGTCTTAAAACACATAAAGATGGATAAATCCCTGGGACCCGATCAGGTGTATACTAGAACTCTGTGGGAAGCTAGGGAAGAGATTGTTGAGCCCCTAGGTGAGGTATTTGTTTCATTGATAGCCACAAGTGAGGTGCCGGAGAACTTAAAATGCAATAGACTTTGTCACCTTTGGGCTGGACTTCTCCTCGCTGGCCTTCTAAGGTCCAATCTATGTAAACAGCAAAACATCTACAGCTTTCTATCCAACGTGAAATCCTATTCACTTATCATATTTGTCCTTGCCAGCCTCCTTTGCTACCCTGTTATTTAAAGTATCAAATTTAAAATTGTAGGTTTCCTTGCCAAGTCCATGCTGTTTTCCCATGCCTGGTTCTCAACCCTGCAGGAAAACATATGTGCAACACTGCTCTGATTCTACTATCATTCACACAGACTGAAGTGGTCGAAACAAAAGCCCTCGCCATCACCTTCTCAAGGGCAATAGCAGATGGACAATAATTGCTGGTGATTGTTACTGACATTACACATCTCACGACCAAATAAAAGAGAAAATCCTAGTTTTCTTTGGTTCTTCTCCATTACACCGCTCTGTGCCGTCTGTCACTATACTGCCTTCCCCACCTATACTTCCTTTGATTATAGAATAATCAGCTGTCTTGGATCCATGCACACAGCATGAAACACATCTACCTTGTACTTCCATACGGCTTCAGAAATATCTTTCAAATATACCTCCCTGCCCATGTCTTGGTCACCCAGCCAAACCCTCCTCTCAAGCTGTTCACTAACTATTTTCCCCAATGTGAAGAGTGTTGCAATACTTTATTATGTCAAAATTCTTGGTTGTTCTTGCTTGCAGGAGAGATGATGGCCTAGTGGCATTATCACTAAAATGTTAATCCAGGGACCCAGGTTCAAATCCAGCAGCCATTGGATTTGAATTCAATTTAAAAAAAAACACAGAATTAAGAGTCTGATGATGACTGTGAATCCATTGTCAACTATTGGAGGAAAAACCCATCTGCTTCACTAATGTTGTTTAGGGAAGGAAACTGCCATCCTTACCTGGTCTGGCCTCCATGCGACTCCAAACCAACAGCACTATGGTTGACTTTTAACTACCCTCCGGGGAATTAGAGATGGGTGATAAATGTTGGCCTAGGCAGCAATGCCCTCAACCTATGAATGGATGATCAAAAAAATCAAGGTTTTGTTGAATAAGATTTTGAAGTGAGTTGCTCTGGACTGGTCTCATGAATCACCTAGTGTCAATCGTTTTTTCATACCGGACATGGGTGACCCTGGCTGGGCCAGCCTTTATTGCCCATCCCTGATTACTCTTGAGAATGTGGTGGTCAGCTGCCTCCTTGAACCGCTGAAGACCAAGTTGACCCACAATTCTATTAATGACCAAGTTCCAGGATTTTGACTCAGCAACAGTGAAGGATTGGCAATATATTTCCAAGTCAGGATGGTGAGTGGCCTGAAGGGGTACTTGCCAGTTCTTCCCATGTATCTGCTCCCCTTGGCCTTCTAGATGGTAGTGGTCATGGATTTGGAAGGTGTTGTCGAAGGAGACTTGGTGAATTTCTGCCTTGAAGTTTGTAAATGGTACACAATGCTCCTTCTGAGTGTCAGTGGTGAGGGAGTGGATGTTTGTGAATGTGATGCAAGTAAGCAGGCTGCTTTGTCCTGGATGGTGTCGAGCTTTTTGAGTGTCATTGTAGCTGTACCCATCCAGGCAAGTAGAGAGCATTCCATCACACTCCTGACTTGTGCCTTGTAAATGGTGGACAGACTTTGGGGAGTCTGGAGGTGTGTTACTTGCTGCAGGATTCCTAGCCTCTGACACGCTCTTACAGCCACTGTATTTATATGGAAATCCAGTTCAGTTTCTGGTCAATGGAAAACCCCAGGATGTTGATAATGGGGGATTCAGTAATGGTTATGTCATTGAATGTCACATTCTCTCTTGTTGGAGATGGTCATTTCCTGGCACTTGTGTAGCGTAAATGGCGCTTATCACTTGTTCGCTCAAATCTAGATATTATCTAGGTCTTGTTCCATTTGGACATGGACTGCTTCACTATTTCAAGAATAGTGAATCGTGCTGAAAGTTGTCCAATCATTCGGAAACATGCACTTTTGACCTTGTAATGGTGAGATGTATGACATTAGTCTGAAGAATAACTGCAGACATGTCCTGGAACTGGAATGATAGATCACCAACAACCACAGCTATCTTCCCTTGTGATGGATATTAACCCAACCAGCAGAGGCTTTTCCTCCTAATTCCCATTTGACTCCAGTTTTGCTCAGGCTCCATGATTCCTCATTTGATCAAATGCAGCCTTGATATCAAAGGCAATCATTCTCCCTGGAGAATAGTTCTGCTTCTGTCAGTGGCCAACGACACCTCATGGATGCCTATTCTTGATTTACTAGATTTTTAAAATGTATATCCCACTTAGTAACATACAGCATGATGGAGGTTACTGTCCATGTGAAAATAGGTGCTATCACCTCAAGGTCTGTGCGACCACTATTACTGATACTACTTTGGACATGAAAGTCAGTAATGATGAGGTCAAGTATGTTCTTCCCTCTTATTGGTCCCCTCACTACCTGCTGCAGACCTAGTCTAGCAGCCATGCCCTTTCAGACACGACCAACTTGATCTGTAGAGATGTTGTCAATTTACTCTTTATGTTGCACAATGAAATTCTGCATCCAGAGACTATTCTATGTTCTTGCCACCCCCAGTACTTCCACCAAGTGTTGTTCAAACCGGAAGTGATCCATAAGCTTGAGTGTGGGAGGAGGTGCTGTTGGCGAATGGTTTTCACCTGATGCCATGAAACCATGGGATCCGGACTCAATGTTGAGGACTCATTGTGGGCAACTCCATCCCAACTGTACATCACTGTGCCACCATCTCTGCCAGGCCTGTCCAACCAGTGAGACAGGACATGACTAGAAATGGAGTTGGTAATGTTTGGGACATGATCTATGAGGTATAACACGGTGAGTACGACTATGTCAAGCTGTTGCTGTGAGACAGCTCTCCCAGTTTTGGCTCCAGTCCCCAGATGTTGGTGAGGAGGACTTTGCAGGGTCGACAGGGCTGTGCTTGCTGTTGTTGTCTGTGGTGCCTTCATGGATTCTGGGTGATGTGTCTGCTTTCAATCACTTGACAAAACTTTCTAGTGATTTATACAACTGAGTGGCTTGCTGAGCTATCTCAGAGGGCAGTTTACAGTTAACCACATTGCTGTGGCTCTGGAGTCACATGTAGGCCAGGCCAGGTAAGGATGACAGTTTCCGTACGTAAGCCCTGCGCTGATTTGCCTTTCCAAAATGTAACACCTTAAATTTATCTAAATTAAAGTCCATCTGCCTGTCCTCGGCCCAATGGCCCATCTGATCAAGGTGCTGTTGTACTCTGAGGTAGCCTTCTTTATTGTCCACCACATCACCAATTTTGGTGTCATTTGCAAACTTACTGATCATACCTTATATATTCACATCCCAATTATTTATATAAATGACAAAAAGCAGTGGACCCAGCACCGATTTTCATGGCACACTGTTGGTCACAGGCCTGCAGTGCAAAAAGCAACCATCCACCACCACCCTCCGTCTCCTACCAATTTTGTATAATGGTCTCCTTCTGTACTATATCATTCTATGAAGAGAGTTTATAATTTATAAATTGCCATGAGTAAAGCATTTTATTGAATGCTGTTGCTTTACAGGATTATCCCTTTGGGGGTTTAAACACACACATACGTGCTGCATACATTAAACCGAAACTCAAGCCAAAACAAACTAGTTTTGCATCCTTAAACAACTACCTCATTATTCGTGAGTCACCTAATTGTTAATAAAATAACTGATGAAGCGTTCTTTGACTACCCAGCATTATTTTCACATCTTCTTCTCTTCAATCACTTTAGCTATTTTACATGCACATTGTGTCAAGTACAAGATATGCAATAATCTGAGTGTTCAGTGATATAGTCAATTTGCACGACACAGTTATTTCTCTTCTACATCTTGCATCTGGAGTTTACATCAATGATTCACACTGGGTTATGTTCTGTGCTTTCCAATCTGTGAGCTATTGAACTGCATTCCTCACTGTTCTAGGTTTTAGTTTCATTATAACATGTAAATCTGTCTTTTGAGGCTCGTCTCTGCTATTTTTAGCTCTCTTTATCTTTCTTGATGGTTCATTCACTTTACAAGATTTTCATTCCTGGAACTGATCATCTTCAAAACCAGGCATCATTTTATCCACTGAATTGGGTTGTGTCACTGTTTGAAGAGCTGAATATGAGAATAAATGAAGGACCAGGATGACTACACATGACCAGCAGCCATGAGGACTCCAAACAGCAGCAGCAGGTTAGCTGAAGGATGTTGTTACAAGTTGTTTTGAAAGTGCAAGTAATCAGCAAATTTGCTAAGTAAACCTGTTGGTGATTTTCAAATAAATCGAACCTACGCTATTTACAAATCCAGTGTAAAAGTGCTAAATCTGTGTTAAACTTACGACACCCAGTAAGGATGGAAAGAAAAATACATGCAACTCTCATTAAATGGAAGGAAAATCACGGAAGTATTTTTTTCATTGAGTTAATTAGCCATTCCCAGCCCTCTTTCCTGTTCTGGCACTTTGAGCTATCCAAGGCTTTTGAGACAGAACCTTCCAGATGCACAACACTATCATCTAGAAGGGCAGGGACACCGGATACATGGAAACGTTACCAACTGCAAGTTACTCCCCAAGCCAATCACCGTCCTGACTGTTGCTGTTCCTTTCAGTGACACTAGATCAAAATCCGGGAACTCCCCCACCAATGGCTTTGTGGGTGAACCTACAGCACATGAACCTCAGCAGTTCAAGAAGCCATCTCACTACCACCTTCTCAAAGGCAACTAAAGATGAGCAACAAATGCTGGCCCAATCAGTGATGCCCCCATCCCATGAAGGCATCTCGGTTTGTCTCACTCTGTTGAAGTTTCCCTGCAAATTTCTTGTTTTAATTTATATGTCCAAGTCTCTTCTAAAAGTTGTGACTGAACATGGTTTCACCACATTTTCAGGCAGTTTACTCTGGAGTATAACAGAACATTGCAATCTGCAGAAATTGAACAAGAAGTTAAGGAAAATGTTCCTCCTTCTGCTCTGCAGTGACATGCAAGAACAGAGAACAAAGGACAGTACAGGTCAGGCTCATCAAGCCTGTGCGAAACATGATGCCTTGGTAAACTAAAAACCTTTTGCCTCTACACAGGCTGTATCCCTCTATTCTCTGCATATCCATGTATTAGTCAAGATGCCTCTTAAATGTTGCTATTGTACCTGTTTTATTACCTCCTCTGGCAGTGCATTCCAGGCACTTACCACCCTCTGTGTAAAAAAGAACTTAAACTTGCCCCCTTTTACCTTAAACCTACGTCCCCTAATAATTGGCATTTCTACCCTGGGAAACAAAAAAAGACTCTGACTATCCATTATATCCATGCTGCTCATAATTTTGTAAACTTCAATTAGGTTGCTCCTCAGACTCCAATGATCAAGTGAATACAAACCAAGTTTGTCCAATCTCTCCTTTTGGCTAATACCCTCCAAACCAGGCAACAGCCTGGGAAACCTTTTCTGTACCCTCTCCAAAACCTTCACATCCTTCTGGTAGTGGGGTGACCAGAGCTGTACACAATATTCCAAATGTGGCCTAACTAAAATTCTACACATTTGCAACATGGCTTGCCAATTTTTAATACTGTGGCAGCCTCTTGGCTGCTAAAACAGTCATAGATTGCTAACTTGGCCAAATAGCAAGGAATTCTGGGTACATTGGCCAAATAAAACTCTGAAGTCACAAACTTGTAGACACCAGACACAGTGCAAACACATCAGCCAGGTTCTAATGATATTAGCATAATGTAAAAGGCAACAGTTATCCTGGACAACATATCCCCAACAACTTATCCACTAAACAAAGGAGGGCACAGACAGAAAGGCATCGGGTCTTTCTGTGCAAAGAAACAAATAGCAAGCTACCAAATAATTGACAATGTCTCAAACCATTAAGAGAATCTCCCTAATTGGCCAGAACCATAGAAAGTTCCAAAAAGTCATTCAGAAAGGTATATAAACAGGGTTCAACTGCAGACCAATCTCTTGGACTTTCTGGAGACTTTCTGAGGAGACCAGAATGGCAAAAGAACGAGACCAGCTGACTGTGGGAGAGAGATAGAGAGAGAGATAGAGATAGAGAGAGAGAGAGAGACTGCATAAATCTACATGAGACTCAAAAAGTATTGTAAGCTTAAGGGGTTGAATAGGACTAGAAATAGTGTTGTTTAGTGTTAAAGTTTATTAATAAAGTTTCCCAATAAAGTTAAATTTTTTTTACATTGATATTGTCTTGTGTTCATAGTGATTTGACCACTTCAGTATTGTGGCACACCTGGGCAAATTCGTTTGTAACATTCTGGTCCTGACCGATGAAGGCAAGCATGCCATATACCTCTCAACAACATTATCCATTTGTGTTGCCACTTTCAGAGAACTGTGTACCTGTACCCCCATATCCCTCTGTGTCTCAATGTTACTAAGTGTTCTACCATTTACTGTATACTTCCCTCCTGCATTAGACCTTCCAAAGTGCATCAACTTGCATTTATTTGAATTAAATTCTATCTGCGATTTCTCCGCCCAACTCTCCAGTCTCTCTATATCCTGCTGAATCCTCAGGCAATCTTCCTCACTATCTGCAGCTCCTCAATCTTATGTCATCTGCAAATTTACTAATTCAACCACACACATTCTCCTCCACATCATTTATATATATTACAAACAACAGGGGTCCCAGCAATGATCCCTGCAAAATAACACTGGTCGCAGATTTCTCATCATCATCACCTTCAACTGTTACTGTCTGTCTTCTATGACTAAACCAGTTCTATATCTGTTTTACCAGCTCATCGTGGATCTCATGCGACTTCAGCTTTGCCTGCCATGAGGGATCTTGTCAAAGGCCTTGCTAAAGTCCATGTAGACAATGCCTGTTGCTAGTAAGTCCATATATTTCCAAATGTAAGTAAATTCTGTCCCTAAGAATCTTCTCCAATAAATTCCACACCACTGACATAAGGCTCACCAGGACTGTAATTTCTTGGATTATTTCAGTTGCCCTTAAATAAAGAAACAAAATTGGCTATTCCCCAGTCCTCTGGGACCTCTCCTGTGACTAAGGAGGATATAAATATTTTGTACAAGTCCCTAGCAATTTCCTAACTTGCCTTCCTCAGAGTTCTGGGATAGATCCCACCCGTGGGGACTTGTCTATCTTAATGCTTTTCAAGACAATCAATACCTCTTCCTTTTTCCTTGAATTAGATTCTGCCATCAGTGCAAAAAAGACACTGCCATTAGTGAACCAGCTGGGTGATCACAACAATCAATAATTTTTTTTTTACATTCAATTCAAGTTTCACCATCTGCCATAGTGAATTTGAATCCTTGCGTTCAGAACATTCGCCTGATGTTTTGGATTATTGGATCATCATTTCTCCAGCTTTTTGGTCGATGCCAACTATGTTAAGATTTAAGTTGACCCTTCAAGCTTGTAACATGACTTAATTATACTTGCTAGAAGCAACTTAAATCCCCATGTAGGCATTTTTTCTCTACAAACAAAACAAATATATTCAATTCCTGCTCCTTATTTTAAATTACACAAACTCTTGGAACCCTGTAGTTTCCAGATGCTTCATAGTTTCAACTCAATGAATCACAGTCAACTTGCTAACTAATAGTACCCTTCTCGCTTTAGTATACAAGTTTGTAATCTCTTAAAATTCAGTGGAATTGTGTTTGTCCTTATCAGTGTAAGTGAAAATCTTCAGCATATTCAAGTTCTGTACTACGACAGAGTCATAGCATCATAGAACTGTACAGCATGGAAACAGACCCTTCAGTCCAACTCATCCATGCCGACCAGATGTACTAAATTAATCTAGTCCCATTTGCCAACATTTGGCCCATATCCCTCTAAACCCTCCCTATTCATATACCCATCCACATGTTTTTTAAATGTTGTAATTGTACCAGGTTCCACTTCTTCTGCTGGCAGTTCATTCCATACACGCACCACCCTTTGCGTATAAAAGTTGCCCCTTAATTCCCTTTTAAATCTTTCCCCTCTCACCTTAAACCTATGTCCTCTTATTTTGGGCTCCGCTACCCTGGGAAAATGACGTTGGCTATTAACCTTATCCTCATGATTTTATAAGTCTCTATAAGGTCACCCCCCCCCAGGCTCCGATGCTCCAGGGAAAGTGGCCCCAGTCTATTCAGCTTCTCCCTATAGCTCAGACACTCAAGTAGCCATTTCTGCTTTATGTTTAAAGGAGTCACCAAGGTTAGAACAAAAAAAGCATGTTGGGCAAAACATTTTAGAAATCTCATATAAAAAGTCAAGCTGTTTTTAAAATTCATTCATGTAATATCAGTATCACTGGCTACATCAGCATTTATTGCCCATCCCTAATTACCCAGAGGGCAATTAAGAGTCACCACATTGCTGTGGGTCTAGAATCACATGTAGGCCAAACCAGGTAAGGATGACAATTTCCTTCCCTAAAGGACATTAGTTATCCAGATGGGTTTTTCTTGACAATTATTCATCGTCATTAGACTCTTAATTCCAATTTTTTTTTTATTATTGAATTCAAACTCCACTCCATGGAGGATTTGAACCTGGGTCTCTGGATGAACAGTCCAGCAATAATATCCCAAGGCCATCACCTCCCTATTTCTCATTCTCATAATGCTTGCAATTCCCTTTGTCAGTTAGGGATACCCTGGTGATATATGCCCGCAGAAAAACAGAGTATGTAATGTTTCAATTAGATTTTCAGAGAAGTGATGTGATTTCCCTAGATTGGGCATCACTTGCTTATTAATAATGGTACCTGTTCACTTTAATTTTTACATGAGTCAGGAAGGGTGAGGGAGCAGTAATAAATCTTCTGCTGCACCGTCCCTACAACTGACAGTGCTAACAGTACCCCTTAATAGTAAAATAATGTCCCCACACGTAGTTTGTACTTACAATCTCTGTTCTATATTCTTGAAATAAATGCTAAATAAAAATTGTTGATTGTTGTGATCTTCCAGCTAGTTCGCTAATGGCAGAGTGTCTTCTTTGCACTGATAGCAGAATTTAATTCGAGGAAAAAGGAGGAAGTGTTCTGAGTACACTTTATCCTAACCTTCTTTTAAGTAATATTTAAGATTTATTCCGTTTATTACAATTCAGACTTTATCGAGTCTTCTGGTCAAGATGTTTAGAAACATAACAACACATTTCTGGGACGTGAACCCAGGCTTCTTTGTCATACTTCATAGGCTGATACTTAAAACATTTCTCCTGTTTGGTTACTTTTAAATTGGCTGTAAAGCTATTTACCATAGTTCTATCAGTCTAGAATCTGCTCTGCATCTTCTCAAAGCTTCCACATTACTTATAATCTGCCAACTAGGCTTGTATACAATGCTCCAAGTATGGACTGGACTGTGCATTATCCAGTTTCAGTCTCGCCTCAGCAGACTTTCAGTGAGATAGAATTACATTGAATTTATCTCATAGAAACAGGCCATTCTGTCCAACTGGACCATTCTGGTGTTTATGCTACACAAAGCCCTTCTGGCAAATTAGTCAATCTAATTCAATGGGCATAACCTTCTATTATGTTCTTCATTATGTCTATATTTAATTTCCCCTAAATGCATCAATGCTGTTCTCCTCAGCATTGCAATCTCACAATTTGTTTATAAAGTTGGGCCACGTACATGAATAAAGCATATTGAGGATCTTAACACTGATCCCCATAAAACACCTGTCTGACCGTAACACCATAAAACATAGGAACAGAAATAGGTATTTCAGCCCATTAAATCTCTTCCGTCATTCAATGAGATTATGGCTGATCTGATAATCCTCAATTCCACTTTACTGCCTATCTCCATAACCCATGATTCCCTTATTGATTAAAAGTGTCTCTAACTCAGCCTTGAATATAATTAACAACACTGCCTCAATGTCCTCTGAAGAAGGGTCCTGAACCGAAACGTCAGCTTTCCTGCTCCTCTGATGCTGCTTGGCCTGCTGTGTTCCTCCAGCTCCATACTGTGTTACCTCAGACTCCAGCATTCGCAGCTCCTACTATCTCTGGGCACTTACTGTTTTTCTTTTCTAGAGTGTGTGTTATACGTTTTAACTCTCTTATCCCCTTCGTGCTATCAGGGGAAAGAATGAACCAAAGTCTGTTACTCTTCAAACAATTACCTTCAATACCAACAAAATCAAACTATTTTGGCAATTATTCATACACATTCATACAATCTGTACTTCAATGCAAAATGAAAATTGGGGAATGCTTTTCCTCTGCGAGAGTATGATGTTAATGTTTCGCCACCATCTTGTCACATTCAGCCAGAGCACACTCTTTCACGTTGGAATGACTGTTCTAATACCATCGTCCTCATTTGGAGTTGGGTATTGTTGCATTATTACACAGGTCGCAATTTACCATTGAGACTGCTAGATGACATTGGACACTCTGGTATAAGAAGTCTTTGCTCATTGCCTGTTTGTTCCGTTAACAGGCAGTCAGCCAACTAGTCAGAATTGCAGTTGTAATGCAAGCTTTCACAATCTCAGGTCTTCCCGTAATGTTTACAACCAATGAAATACTTCCAAAAAATGTTTACTGACAATATAGAAAGCATAATAACCAATATAGGTACAGCAAGATCTCACAAATAACAATATGCTAACAACTAAACATTCTCTCTTTGCTAATTTAGGTACAAATATTGGCCAGGACAATAGTTGATCTTTTTCTCAAAACAATGCAATAATTGCCATATGTCTGCCTGAGAGAGAAAAATGCATCTTCAGTTGAATGCCTCATCTGGAAGATGGCACTTTGACAGTGCAGCGCTCCCTTGTGTCTGGCACTAGAGTGTCGGCACAGAACTTTGTGATGGGGTATTTGAATTGGATCACGAACTTTAGTTTTCTGACATGGGGCACAACTGTTGCACCTTGAAATCCAGCTGCCAAAGCTTAAAAATAGAGAATACTTCATGAATTTGCATGTCCTCCTCACACTGGAACTGTGTTAACCTTCTTTGTATGGCTTAATTTCTAGCAACTGTGCTCCAGAAATTTCTATGTCAATTCGCAACCGGCAGTGTGCTACTTCAATACCATTCTAAGTTGATAACCATATCTTGGAGTACTTGGAATTCATGATTTTAGAATTGTTTAGCGTTTTCGAAGTCAAATCCTGAAGTATGAAGCTACAGGGAAGTGCTTTCTTGGTAGTAGGCTTATTTATAGAATGCAGCATTTAATATGTGTGACTACCTACCTGCTACCCCTGACAAGTGTTCCCCAAGTCTTGCTTTTATTGTAAGAGCAAATTACTGCAGATGCTGGAATCTGTACCGAAAACAACAAATGTTGGAGATCACAGCAAGCCAGACGGCATGCATGGAGAGAGAGCAAGCTACTGTTCAAGTCTAAATGACTCCTCATCAGCTCTGAAGGAGAGTCATCTAGACTCAAAATGTTAGCTTGCCCTGTTTCCATGGATGCTGTCTTACTTGTTGTGATCTGTGGCATTTGTTGTTTTCAGTATTTCTTTTATTGTTTTGATGTGGTCATCCCTCATGGAGTTGGTGTGTTTGGTGACTGTGTTTGTGTGTTTGGAGATGTTGCATTTGATCAGTTCTCCTGGTCCATATCCCATTACGTCCTGGCATTTTAATTGCTCATCTGGATGCTTTTTGAATATTGTGAGAGTACCTGCCTCCACCACACTCTCAGGCAGCACGTTCCAAATTTCTAAAACCCTCTGGGTGAAAAAATATTTTCTCTAATCTCCTCCGAACTACTTAAATTTACGCCCTCTGGTCTTAGACACATCAGCCATTGGGAAAAGATTCTCACGATCTACCCTGCCCATGCCTCTCAAAGTTTTATAGACCTCAAAGAGATGGCAGCCTCAGCATTCTCCTCTACTCAAATCTCAGTCTTGCTGCTGCAAAATGTACTTTCAAAAATCAATGCCATCTTTCCAATACATCTTGAGATTTTGCGGGTGATAGCAAAAATTCTAAATTGTTTTATTTCCAAACTATTTATTAAATGCTTTGAATATTTGTGACGTACTATTTGAACTTTGATCTGATTGTATTTGGTAATCCATATCTTGTAATAAAATGACTTTTCTACCATTACTTTGTTGCTTTTTTTTCTGAAACCACTAGTGCAAGAAATCTTTTTGAAACAATCATGATTGTTAAAAGATACTTGTTGACATTTCTGGTTTTAGGTCTGTGTCCTACACCTTTTTTCCCAGGGTCGGGGAATGGCAGACTAGAGGGCATCAGTTTAAGGTAAGAGGGGAAAGAACACATAGGAACCTGAGGGGCAACTTTTTTACACAGAGGGTGGTACGCATATGGAATGAGCTGCCAGTGGAAGTAGTTGAGGCGGGTACATTTACAACATTTAAAAGGCATTTGGACAAATACACGGATAGGAAAAGTTTAGAAGGATATGGGCCAGCTGAAGTGAAATGTGTGGATGGACATTTTGGTCAGCATGGACCGGTTTGGGCTAAAGGGTCTGTCTCCGTGCTGTAGGACTCTATGACTCTATGACATTCTATTAACCATAGTATATACTGTTCTTCAAAAGCTATCAAGGACTTAAGCACAAATCTCAGCCCAAACTTCAGCATAGCACTGAAGGGACCATTTATTATTACAATCAACAAGCTGAAACTCGGAAATGCTTTCAGTAAGGATTGGGCAGACAGTCACATTAGTCACATTCACACTTCAAGTCCACCACATAACTATATCTCATGGGATCTGTCCATCACATTAACACTCAGGACGTACTTGGGCACACTGACTCCCGGCATCCACTCAGAAATGTTAAATCCCGGATCCACTCGAGCACATTAACACTGAGGATTCACTCAAGCACATTAACACTGAGAATCCACTCAAGCACATTAACATTGAGGATCCACTCAAGCGCAATAATGCCCAGGATCCACTTGAGTACATTAACACCCAAGATCTGTTCAGAGGCATTGGTCTCCACATGGTAAATTTAAATTTGAACCACTTCCATAACCCTGGTAATTTTATGCTGTTGATTTTCTTTCAGAAAAAGTAGATACTTCGCCCCCATCAAGCCCACATCAACCTTTTTGACAACTGTCTAATATAATCCTCCACCTTATTCTCTAAGCCGTGCAAATTAGACCTCTTTAGAAATCTGCTCAATTGCCCTTTGAGAGTTCCTCTGGAATATGCACTCACAATCATTTTAGACAGTGGTTTTGACATCATAACTTGATCTGCACGCAATTTATAGTTCGGTCTGAGCTCCTGCTGAGCCGAACTCCTACGCTCGCTCCTGCAAAATGGGAGACATTTGTCTGTACATGCTATTATTTTAATAATGAGACCATCAGTATTCTACTTCAGTATTCAATGTGTGTGATTTAACTGTAGAACAGCTGAGTCAAATAGCTGAGAACAAAACCTAGAATTTTGTGACTCCAAATTTTTAGAAGCATGAAGGTCGGTGTTAGAAATGGCACCAGAAGATTGTCTGGACCAGTTTGTTCAATGGGAAGGGAGAAGTGTGGGGCAGAATCTATGAAGGCCACCTAAAAATAAATAGTCTGCAAACTGCTATGTTCCCTCATACATCAATAATTGGGAGTGAGGCAAATAATCACAGAATCCCTCTGGTGTGGAAGCAGGCCATTCGGACCATCGAGTCCACACCGACCCTCCGAAGAGCATCCCATCCAGATGCACTCCCCCATCCCATCACCCCACATTTCCCACGGCTAATCCACCTAGCCTGCATATTGCTGGACAATTTGACATGGCCAATCCACCGAACCTGCACATCTTTGGACTGTGGGAGGAAACCAGAACATTTGGAGGAAACATATATAGACATGGGGAGAACATGCAAACTCAACACTGTAGGTGGAATCGAACCCGAGTTGTTGGCACTGTAAGGTAGCAGTGCTAACTGCTGAGCCACTGTGCTTGCAATATGCCGATGAATATTCTAGGAAGTTCTAAATAAATAATAAATAGACTTAATTACCTACATCCTGAAAAACTTTACAATAGATTCTTTAAAACATGTCATTGCTGTGTAGCACGTCAACACAATACTTTATTTTGTTCTACATTATATTTAATTTATTTTAAGGTTATGCGTACAATGACAAACATGCAAATACCCATAACTCAGTCATTTATCATATCTGCCACTTTGTGTCTCCTGTGTCTATAGCCCACATTTACTGCCTTATTTGAAGCTCTGATAGAAACTTCCAAATGACAACGTGTTTTGCTGAGGTAAGTCAGTTGGTAAATGAGTAACCAGAAGAGGGTATAAATTTGGCAACACTAAAAGAATAAAGGAAGGCACTGTTTTTGACAAAGAGCGTTGTTAGGACATGGGATACCATAGTGATAAAAGCAAAGGTAAGTGGATGAATATTTGAAAAGAGAAGGACTTTAAAGGTTATGCGGAAAAGTCAAGCAACAGAGGACCATGTGGATCATTTAGAGAGTAAACGTGTATCTTTGGGATAGGAGTATCACCATTGTAGATAGCATTTAATGGCCAAAATAAACAGAGGAGGTCAGTCTGCGGTACTCACACAAAACTGTTATGTCGAAAGTTCCATGATTTTGACACAGCGATATTGTAGGAATTGTGGTGTATTCACAAATTAATATGGCCTTTGGCCTGAGAGCTTACAGAGGAGGATATGCCAGACATCTTAAGAAGCATAAAGGTGGATAAATCTCTGGGGCCTGATCAGGTGTATCCGAGAACTCTGTGGGAAGCTAGGGAGGTGATTGCTCGGTCTGTTGCTGAGATATTTGTGCCATTGATAGCCACAAGTGAGGTGCTGGAAGGCAGGAGGGTGGCTAATGTGGTGCCATTAATTAAGAAAGGTGATAAGGAAAAGCCAGGGAACTATAGACCGGTAATCTTGACATCAGTGCAGGGCAAGTTGTTGGAGGGGATTCTGAGGGATAGGATTTGCATGTATTTGGAAAGGCAAGTACTGATTAAGGATTGTCAACATGGCTTTGTGTGTGGGAAATTGTGTCTCAGTAAATTGATTAAGTTTTTTCAAGAAGTGACCGAGAAGATTGATGAAGGCAGAATGGTGGAAATTGTCTACATGGACCTCAGCAAGGCATTCAGCAAGGTTCTGCATGACAGACTGGTTAGCAAGGTTAGACAACATGGAATATAGGGAGAGCTAGCCATTTGGAAAAAGATTGGCTTGATGGCAGGAGATAGAGGTTGGTGGTGTATGGTTGGTTTTTGGACTGGAGGCCTGTGACCAGCGATGTGCTGCAAGGTTCAGTGCTGGGCCCACTGTTTTTTGTCATTTGTATAAATAAGTTAGATGTGAGAATGGGAGGAATGGCTAATAAGTTTGCCCACGACACCAAAATTGCTGGTGTAGTGGACAACGAAGAAGGTTATCTCAAAATACGTCGGGACCTTGATCAGATGCTTGATGCACCAAGGAGAGACAGATGGAGGTTAATTTGGATAAATGTGAGATGCTGCATTTTGGAAAGGCAAATCAGGACAGGACTTAGACACTTAATGATAAGGTCCTGGGGATTGTTGCTGAACAAAGAGACCTTGGAGCGCAGGTTCATATTTACTTTAAGGTTGAGTCACAGGTAGATGGGATAGTGAAGAAGGCATTTGGTACACTTGCCTTTATGGGTCAGTGCATTGATTATAGGTGATGGGATATCATGTTGTAACAGTAGAGGACATTGGTTAGGACTCTTCTGGATTATTGCGTTCAGTTCTTGTCTCCCTGCTATAGGAAAGATGTTGTCAAACTTGAAAGGGTTCAGAAAAGATTTACAAGGATGTTGCAAGGGTTGGAGGGTCTGAGCTAAAGGGAGAGGCTGAATAGCCTGGGACTGTTTTCTGTGGAGCGTCGGAGGCTGAGGGATAACCTTATAGAAGTTTATAAAATCATAAGGGACACAGGTAAGGCAAATAGACATTGTCTTTTCCCCAGGTTGGGGGAGTCCAAAGCGAAAGAGCATAGATTTAAGGTGAGAGGGAAAAGATTTAAAAGGGAGCTAAGGAGCAATGTTTTTATGGAGAACATGGTGCGTGTATGGAAGGAACTGCCAGAGGAAGCGGTAGAGGCAGCTACAAGTACAACATTTAAAACGCACCTGGATGGGTTGCTGAATAGAAAGGGTTTGGAGGGATATAAGCAATTCTGGCAAATGCGACTAGATTAATTTAAGATATCCGGTCAGCATGGACGAGTTGGACCTAAGGGTCTGTTTCCATGCTATACAACTCCATGACTCTAAATATAAATTGGTGGTTTTACCATGCACTTAACAGTCCTTATTCTTCAAGGTGTTAGGGAGCTATTGCAGAATGAACCTTAGTGACGTTCCATGTTATGTCCTAGATATTTTCTAATTAACCTGCTGAGAGATGTCATCATACTCCTTTGGAGTAGGTGGGATTTAGACTCTGGCCTACCAGGGTCAGAGTTAGGGACAATAACATTGCTCTAAAAGTGTACTAACATTGTGCCCTGTAGATTCTGCCTATTGCAGCTATGGTCATCAATGACGCTTATGGTCAATGATCTGTCAATCAAATAGGTTTCTTTGTTGTGATATTGTCCAGCTGCTTGAGTGTTTGTACTACTGCATCTACCAATACAGCTGGAGCGTGTTCCATCAAAGTTCTGATCTTGCACTTTCTTATGTGCCTCAGGGCTTTGGGAATTCAAGATGTGAGTTACTTACCACAGAACTCCTCATCTGTGACCTGCTCCATCAGTCATCGCATTTAGTTTTCTGATCCAGTTGAGCTTTTGATCAATGATGGCTCCTAGGATATTGATGAGTTTAATGACCTCCTTTTTTGCTGCAATGTTTTATGATGCTATTTCTGTAACTGGCTCTTTGTCACACAGACAAGTGTCGTGCTTGATCAGCTTGCTTGCTCGCACACAATCTCAGCTGAACTCCAAATCTGTTCTGAGGCAATCAATCCAGAGGCTGACTGAGTTGCAGCAGTAGTCAGTAGTCCCAGTGGCGCTGAAGAAAATTGCACCTGCCGCAGAGGGGCAGAAGCTGTGATTTCTGGCAACTGAACGCTTGAGCTACACATGATAGCTTTATGGCATCCAGTGCTGCTGAAAGTAGGCTCACTGTCAACTGTCTCACAACCTCTGCTTTGTGTTGCCTTCCAACGTGTACTTCCTGATTTCTACTCTGTGCATATCAGCGATGATTTTTTTTCAATCTGGTTGATTGAAGAGACATGCTATGGTTCGGGAAGTTCCGAGGAAAGGTCGTTGGACCCGAAACTCTAACTCTGATTTCTCTCCACGCGTGCTGCCAGACCTGCTGAGCTTTTCCAGCCATTTCTGTTTTTGCTGTTAGTGATGCTGTGATTAGCCCTGCTACAGATCCCCTGGAGAAGGAACCATAGTAAAATGGGCTCTAGGAAGCATAGGTTGCCACTCCAAAGCCCATAAAAAGTCGGAGAACATCTGTAATCATGATGAATAGTGGATGCTGCTCCTTCACTGCTAAGTACAAAATCTAGACCAATGTATCTACTTTACAAGACAATTCATTACTTGTATTTATTTGGGATTTACAAAACTCTTCCCACGAGTGACCATCGATTAACTGTTCCACTGAAGATTAATTACTGTGGTATAAAACCACAGCATCAATAATCTGATCAGTCCAGTGGAGCACCATGAGGTTGAAAGCTTAGCAAAAGAAAATAAATGAACTGTTGTCTGAATATTTTAGAATGGTAATTTTAGAATCGCTTTGCAACCAGAAATAAAGTAACTTTTTGCAAAGCACAATATTAGCTTTAAGAATTCCCACAGCAATCTCTGTGTTGGTGCTCACAATTTCATTTGTTTTGCTTCCAAAAGCATGAACCTAATATTGAGTGATATTGGTACCTTTGACCTTTCGTGCTTATTCCTCGCCTCAATCTATAATTGCAGTGAATTTTTTTTTTTCTAACCTTTTTATGCGAATTCCCCAGGGCTAATGCCTGCATAGAACATGCACTCTATCGAAAGAAGTGTTGCAAAGAACTTGATGACTAAAGGTCACTGGTGTTTCAAGCTTGACAGCATTCGGGTTATTTTCAAGCCTGACAACTAAATATTACCTTTTTTAAGATTGCATCGAAGAGCTTGGAACTGCTGCTTGTATCCTAACCTCTAGAGTTTTACTCCAGAGTTTGGACAGCAGAGGCCTGAGCTTCGATTGGGTTGCATGAGAATTTCACACAAAATTCACACCAAGTTGTTTCAATCCACTCTCAGGACTGAGAAACTTCGAGCGTAATATCTACAGCTCTGATTGAGTTTCTCTGGTCATTTGTACGGGTTAACAGATCATCATGCTGGAAGCTGGCCTCACCTGCAAAACTGGTTACACCCTCAATTCTAACAAAATTGCCATTGCAGATTTCATTTTTTTCTTTGTGTGTGGGATTTGGGCATTGCTGCCATTTAAAATCTGTCCCTAATCATCCTAGAGAAGTTAGTGGTGAGCTGTCTTCTTGAAGAACTGTAGTTCTTGGAGTGCAGGTTCACTCAGAGGGCTTTTAGGAAAGTTTTAATCCAGCAGCAGGAAAGGAATGGTGATAGATTTCTGCATCAGGATGGTGTGTGACTTGGAGTGGAACTTGTGAGTCTCTTGAACTATCGACAATATAAACTTCACTGATTTTGCTGGTAATTTAAAGAACAAAAAATAAGGAACAATACCACACAGGAACAGGCTGTTCGGCACACCAAGTCTGTTCCGACACTGACGCCTTTCTACAATTAAAAACCTTTTACCTCTGCCTGGTCCATATCCTACTATTTCCTACCTATTTGTACATGTCAAGATGCCTGTTCAACATTGCTATTATTTCTGTTTTTACCCACATTCTTTGGCAGCACTTTCCAAGCATTTAGCACCCTCCATGTAAAGAATGTGCCTTGCACATCTGTTCTAAACTTAGCCCCTTTTACCTTAAACCTACGTCCCCTCATAATTGGTATTTCTACTCTGGGAAAAGACTCTGAATATCCATTCTTCCATGCCTCTCATAATTTGTCAACTTCTATCAGGTTGCCCCTCAGCCTCCGATATTCAAGTGAAAACAAACCAAATTTATCCAATCTCTCTTCATAGCTAAAACTCTCCAAACCAGGCAACACCTTGGTTCTGAAGAAGGGCCACTGGATCCGATACATAAACCCTGATTCCTCTGGACGGATGCTGCCATTTCTGCTTTTGTACAAAGATTTTGTACAAGGCCCTGGAAATTTCCTCCCTCATCTCCTTCAGTATTATGGAATAGGGACCTGGAGATTTGTCCAACTTTGATGCTTTTTAAAACACCCCAATCTTCCTCCTTTTTCATATTGACATATCCTACGATATCAAAAATACCCCTCTCCAGAGTCACCATCAGCCATGCCCTTCTCCTTTGTGAATACCAACGCAAAACATTCATTAAGGACCTCACCCATATCCTCCAGGTTCACATGTAAATTCCCTCTTTCATCCTTGGAAGGACCAACATTTTGCCTATAAACCTTCTTGCTCCTCATATACATATAAAACATCTTGGGATTTTCCTTAATCCTGTTTGCTCTGTACATTTCCCTTTTAGTCCTCCTCATTCCTTGTTCTTTCATGTTTTCTTTATATTCTTCAAGGTCTCTGTCTGTCCTTAGTTTCTTAACCCTTACGTATGCCTCCTGTTTCTTTTTTGATTAAGCTCATAATTTGTCTTGTTATCCAAAGTTGCCAAATTTTGCCATCCTTATCCTTCATATTCACGGGAACATGTTAGTCCTGAACTCTAATCAACTGGCCTTTAAAAGATTCCTATGTGACAGATATGGATTTACCCTCAAACAGCAGCCCCCAAACTACATTCCACAGTTCCTGCCTAAGATTGTGGTAGTTAGCTTTCCCCCAGTTTAATACTTTCACCCGAGGATTACACTCATCCTAATCCTTAAAATGTACAGAATTATGGTCCCTTCCCAAAATGCTCCCTTACTGTAACTTTGATTACCTGTCCGGGCTCATTCCCTAATACCAGGTCTAGTGTGGCCCCTTCCCTAGTTGGACTATTTACATATTGCTTCAAGAAACCCTCCTGGATGCACCCAACAAACTCCCCCAATCCAAGCCCTTGACATTAAGGGAGTCCCAGTCCATACATGGGAAGTTAAAACCACTCACCACAGCAACCCTATAGTTTTTACATTTTCCATATTCTGTCCACATATCTGTTCATCTTAATCCCATTGGTTGTTGGGAGGCCTGTAATACAACGCCATCAAAGTGATTACACCCTTCCTATTCCTGAGCTTTACCCATATGGCCTCACTGGATGCGCCCTCCAAGGTGACCTCCCTCAGTCCTCCCTCAGAAATAGCTGAGGAACTGAATACATACTTTGGTTCTGTCTTCACAAATGAGGATGCAAATCAGATACTGACAAATTGAGGGAGATCAATATTAGTAGAGAAATAGTGTTGGGAAAATTGATGGGATTGAAGGCCAATAAATTCCCAGGGCCCGATAATCTACATCCCAGAGTATTTAAAGAAGTGGCTGTAGAAATAGTGGGTGCATTAGTGGTCATTTTCCAGGATTCTATAGACTCTGAACAGTCCCTGCAGTTTGGAGGGCAGCTAATGTCACTCTGATATTCAAAAAGGGAGGTAGAGAGAAAACAGGGAATTATACACCAGTAAGCCTAATATTGGTATTGGGGAAAATTCTCGAATCCATTATCAAGGACTTTATAGTGGGACATGCAGAAAGCAGTGTCAGGATCAGACAGAGTCAGCATAGATTTATGGAGAGGAAATCATGCTTGATAAATCTGTTGGAATTCTATGAAGATGTAACAAGTCGAGTTGATAAGGAGGAGCCAGTTGACGTGGTATATTTGGACTTTTCAGAAAGCTTCTGACAAAGTCCCACCTAAGAGATTATTGTGCAAGATTAAAGCGCATGGGATTGGGGGAAGTGTACTGAGATGGATAGAAAACTAGTTGGCAGAGAGGAAACAAGGGGTAGGAATTAATGGGTTCTTTTCAAATTGGCAGGCAGTAATTAGTGGGGTATCACAGGGATCGGTGCTGGGACCCCAGCTATTCACAATATATATTAATGATTTGGAACAGAAAAAAACATCTTTAAATTTGCAGATGATACCAAGTTGGGTGGGAGACTGAACTGTGAGGAGGATGCAGAGATCCTTCAGCATGATCTGGAGAGTTTGGCTGAGTGGGCAAAACAATGGCAGACGCAGTATAATTTGGATAAATGTGAGGTTATTCACTTCAGAAACAAAAACAAAAAGGCAGATTACTACCTGAATGGCTGTAAATTGGGAGCGGGAAGTGTGCAGCTGGGTCTGGGTTTTCTTGTGCACCAGTCGCTGAAGGTAAACATGCAGGTGCAGTAGGCGGTAAAGAAGGCAAATGGTACGTTGGCCTTCATTGCGAGAGGTTTTGAACAAGGGAGCAATGATGTGTTGTTGCAGTTGTACAGGGCCTTGATGAGGCCACACCTAGAATATTGCGTGCAGTTTTGGTCTCCTTTTCTGAGTAAGGCTGCTCTTGATCTCGAGGAGGTGCAGCAAAGGTTTACCAGACTGATTCCAGGGATGGCTGGTCTGACTTATGAGGAGAGATTGACTAGGTTGGGATTGTTTTTGCTGGAGTTCAGATGAATGAGGGGGGAATCACACAGAGACTTATAAAATTCTAACAGGACTGGACAGGTAGATGCAGGGAGGATGCTCCTGATGGTGGGTGCTTTGTTAGTCATGGTTACAGGTTAAGAGACAGGTAATGAGGTGCCAATCTTCTGTTTGCGCTAGTTAACTTATGCTATTGCTCTGTTGTTTCATACAAATGACTTGCTGCATTTGCATGTTAATTGGCCATTAAACTCACCAAACAATTAAGATTATCATAACTAATGGCACAAGTATCCTATTAATGATGTAATTATTACTGATGCAAGCAAATCATTCAATCAGAGACAGAACAATGTTAACTCTTTGGTCTCATTATCACGGTTAGTAGATTTGTTTTGAAGATGCAAACATATTCATTGTTTAATTTATTATTTGATTTATTGTAGTGGGCCTAAGTACAGTGAAAAGTTTGTTTGCGAACAATCAGGCAGATCATAGGGTGCTTGGACAGAATGAGGCATACGAGGTTATACTATGTGGGAGGGGCACGAAGCAGGATCAACATTAATTCAATCAATGTGTTTGAATTTACAGAGTCCAGCCATTAGTTTAACAACAGCAGGGAAGAAGCAGTTCTTGAACCTGTTGGTGCGTGCGTTCAAGCTTTTGTACCTTTTGCCTGATGGAAGAGGTTGTAGGCGATGGGTCTTCGATGATGCTGGCAGCCTTTCCACAGCAACAAGAAGTGTAAATGGAGTCTATGGATGGAAGGTTGGCTTCTGTGATGGTCTGGGATGTGCACACCACCTTCTGTGGTTTCTAATGGTCCAGGGCAGAGCATTTGCTGTAACAGGCCATTATCTACCCGGACAGTATGATTTCTATTTCTATGAATTACTAAAAGGTAGCATGTAGATAAAGTGTTATGGACCAGATAAAACTTCTTCAAAACATATTAAGATGGCCTAGACCCTAACTTTTTTTCTTATTTTTAAGGGCAAGCGTAAGGCATTGTGTTCTGGATGCAATTGGGTGGCACGGTGACTCAGTGGTTAGCACTGCTGCCTCACAGCGCCAGGGACCCGAGTTTGATTCCACCCTCGGGTGATTGTCTGTATGGAGTTTGCACATTCTCCCCGTGTCTGTGCGGGTATCCTCTGGATGCTCCGGTTTCCTCCCACAGTCCAAAGATGTGCAGGTTAGGTGGATTGGCCATGCTAAATTGCTCAGAGTGTTCAGGAATTTACAGGTTAGGTACATTAGCCATGGGAAATACAGGGTTACAGGGATAGGATAAGGGGGTGGGTCTGGGTGGTAAGCTGTTTGGGTGATCAGTGTGGACTTGTTGGGCCGAATGGCCTATTTCTACACTGTAGGGATTCTATCCTGTGTTCAATTCGATTCGTCAAACTACCAGGCTTGAAGAAAAACACACTTTATTCTTACAATATATTTAAAATACAAACAAAAGAAAAAAGAATTGGAATAACAACTCTGTTGGAAAACTTAATAAAATAACATGCACTAACATGCTTCATTTGCAATTCTAGGAGCAGGAAGAGAACCCCAGATTTTAGCTGTAACAGTGAGGGGAAGAATGGCTTCCACATCCAGCTTCAAGTTGCTAACTAAAACTAAAAATGCTGGTTCTTTAGAAGCTTGACCCCACCCCTTTATGCTGCTCCTATTGTTCCAACTTTAAAAAAAAAATCCAAGGCCTCACAAGCTGTTTACTTTATTGGCTTGGAACAAACTGCTTGGCACAGCTGCCTCAGCCTCTCTTTATTTCAAAAAAAGGAGCAAATACACATCTTAAAGCCATAGGATTGTCACAAAAGTAAGCAATTAGGAAGGCTGAGACAACAAGGTGCAGAGCTGGATGAACACAGCAGGCCAAGCAGCATCATAGGAGCAAAAAGGCTGACGTTTCGGGCCTAGACCCTTCATCGGAAATGGGGGAGGGGAATGGGGTTCTGAAATAAATAGGGAGAGAGGGGGAGGCGATAGAAGATGGATAAAGGAGAAGATAGGTGGAGAGGAGACAGACAGGTCGAAGAGGC
>NC_063334.1:113470202-113493826 GCF_021869965.1 Rhincodon typus
ATTTTCTGAAGAAGGATCTAGGCCCGAAACATCAGCCTTCCTGCTCCGCTGAAGCTGCTTGGCCTGCTATGTTCATCCAGCTCTATACCTTGGTATCTCAGATTCTCCAGCATCTGCAGTTCCTACTATCTCCTTAACACTTTTGGTCCAATATTACTCTTCTTCAGAACTGAAAGGAGTTTGAAAATGTTTTATTTTAATATATCTGTACTGCCTGCATTATGCCTGGTTTCCATCCTTCTTACATTCTCTGCTTCTACTCCTGCTGCACACTGTCCTCCCCCAACCTCCATCCTCACATTGTACATAGAGCATAGAACAGGAACAGCGCAGGAAAGGGCCCTTCAACCTACAATATTGTGCCGAACAAGACATTAAATTAAACTAAACCTGACTGCCAGCCCTTAGTCCATATTCATGTGCTTATCTAAAAGTCCCTTAAACACCCCTATAGTATCTGCCTCCACCAACACACCTTGTCAGCGCGTTCCAGACTCCTACCACTCTCTGTGCAAAAAACTTGCTCCTCAAATCTCCTTTGAACTTCCCCCTCTCAACTTAAATGCATGACCCCTAGTATTAGACATTTCAACTCTGGGAAAAAGATTCTGACCATCAACCCTATCTATGCATCTCATAATTTTATAGACTTCTATCAAGTCTCTCTTCAGCGTCCGCCGCTCCAGAGAAAACAACCTGAGTTTTTCTAGCTTCTCCTTATAGCTCACACCCTCTAATCCAGGCAGTTTCCTGGTAAACCTCTTCTGCATCCTTTCCAAAGATTCCATGCATCTTGTTATGTTGCACTTAGTCGGGAAGACGCATTTTCTCCCTTTCACGCCTTTTACACACTTTTGTTTCTTTCTCCACTATTAGCAACCTCTTTGTATTTTGCACTTGATCTGCTCCTCTGTCAAAAGTATATTAAAAGAAAGTTCCAACACCTTTTAGTTCTGACGGAGTCACATCATACTCAAAATGCTAACTCTCTTTGTCTCTCCATAGAGGCTGCCAGACTTGCTGAGTTTATCCAACATTCTCTATATAAGTTTAACTCAATTTCAGGCAGTGATATGGTGTTAAAGTTATACATTTATTCTGGTTTTGTCACTCTCCTGATGTAGTTGTGTAAAACTGTTAGCACAAGTTATTGAGGATTATTTGAGCTGTCAGAAAGCTTTTGAAAGAAGTTCCACTTGAATTAACATAAACACTCCAGGAAAGTCAAAAAAGAGGGAATTCGGAAGAAATGTATTACAAATTCCACGGCTGGAATTTTGTGTACAGTTCTGTTCACCACATTTTAGGAAGTACATAATTGCTCTGGACAGAGCACAGAGGTTTACAAGAATGTTACCATTGATTTAATTTATTGTTGTCACTTGTACCAAGATACAGTGAAAAGTGTTGTTTCGCGTGCTCTACAGGCAGATCATGCCATACAAAGTGCATCAGGTAGCAGAACAGAGTGCGGAACACGGGTTTACAGCCACAGAGAAAGGGTAGGGAGAGAGATCAACATTAACATTTGAGAGGTCTGTTCAAAAGTCTAATAACAGCGGGGAAGAAGCTGTTCTTGAATCTGGTCACACGTCTATTCAAACTTTTATATCTTCTGTCTGATGGAAGAGTGAATAATCAGGGCAGGAGTATTCTTTGACTATGCTTTTGAGGAAACATTGTACAGGTTAGGATGGTTTTCCTTAGAAAAGCAGAAGTCAATTTATAACGGAAAGTATAAAATTGATGATGAGTCATGATGAAATGGAAAGGCAAAGCCTGTAAGCTCTTGTGGAAAGAACTACCAAGGGGCACAGATTTAAGGTGGTTGGTAACAGGGTTGGCGGGGACATGAGGAAATGTGTTTTCACCAAGTGCGGTGTGGTCATTGAGGCAGAAGCCCTCAAATTATTTAAATGTTAGCTGGATCTGCACCTATAATGTTGTTACCTGCAAGGGTACAGACCAGGTGATAGAGGATGGGGTGGGAATGAGTGACTAGATTTTTTTTCTCAGCCAGTGCAGACATAGTAACCTCTTTCAGTGGTTTTATGGTTCCATATGAATGCTAAGTTCATTTTTGAAAGGGGTAGGTCCAAGTGCAGAATGGCCTTTTCATTTTAGAGTGCTGCAACTGGGCCAATTTTTAAGCAATCAAATGATTTAGTCAAAAACACGTGTAGAAAATGCCATTTAAGAAAATAGTGCCTATTCAGCAACATTTACAAATAATTAAGAGAAAAATAAAGATTGAAATATACATAAAGGAAGAGTGTTGTGATTATTGATGTTCAATAAAAGGACATCTCTGCAGATATTCCACAGGTTAGATACTTCCAAATCAAACTGTTCAGAGATGTTATTACTTACCTGCAGAAAAAGTGGTTCTTCAACACAGGCTGCCTCCTAGCTCAGAGTAGGGATTATATCACTGCACCAATTAGCTCCTTAGTGTAGTGTCATATGCCTGAACACCTTCAGCCATTTCACCAATGAACTTCCCTCCATCATAAGCTTAGAAATGGAGAGGTTCACTGACGATTGCACAATGTAATTATTAATATTCAAGGTGACACAGTAGCTCAATGGTTAGCACTGTGAGGTTCAAAACTGGCCTCAGGTGATTGTTTGTGTGGAGGTTGCACATTCTCCCTTTGTCTGCGTGGGTTTCCTTCGGGTATTCCGGTTTCCTTCTATGATCCAAAGATGTGCAGGTTAGGTGAATTGGCCATGCTAAATTGCCCCATAATGTCTTGGGATATATAGGGAAGATGGATTAGCCATGGTAAATGCAGGAAAAAAAACAGAAACTGCTAGAAAAACTCAGCAGATCTGGCAGCATCTGTGAAGAAAACAAATCAGAGTTAACATTTCAGGTCTGGTGACCCTTCCTCAGAACTGTCCTGAGGAAGGGTCACCGGACCCGAAGTGTTCACACTGATTTTTTCTTCACAGATGCTGCCAGACCTGCTGAGCTTTTCTAGCAATTTCTGTTTTTGTTCCTGATTTACAGCATCCACAGTTCTTTCAGCTTTTATTTGGTAAATGCAGGGATAAGGTAAGGGATGGGTCTGGATGGATGCTGTTTGGAGGATTGATGTGGACTGGATGGGCCAAATGGCCTACTTCCACACTGTAGGGATTCAATGAATATAGTCTAAAGCAGCCCTTCCAGATGCAGCAAGATCTGGACAATATCCAGGATTTAGAGGATAAATGGCAAGTTACATTCACATTACTCAAGTTGCAGGCAACGACCATCTCCAACAATAAAAAGTCTAAATATCTCTCATTGATGTTGGATGCTGAACCCCTGGCATTCAACATTATGGGAGTTACTGTTGATAGGAAACTGAAATGAACAAGCCATATAAATACTGTGGCTATGTGACAATACAATGGCTTTAAGAAGTGGATTTTGTCCTTGTTTTTATGAAGAAAAGTTGAGACAGAGGTGCTCTAAAGCCAATAAAGTAAACAGCTTGTGAGACCTTAGGTTTTTTTTAAAAAGTTGGAACAATAGAAGCAGCCTGAATGGGTGGGGTCAAGCTGCCACAGAATGGGATTTTTTATTTCTAACCTTCAGTAGCAGTTGCTGGGATCTTGAAGTTGGATGTGGAAGCTTTTATTCCCCTCTCTGTTACAGGTAAAATCTGGGGTTCCCTTCTGGCTGTTAGAATCGGATGTGGGACAATCTATTCTAATTTGCCTTTGCCAAGGGTGTGTTTATGGGATGTTACTATATCGGAACAGTTAATTAGTAGTAGCTAATACATCTATTATTTTGTTAAGCATGTTGAAAGAGTTACAGTAAAGCCTTTTTTTTCTTTTTATTTTGTCTGCATTTTAATTGTAGTGTAAAAATAAAGTCAGTTTTGCTTAACGTCAAGTAGTTTGACCAATCGAATTGTATCTGAAATGCAATATCTTACATTACCTTTAAATTAAGAAAAGGTTAGAGTCTAGACTGATTTATTAATATATTTTACGGGGGTTTGGTCTGGTCCGTAAGAGGCTACAGGAACAGATATGAGGCTGGGAATTCTGCACTGAGTAAATCACCTCTTGACTTCCCAGAACTTCATCTAGACTGTACAAGTCAGGAGTCTGATAGAATACATCCCATTTGCCTGGATGGGTGCAGCTCCAATAACATTCATGAAGCTTGACACCACGCAACCACTTGACTGGCACCACATCCCCAACTTTCTAGTTTCACTCCCTTCACAGAACAGCGGCAGCATCACATACCATCTATAAGATGCAATACCATAATTCCTCAAATCTTCTTCAACAGCACCTTCCACACCATGACCCCTTACAACTCAGAAGGAGAAGTACAGCCAATGTACGGGAATATTACGACCTGCAAATTTCTCTCCACGTTTTAAACTGACGTGTGAATGAAGCAAGGGTGACGTGAAAAAAAGAACACTTTCACTCAGCAAGTAGTTAGGGTATGGAATGCTTAACCTGGAAATGTGGCAAGTTCAAATCAGGCAGTCAATGGGCATTGGAGGTGCAGGAGACTGGTACTATATAATAGAACGGGTGCAGACATGATGGGCTGAATGGCCTCCTTCAGCACTGTAATGTAAGGTTTTACACAATCCTGACTTGGAAACTGTATCATTATCTCTTCACTATCCTGGGGAAATATGCTGGAATTCCTTTTTTTTTAGCAACATTGTGGATCTAAATACACTACATGGACTACAGTGGCTCAAGAAGACAACTCACTTCTAAAGGCAATTAGGAACAGGCAACGCATTCTGGCCTAATCGGTGACACCCATATTCCAAGAGGAATGGTAAAAGAAGGTAAAATTTGAAGCTGAAATATTCTGAAAAAATAATTCTAAGAAATTAGTTTTTAAAAATTGGCTTCCGTGGGATGGAAGGTCTTTCACCCAGCTTACTCACTTTGCAAAAAGATACCTTGGCTGAAAAAAGAGACAAGCTCGAAATGCACAATGATGTAAAAATAATTCTTTTGACACAAAAAATGGAATTGAATAAGGTAGAAGTCATAGTGAATGATAGTGATAACAAAAAGATATGACACCTTTGCATTACGTTATTTTGTCTGTAACTTTAAAGGTGAAATTGTTCTCTTTCTCTTGACCACTTTAGTGCTTCTGTTAAGTGACTCGAGAGGAATGTCATATGAATGAGATGTTTCACATCAGTTTCTAGGTTACATGGAAGTAGCTTTTAAAAAGAAGATGGCTGTAGCATAATTGTAATAGTAATGGTGGATGAGCAGACTAGACACAGAGCTTAAATCCTACCAGTTATATAAACAGAAGTTGCTAGAAATACTCAGCAGGTCTGGCAGCATTTATGGAGGGAAACGTTTTGGATTCAGTTTGCCTTCTACAGAAATAGTACAAGTTCCAAAACTGAATTCAAATATATCTGATCTTAAGATGCAGGAGCAGAAATTGGCCATTTAGACAGTGTGCCAGTGAGAGAGGGTCACTCTCTGAATGTTAACTCTGATTTCTCTCCACAGATGCTGCCAGACCTGCTGAGCTTTTCTAGCAATTTCTAGTTTTGTTTCTGATTTCCAGCATCCACAGTCCTTTTGGTCTATCAGCCCATCAGTCTGCTCCGCCATTCAGTTAGACCATGGCTGATCTGATAATCCTCAACTCCACTTTCTTGCTTTTACCCCAGAACCTTTGATTCTTTTAACTTAAAAATCTGTCGTTCTCAACCTTGAATATGCTTAGTAAACCAGCCTTGGTGGTGTTGTGTGGTAAGAAATTCCACAGATTCACCACCTTCTGAGTGAAGAAATTCCTCCTTATCTCAGTATTAAATGCGCAAACCTTTACTCTGAGATTATGCCCTCTGGTCCTTGGCTATCCCACAAGGGGAAACAACATTCTCTGCATCTATCCTTTCAAGTTCCCTCTTATTCTTGTAAATTTCAATAACATTGCCTCTCATTCTTCTAAATTCCAAAGAGTACAGGTCCAATCTACTCAACCTCTCTTCATAATACAATCACTCAAATACCCAACCTATTTGCAGCTCAAACTGGAAAATAACACAATGATTGTATATAGATAACAAGGTGTAGAGCTGGATGAACACAGCAGGCCAAGCAGCATCAGAGGAGCAGGAAAGCTGACGTTTTGGGTCGAGACCCTTCTTCAGAATGATTGATACAATGATTGTACGGATTGCTAGATTCTCAAGTACACCCACTCATGAATAGCCTTGTGATTTTAGGTTGAGCCAACACTTCAAGGCAACTAGGGCAGCCAATCTGTCAAACTGTTCCAACTTGGGCAATTTCATCAGTGATGCCCACATGGGGAGATCAAATTGGTGATTTTCAATAGCCAGTCTTTTTGACATTAATTTTGGGAAACTTGGTGCTGCGTTTACCAGTCTAATAGAAAGTTCTGACCATTGTTCTTCATGAATAAAGTTAATTTCTGGAATTGAACCATTTGCTTCCATACAGAGGGATTAAGTAAATGGATTAACTTACATTTTTCCAAGCTTGATCGTTCTATATCAATGTACAATTCATCACAGTGTGAATTGGCATGAGAAGCATGTTATAACATAATAATTGCCTTCTCTCTTCACTGCCCCTACGCCACCAGCACACCCCCACCCCCCAACCATCTTCCTTATGGAGGATAATGGAATTAGTTGACCACTAAATCCTTCAGCCAGCTGACACCCAGCATCTGCACCTTGAAGAGTAAAAATTCACTTTTTTTATCGAGTTGTTAAGAAGCTGTCCTGTTATACATTGAGATGATCACAGGTAGGTGAGCACAAGCTGAGCCAAATGTCTGTTTCTAGGTCAATTCTAATTCACATCCAATCCGTTGACTTGCCTTCTAGTATTCTATATGCTCATATTTTTCTATATGTTTGCTTCGAACATCTTCTGTTCTATTCCCAGCTGATGATACTGAGAAAGTCAGACTCCACAGTGAAATCTGTCCTGGATGGGCCAGAGCCTTAGTTTTTGTGATTTGATTACCACACTGGCCAGTGAATGAATTTATTCACACAAGGTTACCGATATCCTTTTAACAAATGAATAAAATTTATTGCACAATAGAGTAGAAAAAAATTAAATTATGAACATAAGAACATAACAGCAAGAGTTGGCAATTCAGCCTCTCTATGCTTCTCTACCATTTAATAAGATCATGTTTGATTTCATCTCACCTCAACTCCACTTTCCTGCTCATTCTCTATCACTCTATAATCACTCACTGATTAAAAATCTGTCTACCTCCTCCTTAAATGTACTCTATTTCCCAACATCCATTGTTCTCAGAGGTAGTGAATTCCACAGATTCACGACCCTTTGAGACAAGTAATTTCTCCTCATGGAGAGAAATCAGAGTTAATGTTTCAGGTCAGGTGACCCTTCTTCAGAACCTTCAGCTTCAAACATGTATCTCTTTTTAAACAGGATTTAAGTAAGGTGAACGTGAGGAATTATTCACTGCTGATTCCACTGTGTTCAACTCCATTCAGAACTCCTGTAATATTGAAGCTGCAAGTTTACAATCGGAGATTAAAAACAGAAAATGCAGGAACACAATATATCAGACAGTATCAGAGACAAGAAGACTGCTGGGTCAAAATTTCAAGTCAAAAGTGAAATGTCAATAATTGAAAATGATATCTGTTTCTGTTTTTGTTTCTGATTTCCGGCATCTTTAGTTCTTTCGTTTTTAATTTTTTTTCATTATTGTTTTAAAGCTGCTATGCCTTATCTTAAAATTATGACCTATCTCTCTCCCTGCCTTTCTATAAACAGTTTGAAGGATCTTACTATAAAACGAAAGACTTAATACTTTTTTTGCCTGGCAGTATCCTTTGCAGAAAATCCACCCAAGCGAAATATCTTTCCTATCTTCATTATTGGATATCTTCCAAATGACAAGGTTGCAAGCATTTCCTTTTGGCAAATTTCTGCCTATTGACCTGATGTTATTCTTTCCATTACTGTCTCCCATTGAGGTGCACAGACACAGGTTAATCTTTGACATTTTCTCACAAAAATCTAAGAAAAACTCAAGGCTTTTTTCCAGTACCTCAAAATGTTTAAAGCTGCTAAATAGTACAACTGCAGGGAGGGGGCATCCTCTCCTGAGATGAACCTGTTTTTGGCATCTGACTTCTCCATCTGTTCCTTCTTGGGTCAAAAATTTTGAACTTCCACCATTATAGCTTGTCTCATCATTTACCTTAAGTGACAAGATTTTTCACAAGGATGTTTTACTCATTTGTTTCATGTATTGTCACATGTGTTCAGTATAAAATACAATGAAAAGTGTGTACCGTTGCTATGCATAGGAGCCATTCACATTAACTTAAAATAAAATAAGATGTAAAGAAAGATAACTTGAAGAGAGTCCAACTGTTCCTTCTCTGATGAGTCCCACTCCGGGCTTTATCAGCCCACGCCATGCTGCTGCCATAGTCCCGCTGGGGACTACACCAGTCCACTCCATTAGACCGCCAGGGGCCCACTCCATGCGGAAGCAAGAATCCCACTCCAGGCTTCACAGGCCGGCCAACTCGGTAGCCATGCTGCCTCTGAAGATGCCACCACTGCTCTGGAGCCCATTGAAGCTGCCTTCCTGACTAAGAATTCTCTCTATCGGTTAAGTTTGAGTGAAAACTAAATAAAACTGAGAAAAGAAGAATGGGATAAAAGGGAAAAAAAGAAAAAGCAAACAAAAAGGACAAACCTGGGTACAGGAGCCCAGATGCTGCCTACTCCAGCACCACCATCTCGATTTGTTGGAAGTGTGGTTTTGACTCACTGTTAAAAAGATTGGATTTTTGACCCTTAAAAAACTGTTTATCTTTCTAGAAATTAAAACCAAAATCCATTAGTATTCCCAAGCGGAAAACCCTGCAGCCCAATGGTATCAATGTGGATTTCACAAGCTTCAAAATCTCCCCTCCCCCGACCGCATCCCAAAACCAGCCTAGCTCGTCCCCGCCTCCCTAACCTGTTCTTCCTCCCACCTATCCCCTCCTCCCACCTCAAGTCCCACCCCCATCTCCTACTTACTAACCTCATCCCGCCCCCTTGACCTGTCTGTCCTCCATGGACTGATCTATCTCCTCCCTAACTCCCCACCTACACTCACCTTTACTGGCTCCATCCCCGCCTCTTTGACCTGTTTGTCTCCTCTCCACCTATCTTCTCCTCTATCCATCTTCTATCCGCCTCCCCCTCTCTCCCTATTTATTTCAGAACCCCTTTCCCCTCCCCCATTTCTGAAGAAGGGTCTAGGCCCAAAATGTCAGCCTTCCTGCTCCTCTGATGCTGCTTGGCCTGCTGTGTTCATCCAGCTCTACACCTAATTTATTTCCTTCTCCTGTTTTCTCATCAATATCCACTTGCTGCCCTCATAAGTTCTGTACCCAGGTGCCTGATCAGACTTAATCAATATTTTCAGTCTCTGTTTCAACTCCACAACTGATGTTGTAGTCTTCAGGTTTGCAGATTGATCCACAACTCAGTGTTGTTATCACAGAAACCTCTCCTTGTCTCTCCTACATGACATGATGCTGTGAGCTGCACTGTACAGGATTAGCATCAATATGTGTGCCATCTTGCATGCTCCATTAACTGAACACTATCTGCAGTCAACAATTTTTACCTCTAGATGAGGAGCTACCCTGCTGTCAGAATAAATGGGAAAGCACTGATGATGTCAGTAAAGGAATGAAGAATGTGACACATTGTCCCAGTAACCTCTGTGTTAGAATTGCTTTGTAATAATTGGCAGTTATGATTGAACAATAGAAGATCGTGACAGAAGAAATCATTTAGCTCACTGTACCTGATTGTACTTACATTAACTATGCCATAAACATTACCTCTAGATGAGGTATAAAGGTATGAGCTACAATTTGACATATCACATTTAATTCTGTCATTTTAATCGGGCAGATTTTGATTTTTATCGTACCAGCGTAGGAATTCATTTAATAGAAACATAGGTTAAACAACTAGTGTTAAAACCTTCAGCAGCTGGGGGGAGGTGATGGCCTAGAGGTATTATTTCTGGCCTGTTAATCCAGAGATCCAAGCAGGGAACCTATGATGGAATTTGAATTCAAAAGTAAAATCTGGAATTATGAGTCTGGAGGTGATGAATCCATTGCCAATTATTGGTGGAGAAGCCTTTCTGATTCACTAATGTCCTTTAGGGAAGGAAACTGCTATCCGTACCTGGTCTGGCCTACAGTGACCCCAGACCCACAGCAATATGATTGACTTTTAACTGTTAGAGATGGGGAAATAAATGCTGGCCTAGCCAGCGACACTCTGATCGCATGAATGGAATAAAAAGGTAAAGTTTTCATTTTGGATCAAATCAGTGATTTGGACATGAGGTGAAGCCAGAACCACTTGGACTTGAACTGTTTTCTTTCTCTTGAGTCTGTTCTCAAACTTGTTTGCATATAATCAAATTTCAACTCATGCACGAGCCGATGCAATTGAATGACATTTCAGAACATAACCTTTTTTTAGTGCTAATAATATTTCTTGACATTCCTAAGACTGGAGATTTATCGTGGTTGTATGGTCACTGGAAGAGTTTGTTTAGCACAATAAAAAAGCATTTTCAACCATCACATTTGAGTAACTCAATTTTAAATAACTGAAAATGACTGTTCGGGGGTGTCTTCTTCTTCAGTTCTCTGTCAAAAAAAAACTGTGATGTGATCTGCACCATGTGCAGGCCGAGGAGGTGGATATTGAATCAACCTCAGTGAGAACAGGGATCAAACCCACTGTTGGCATCAGCCTGATACACGCTGGCAGTCTAACCAATGAAAAAAAATTCAAGGATTGGACCTTGCTGTGCAAATATGCACTTTCAAATGTGTAGAGTAGCTCTGAGCTATGAATAGTGATGGCAGAATCTTCAAATTTCTTTCCTTCATATGGCTGATGAGAAATCTTTCCCGATCTTACCACTCGCCATTGGTGTGTTTTGGCAGGATCCATAGGTAGATCCAACGTGGCCTGTTTGACCACATTATGAATGCAATTCCTTGGCCAAGTACTAGAATGGGATTTACGCTCAGAGGCAGGGACACCATAACATGATAACAATATAGGACCTAGGAGCTGAAATAGACAATTCAGCCTATCAAGATGTGTAGGTTAGGTGGATTAGCCATGGGAAACAGAGGGATAGAGTGGGGGGGGGGTGAGTCTGGATGGGATGCTCTTTGGAGAGTTGGTGTGGACTTGTTGGGCAGAATGGCCTGTTTCCACACTGTAGGAATTCTATGACCTGATGTTCCATCTATGACCTAAGTCTGTTCTGCCATTCATCTGCTGAATTGATGATCGTCAACTTTACTTTCTTGCCTTTGTCCATAACCCTTGATTTGCCTACTGTCTACCTTAGTCTTCAATATACTTAACATCCCCAACGCCTCTAGCCCTCTGCGCTGAAGAATTCCAAAGATTCACTGCCTTTTAAAGTGAAGAAATTCCTCATCTCTATTTTGAATGGCAACTGTTTATTTTGAGATTGGGTCCTCTGGTCCTGTACCATCCCGCAGGGAAAATAATCTTTTCACATCCACCTTGTCAAATCTCTTAAGAATCTTATATATTTCCTGGAATCAACATAGTGAACCTCCTCTGGGTGCCTCTAATGCCAACTTATATTACCTTAGATAAGGAGACCAAAACCGTCCACAATATTCCAAATGTGGCATTACATAGCTTTAGCAAATTTTCATTATTTTATCTACTATTCCATTTGAAATTATGGTTAACATTCCACTTGCCTGACATATTGCTGACTGAACTTGGATGGCAGCTCTTTGGGATTTATGCGTGAGGACTCCCAGATCTCTCCATGCTGTAGATTTCTGCAGTCTTCTTCCTTTTAAATAATGTTCAGTTCCTCTACTCTTCCTGCCCGAGTGCATAATCTCACATTTTCCCCTGTTGTATTCCATCTGCCAAGTACTTTCACATTTATTTAACCTTTGTATGTCCCTCTGCAGATTCTTTGTATCATTCTCACCAATTGCCTTCCCAACAACTTTTATGTCATCCACAAATTTGTACATTTACTTCCCTCAGTCAAGTCACTAGACCATATGATGTAAGAGTAGAATTAAGTCATTTGGCTCATCACATGTGCTCCACAATTCAATCATGGCTGATATTTTTCTCAATCCTATTCTCCTATACTCTCCACATAACCTTTGATCTCCTGACCAATCAAGAACCTATTTATCTCTGTCTTAAATACATTCAATGACTTGGCAATGGGTTCCACAGATTCACCTCCCTCTGGCTGAAAAAAACTCCTTATCATCTCAGATCTTAAGGTCGTCCCTTCACTCTGAGGCTGTGCCCTCAGGTCTCTACTACTAATGGAAACATTTCTCCACTTCCACTCTATCCAGGCCTCTCAGTATTCTGTAAGTTTTAATCAGATCTCCTCTCATACTTCTAAATTCCGTTGAGCACAGACTCAGAGTTCTGAACTGCTCCTCAAATGACAAGCCCTGCACCCCCAGGATCATTCTTGTATACCTCCTCTGGATCCAGGCCTAGGCCAGCACATCCTTCCTTAGATATGGGGCCCAAAATTGATCATTATATTTCAAATGCAATCTGACAGGGCCTTATACATCCTCAGCAGTACAGTTTTGCTGTTGTGTTCTAGCCCTCTTAAAATGAACAATCACATTGTATTTGCCTTTCTAACCACTCACTGAACTTGCATGTTAACCTTAAGAGAATTCTGAACTACTTCTAAGTCTATCTGTGCTTCAGATTTCTGAAGATATTCCCCATTATAATTCATTTTTGGGACATGAGTGTCGCTGGCTGGCCAGTGTTTCTTGCCCATCCCTAGTTGCCCTTGAGAAGGTGGTGGTGAGCTGCCTTCTTGAACCACTACAGTCCAGCTGCTTTGGGTTGACCCACAATGCCCTTAGGGAGGGAATTCCAGGATTTTGACCCAGCAACAGTGAAGGAACGGCAATATATTTCCAAGTCAGGATGGTGAGTAGCTTGGAGGGGAATTTGAAGGGGGTGGTGTTCCCATATGTCTGATGTCCTTATCCTTCCAGATGAAAATGGTTGTGGGTTTGGAAGGTGCTGTCTGAGGATCTTTGGTGAATTTCTGCAGTGCATCTTGTAGATAGTACACATTGCTGCTACTGAGCATCGGTGGAGGGAGTGGATGCTTGTGGATGTAGTCAAGCGGGCTGCTTTGTCCTGGATGGTGTCAAGCTTCTTCAGTGTTGTTGGGGCTGCACCCATCCAGGCAAGTGGGGAGTATTCCATCCTCCTCCTGACTTGTGCCTTGTAGATGGTGGACAGGCTTTGAGGAGTCTCGAGGTGAGATACTCATTATAGTATTCCTAGCTTCTGACATGCTCTTGTAGATACTGTCTTTACGTGGTGAGTCCAGTTGAGTTTCCAGTCAATGGCAACACCTAGGATGTTGATAGTGGGGGATTCATTGATGGTAACACCATTGAATGTCAAGGGGTGGTGGTTAGATTGTCTCTTGTTCGTGATGGTCATAGCCTGGCATTTGTATGGCACAAATGTTGCTTGCCACATGTCAGCCAAAGGCTGGATATTGTCCAGATCGTGTTGCATTTGAACATAGACTGCTTCAGTGTCTGAGGAGTCGTGAGTGGTGATGAACATTGTGCCATCATCGGCGAACATCCCCACTTCTGACCTTATGACAGAGGCAAAGCCATTGATGAAGCAGTTGAAGATGGTTGGGCCGAGGACACTACCCTGAGGAACTCCTGCAGAGATGTACTGGAGCTATGGTGATTGATCTCCAACAACCACAACCACCTTCCTACATGTCAGGTATGGCTCCAACCACTGGAGAGTTTGCCCCATGATACCCATTGATTCCAGTTTTGCTAGGCCTCCTTGATGCCACACCTGGGTCAAATGCAGCCATAATATCAAGGGCTGTCACTCTCACCTCACCTCTGGAATTCGGCTCTTTGGTCTGTGTTTGAACCAAGGCTGCAATGAGACCAAGAAGTGAGTGGCCCTGGTGGAACCCAAACTGGGCATCACTCAGCAGGTTATTGCTGAGCAGGTTCTGCTTGATAGCGCTGTTGATGAAACCTTCCATCGCTTTATTGATGATTGAGAGTAGGCTGATGGAACGGTAATCGGCCAGGTTGGATTTGTCCTGCTTTTTATGTACAGGACATGCTTGGGCAATTTTCCACATTGTCTGGTAGATGTCAGTGTTGTAACTGTTCTGGAACAGCTTGGCTAGGGGAGCGGTAAGTTCTGGAGCACAAGTCTTCAGTACTATTGCCAGAACGTTGTCAGGGCCGGTAGCCTTTGCAGTATCCAGTGTTTCCAACCGTTTCTTGATATCACGTGGAGTGAATCAAATTGGCTGAAGACTGGTATCTGTAATGCTGGGGACCACTGGAGGAAGCTGAGATAGATCATCCACTTGGCACTTCTGGCTGAAGATTGCTGCGAAAGCTTCAGCCTTATCTCATGCACTGATGTGCTGGGCTCTTCCATCATTGAGGATGGGGATATTTGTGGAGCCTCCTCCTCCAGTGAGTTGTTTAATTGTCCACCACCATTCACAACTGGATGTGGCAGGACTGCAGAGCTTAGATCTGATCCATTGATTGTGGGATCGCTGAGCTCTGTTTATCACTTGCTGCTTATGCTGTTTGGCGTGCAAGTAGTCCTGTTTGGTGGCTTCACCAGCTTGACACCTCACCTGCTCCTGGCATGCCCTCCTGAACTCTCCATTGAACCAGGGTTGATCCTTACTCTTGATGGTAATGGTTGAGTGGGGGATATGCTGGGTCATGAGGTTACAGATTGTGCTGGAGTGCAATTCTGCCGCTGTTGATGGCCCACAGCGCCTCATGGATGCCTATTCTTGAGTTGCTAGATCTGTTCGAAATCTGTCACAATTAGTGCGGTGGTAGTGCCACACAACACGATGGAGGTTATTCTCAATATGAAGGTGGGACATCATCTCCACAAGGACTGTGCCGTGATCACTCTTACCAATACTGTTATGGACAGATGCAACTGCAGCTGGAAGATAGATAAGGATAAGGTCACGTGTGTTTTTCCCTCTTGTTGGTTCCCTCACCACCTGCTGCAGACCCAGTCTAGCAGCTATGTCCTTTAGGGCCTGACCAGCTCGCTCAATAGTCCTGCTGCCAAGCCACTCTTGGTAGTGGACATTGAAATCCCTCAACCAGAGTACATTTTGTGCACTTGCCATCCTCAGTGCTTCCTCTAAGTGTTGTTCAACATGGAGAATTACCAATTTATCAGCAGGCGGTTTCCTTGCTGGAATCAATGTTGAGGACTCTCAAAGCAACTCCCTCCCGATCCCAACTGTCAACCACTCTGCCGCCAGCTCTGCTGGATCTGTCCTGCCGGCAGGACAAGATATATCCAAGGAAATTGCCGGGGAGGCAACGGCCCAGTGGTATTATCACTGGACTGCTAATCCAGAGACACAGATAATGTTCTGGGGACTTGGGTTCAAATCTCGCTATGGCAGATGGTGAAATTTGAATTCATTAAATATCTGGAATTAAGAGTCTAACGATGATTGTAAATCCATTGTTGATTGTCAGGAAAAACCCATCTGGTTCACTCATGTCCTGCAGGGAAGGAAACTGCTATTCTTACCTGGACTGGCCTACATGTGACTCCAGACCCACAGCAATGTGGTTGACTCGTAACTGCCCTCATCCTGTGAATGAATAAAGGAAAAATAAAATGAAAGATGGTGGTAGTGTCTGGGACATTGTCTGTATGGTATGGTTCTGTGAGCATGACCACGTCAAGCTGTTGCTCGTCTGTGAGACAGCTCTCCCAATTTTGACACTAGCCTCCAGATGTTAGTTTGGAGGACATTGCAGGCCTGACAGGACTGTTTCTGCCGTTGTCTTTTCCAGTGCCCTGGTCAATGCCAGCTGATACGTCCGGTTTCATTTGTTGGAGACTTTGTAGCATTGGTACAACCTGACTGGTTGCTAGGCCATTTCAGAGAGCAATTGAGAATCAACCACATTGCTGTGGCTCTGGAGTCACATGTAGGCCAGACCAGGTAAGGATGGCAGTTTCCTTCCCTGAAGGACATTAGTGAACCAGATGGGTTTTTCCGATTATCGACAATGATTTCATGGTGATCAGTGGATTCTTAATTCCAGATTTCCTTTTACTGGTGCTGCCAGACCTGCTGAGCTTCTCCAGCAACTTCTGGTTTTGTTCCTGATTTACAACAACCATGGTTCTTTCTGTTTTTTAATGGAATGTTTCCTTTATTTCAAAGGGAATGGATCATAGGAACATGGATGTCTTGATGAATCATACAGATTATGAGTCAGACCAGGCGAGAATACTATGGATGATTTGGAATCCCCTTAGGTTGGTTTAACTAGGTTAATTTAATTTTTTTTTTTGACAGGGTACAGAAAGATACTGTTATGACATCAGGGTTGACTTTAGATTGCAGGTATTCAATGAATAAACGTACGATCAAGAAAGACATTTGCATCTCATTTCATACTTCGCCAACTGCCTTGGGATTGGATTGCCAACATAATAATTGATCTCATCTTATTCATTTCATTTTGATAATCTTATTGAACGACAAAATATTCTCTCAGAATGCTTAAGGTGTTCTCTGAGAATGCTTTAGGCATTCCACATTCTCCTGACAGCCTGAATATCACAGTAAAACTCTGGCATAAAGCATCATCAGAATCAGAACTCACTTGCATTCAACCGTGACTCTCTTATCCTATTAATCTGATATCTTTCCTATTTGTCAGGTATCACTTTTGTTCCACAGAAATAAATTTGATCAATACAGCCACGTCAAGAAGCAAGCCTCATTGTGAATCATATAAAGACCAAAAAGCCTTTTGATTCTTTGTTTGCAAATGTAAATTCGAAAAGCCGGCCCTGGTTTCTTTACACTAATTAACAAAGATGATGCATTAGACCTTTCTTCAATGTAAACTAGCTGCAATCCTATTGAATTGCTCTGTGCATAAAGGCATAGAGATATACAGGATTGAAAGAGACCCTTCAGTCCAACTAGTCCACACCACTCACGTGCCCAAACTAAACTAGTCCCATCTGCCTGTGTTTGTCCCATGTCCTATTAATCCACTCCTACATACTTATCCAAATGTCTTTTAAATGATGCAACTGTATCTGCGTCCACCACTTCCTCTGGCAGTTCATTCCACACACTAACCACTTTATGTGAAAATGTTGTTCCTTATCTCCTATTAAATCATTCACCTCTCACCTTAAAAATATGCCCTCTAGTTTTGAAATCCTCAAACCTTGAGAAAAGACATTTTCTATTCAGCTTAAGATTTTATCCACAACCCGAGCTACAAATCTACTCTAAAAATCTTAAGATTTTATAAACGTCTATAAGGTCACCCCTCAACCCCCTACCCTCTAGTGAAAAATAACCCAGCCTATTTTTAAATTTCAAACCTCCATTCCCAGCAACATCTCAGTTTTCTGAACCCTCTCCAGTTTAATAATATCTTTCCTATAACAGGGTGACCAGAACTGCACACGCTACTCCAGAAGAGGCCTCAACAATGTCCTGCACAACCTCAACATGACACCCCAACTCCTGTACTCAATGGTCTGAGCAAAGAAGGCAATCGTGTTAAATGCCTTCTTAACCACCCTGTCTACCTGTGATGCGAATTTCAAAGAATTATGTGCCTGCACCCCTAGGTCTGTCCATCCTACAACTCTACGCAGGGCCCTATCATTAATTGTATAAGGCCTGCCCTTGTTTGTTTTATCAAAATGCAATACTTGACATTTATCCAAATTAAACTCTATCTGCCACACCTCAGCCTGTTGACCCATTTGATCAAGATCCCTCTGCAATTGTAGATAACCTTCTTCACTGTCTACTATACCACCAATTTTGGTGTCAGCTGCAAACTTACTAACCATGCTTCTTATATTCTCATCCACATCATTTAGATAAATGACAAAAAATAGTGGATCCAATACCGATCCCTGTGGAACACTGCTGGTCACAGGCCTCCAATCCGAAAAGTAACCCTCCATCACCACCTTCTGTCTCTTACTGTAAAACTAATTTTGTATCCAATTGGTCAGTTCTTCCTGAATCCCATGTGATCTCACTTTACCAATTATTCTACCATGCAGAATCTTATCAAAGGTTATGTGAAGATTATATAAAGGCTTTTGTTGCAGTCTGTGCAGTAAATTCTGTCGACCAGTTGTCTTTTCTTCTAGCTTCTGATCCGTTATACACCCATGATTGTGCTGTATTTGCAATTTGTTTTTAAATTTGCCTGCTTTCGCCTGTAATTTTCTGTTGACCCTTCCCCTCCATATTTATTAACCTTCTCCCTCAAAACAATACAAACACATCAGCCGGCAGCCTTCTGCCAGATGCATTAAATTGGACCGTTGTTTCATACAGCTGTTGCAATTCCAATTTTAAAGCATTGTGTAGATTTTTCCTGAGAATACAATTTTGCAACTGGGTTCAGCTTTGGAACAGTTGCAAGTCTGCAGTTTGAGATGAATTTAATCTTTCTGTTCAAAATTTGCCCACTTGATTGGCACCCCACACACCCCCTTCAACATTCCATTCCCACACCTCTGACACTTAGTGGCAGTGGTCTGTATTTTCCATAATATGTACATCACATTAAATTGGTCCATACATATTGTAAACTCACAATAAAACTATAAGCTTTAAGAACAGAAGTAGGCCATTCAGCCCATTATGTCTGATTCAACAACAGTGTGGCTATGATAATCTTCAACTCCACTTCTTGTCTTTTTCCCATAACCTTTGATTCCTTCACTGATTAAAAATCTATCTACCTCAGCCTTGAACATTCTTAATGACCCAGCCTTGACTGCCCACTGCAGTAAAGAGTTTCACAGATTCACTACCCTCAGAGAGAAGAAATTCCACCTCATCTCTGTCTTAAATGTGTGACCACTTATTCTGAGATTATGCCCTCTGGTGCTAGACTCTTCCATAAGGGGAAACAACCTCTCTGCATCTACCCTGTCAGGTTCCATAAGAATTTTATATGTTACAATAAGGTTATCTCTCAGTTTTCTAAACTCCAACAAGTACAGGACCAACCTACTTAAACATCTCCTCATTATGCGATCCTTCATGCCTGGAACAAAAACAGAAATTTCTGGAGCAACTCAGCAGGTCTGGCAGCATCTGTAGAGAGAAAGCAGTCCCTCCATAACTGGTATCAGCCAAGTAAATCTTCTCTGGACTTCTTCCAATGACAATATATCTTTCTTTAGGCAAGGAGCCCAGAACTGCTCATGCCAGCTGTGGTCTGATTAGTGCCTTGTACAGTTTTAGCAAAACCTCCCTATTTTTAAACTCCACTTCCTTTGAAACAAAGGCCAACATTCTGTAGACTTCTTTAACACACAGACGAATTCTGCCACCTCTAGGGCATGACGTAAAAGGGTTCAAAAAAGATTTATAAGGATGTTGCCAAGGTTTGAAGTTTTGAGTTATAGGGAAAGGGTGAACAGACTTTTTTCCCTGGAGCATTGGAGGTTAAGGGATGACCTTACAGAGGTTTATAAAATCATGAGGGGCATGGATAGGGTGAATAATCAGGTCTCTTCCCCATGGTAGGGGAGTCCAAAACTAGAGGGCACAGGATTAAGGTGAGAGGGGGAAGATATAAAAGGGGCCCAAGGCCCAACTTTTGCATGCAAAGGATGGTGTGTGTATGGAATGAGCTGCCAGAGGAGATGAAGGCTGATACAATTACAACATTTAAAAGGCATCTGAATAGGATGGATTTAGAGGGATATGGGCCAAGTGCAGGCAAATGGGACTAGATTAATTTAGGATGTTTGGACATGGACAAGTTGGACCAAAGGGTCTGTTTCTGTGCTGTATATCTCTATGGCTTTATGACTCTATAATAGCAGTTGCATAGAAGCACCTCATCTTGTAAGATCCTCTCCTGCCCCTCACCCCAGGTCACACTCCATCCTGATTTGGAAGTTTATTGCCGCCATTCCTTCACTGTCGCTGTGTCAAAAGTCTGAAACACTCACCTGACCATCACTATGGTTGTACCGACACCAAATAGGCTGCAATTGTTCAAGATGGCAGCTCACCACTACTTCTTCAAGAGCAATTAAACATGAACAACAAACACATTCACATCCCATGAAAACAGTTCTCTTTGTTCCCCTTGTTTGTTCTTAACCCTTGAAACCTGAGTTCTGTCTTCTTGATGATGAGGAACCCACTCTCTCTCCAGTATCTGAAATTGAATAAAACAAAGAATTGCAGATGTGCGAGATGTGAAACAAACAAAAGCAGAAATTGCTGGAGAAACTCAGTAGGCCTGACAGTATGTATGGCGAGCAGAAACAGTTAACATTTTGAGTCCAGTGACACTTCTTCAAAAATGCATCCAAAATGGAAAACTGATTAGTGAACAAGATCCCAAGAGATATGTATAATGGAAAATAAAACATGTCAATTTAAAAAAAAATACCTAGATCCCATATGCATACATTAAGTTCAATTTAAAATAAAAGAACCAGCACATATGTGCAACAGATGGAGGACATTTGGTACATCATTACTATGCCTCTTTAGTGGAATTGTCCAATTGATCTCAAATCTCCACCTATTCCCGTTAGCCCTGTATTTGTTCCCTTCAAACATTTGTCCAATATCCTTTTGAAAGCTCTTTTTGTATCTGCTTCCACCGTAATTGCAGGCAAGGCATTTCAGATCATGACAAGTTGATACGAGAAAAAACTTCTCTTCATCTCATCTCAGTTCTTTTGCTGAGTACTTTAAAACTATGTGCTCTGGTTGCCAACTCTTCTGCAACTGTTCCATACTCACTCTGTCAAAATAATCCTTGATCTCTGAATCTCCACTTAAACTTCTCAGCTCAAAAATACAACTGTACAAGTTGCTGGTGAGACCACATCTGGAGTGGTCCCTTTATCTAAGGAAAGCTGGCATTTCATTGGAGACAGTCATAGAAGGTTCACTACGATGATTCCTGGTATGAAGTGATTGTCTTATGAGCAAAGGTAAAAAAGTTTAGGAGATAAGCCATCAGTATTCAGAAGAATTGAGAGGTGATCTCATTGAAACATATAAGATTCCTATGGGGTTTGAGAGGGTAAATGCTGAGAAGGGCCATGAACCAAAGGGCATAGTTTCTGAATAAAGTGGCACCAATTTAAGACTGAGACAAGGAGGAATTTCTTCACTCAGTTTATTTTGAGTCGTTAGATCTCCTTGTTATAGAGAGCTGTGTGGACAGAGTTCTTGCTTAATTTGGTTTATTTTTGTCTCATGTACCTAGGTACAGTGAAAAGGTTTGTTTTGCCTGCAGTACAGTCAGATCATACCATTCCATGTGCATAGGGTAATAGAAAAGAGCAAAGAATGCAATGTTACAGCTGCAGAGAGGGTGCACAGAGAGCACGGTCAACACTAAAATTAAAATTTGAGAGGCCCATCCAGAAGTCTAATAACAGCAGGGAAGAAGCTGAATCAAGGAAAAAATCTAATTCTATGTGTCTGCAAACGTTTCTGCCTAATGGAAGAGGGTGGAAGAAAATATAATCGAGGTGGGAGGGATCTTTGATTGTGTTGGTTGCTTTCCAGAGGCAGTGGGAAATATAGATGAAGTCAATCGTTGCGAGGCTGGTTTGTATGATGGACTGGGCTGTGTTCAGAGCTGTATACATTTCGGGTCGAGATAGGTTCTTGATTTTAGGGGGATCAAGGGTTATGGGGACAGAGCAGGAAAGTGATCGTGAGGAATGTCAGATTGCCATGATCCTCTTGAATGGTGGAGCAGGCTTGAAGGGCCAGAGGACCTACACCTGTTCCTATTTCTTATGGGCTTATGTACATCAGAAAGTAATCTTAGACTTGGTATTAAAGTGTTGCAAATATTCTTGCAGGATATTCAAGACTTGTACCAATATCTTGTGCTTACAGTTTACACAGCAAAGTACCTGGTCTCACATCACTTCTTTCTTGGAGGAGTTGATTACAGCTGTGGTACTTAGGTTACTTATTTGCCCAGAGGATGGAGATAGCGATTACACAGTTGAACAATACAACTCCAGATATTGTCAACAATGCAATAATTATTAATCAGCCACTAAATTGGTTACTTAATTCACCATTATGCAGCTCAATATTAATATTCATAAATGACAAAAAAGACACAGCTCTGTAACTGAGCAATTCCTTAAAGTTTTATAAACTGAGACTCAGTCTTTTAGTTGTTCTTGTGGCATGTGCAACACTGATTGTGCATTGCTTACAGACATGCTTAGCTGTTTTAAGGTCGCAAAACACGCCTAGTATAAGAACGATGTTGTAGAAAAACAAAATTAATTATATCCCATATTGTGAAACCAAAAAGGTATTTTCTTATTAAGTATTTTTTTGAGCCTGGTGTATACGCTTATAGAGGTGATCATTCATATTGATTGTGATTGTATTTGCATTTCCCCATTTTTAGACAGTTGATTTGATCTGATTCTGAATCAAAAAAGGGAAAGAGGAAACTGCATTTAAACAGTGTCTTCCACCTGCATTCTGAAATGTTCCAAAATGATTCACATTCTATCAGTTCATTAGAGCCACTGTTTCTTGTGTCAGGAAGACCAGCAGCTATTTAGCATATAGTGTGAACTTTAAACAGCTGGTTAGTTACCGCATGACTGATTACTTTGTTCTTGATGGTGTTAGTTAAGGAAAGAATTTTGACCAAAGCACTGAGAGATAAGATCAAACCTGGCTCCTCTAACCTGCTTGTTCTTTCTTAACATGGTGCAGCTGAAGCACACATCAATCCTCCCAACTCTTGGGATAGAGTAGACAAAAGATCATATGAAATAGGAGCAGAAGGAGACCATTCAGCCCTTTGAGTCTGCACTATTATTCAACAGGAACATAGTTGATCTGTTTGTGTTTCAAATTCCACATTCTTATCTACTGCTGATTCCTCTGTCTAGCAAGAAACTCCTCATCTGCATCATAAAAGATATTCAATGACCTCAACTCCACTGCCTTCTGAGACAGTGAGTTTCAAAGTTGCACAACTCTCTGAGAGAAATAAAATCCTCTTCATCTCTGCCCCGAAAGAATCAGAGTAGGCAGCGTTCGGACTCCTGTGCCCGGGCATCTCTTCCTCCTCTGCATTTTTCTTTCTCCCTTTTTCTTTCTACTCCTTTTTTGCCCTCAAACTTACCTGATAAAAGGAGCTGTTTAGCAGGAGGTGGTTTCGATGGGCTCCGGAGCGACACTGGTATCTTCAGAGTCAGCGCGAATGCAGAGTTGGTCGGTTGGCCTGTGAAGCCTCAGGCAGGACTCCCACTTCCATGTGGAGTGGGCCCTTGGCGGCAGCATGGCGTGGGCTGGTGTAGCCCAGTGTGGGACACTCTCTCTGCATCATAGCATAGGCTGGTGTAGCCCAGTGTGGGACACTCTCTCTGCATCATAGCATAGGCTGGTGTAGCCCAGTGTGGGA
>NC_063334.1:113493836-113519003 GCF_021869965.1 Rhincodon typus
GGTGTGGACTGGTGTAGCCTGGAGTGGAACATTCTCTCTGCAGCATGATGTGGGCTGGTGTAGCCTGGAGCAGGACTCTGGTGGTGGAATGCTGTAACAATGGAGAAGGAAAAATTGGACTGTCTTTAAGTTATATTTCCTCTTTATTTTATTCTGTGAATGGTACTTATGTACAAGTGATGGTGCACAGTTTTCAATGTATTTTATATTGAATGCACGTGACAATAAAAGGATATTCATTTTCATAATTTTAAAACAACGTCCCCTAGTTCTGGACCCATCTACAAGAGGAAACATCCCTTTCTCATCAAGCATCTCAAGACCATTCAGGATCTTTGTGCAATTCAACAAGTCACTACTTGCTCTTGTAAACTCCAATGGAAATGTGCCCAAAATTATAAACATTGCAGGTTTCAATTTAGTAAACTTCCTTTGAATGGCTTCCAATGCATTTACCCCCTTCCTTAAATAGGGAGACCAAACTGCTCGCAGCATTTGAGATAGGGCCTCAAAAGTGCCTTGTATAATTGGGCCACAGCATCCTTAATTTTATGTACAATTTCTCTTGTTATAAAGAATGGCATCCCATTAACATCTTGATCATATGTTGTATAAACATCATTTCTGTCTCATGCACAAGAATACCTAAATCCCTCTATACCTCAGAATTCTGCAGTTGTTCTCTGTGTCTTCCTCATTCTTCTTGCCAGGAGTAAACAACGTCACATTTTCCACCTTATTCTCCATCTGCCAGATTATTGCCCACTCACATAATCTGACTGTATCAGTATGCAATTTCTTTATGCCTTCTTCACAACATATTTTCTAACTTTCTGGTGTCATCTGTAAATTTAGCAAACATGCCTTCGCTCCACTCATCTAAATTATTGATATAAATTGGAAAATGTTGAGGCCCAGCACAGATCCCTGCAGGACTTCATTTGTCACATCCTTAAAAGTAGATAAAGTCCTATTTACGCATGCTGTCTGTTTTCTGCTGACCAGATAATCTTCTATGCATCCTAAAATATGCGTGCTGCATGATTATTTTCCACAGCAACCTTTGTTGGGCATCTTATTAAATGCTTTCTGGAAATCCAAGTATAGAATGTCTCAATGCTGACCTTTATAGGCAAAGTGTGTTACTCCTTCGAAGAGCTTCAACAAATTGGTTAAACATGATTTTCTTTTGTCAAAACCATGCTGACTCTTCTCAGATACCTGGAGTTTTTCCAAGTATGCAGCTATAATCTCTTTAGTTATTGATTCTAACAACTTACTCACAACAGATGTCAAGCTCACTGGCCTTTAGTTTCCTTTTCTCTACCCTCCTCCCTTCTTGGACAAATTTTCTCTCCAATGGAACCTTTCCTGAATCTAAGGTTTTTTTTAAAGAAACTTAATAACAATACATCTACTGCATCATTAGTAACTTCTTTTAAGAACATAAGAACATAAGAACTAGGAACAGGAGTAGGCCGTCTGGTCCCTCGAGCCTCGATCATGGCTGATCCTTTCGTGGACTCAGATCCACTTACCCGCGTTCTCACCGTATCCCTTAATTCCTTTATTGTTCAAAACAAAATCTACCTTTTTTTAAAAAACATTTACTGAAGTAGCGTCAACTACTTCACTGGGCAAGGAATTCCATAGATTAACAACCCTCTGGGTGAAGAAATTCCTTCTCAGTTCAGTCCTAAATCTGCTCCCTCTAATCTTGAGGCTATGCCCTCTTGTCCTAGCTTCACCTGCCAGTGGAAACATCCTCTCTACTTCTATCTTATCTATTCCCTTCATAATTTTAAATGTTTCAATAAGATCCCCCCTCAATCTTCTGAATGCCAATGAATATAATCCCAATCTACTCAGTCTCTCCTCATATGCCAACCCCCTCAACTCCGGAATCAACCTAGTGAACCTCCTTTGCACCCCCTCCAGTGCCAATACATCCTTTCTCAAGTAAGGAGACAAAACTGCACACACTACTCCAGGTGTGGCCTCACCAGCACCTTGTACAGCTGCAACATAACCTCCCTGCTTTTTATTTCAATCCCTTTAGCAATGAAGGACAAAATTCCATTTGCCTTCCTAATTACTTGGCCTGAAATGGATCCATTTGGGCCCAAAGACTTGTCAGCCCCCAGCTCCATCAGTTCGCTTAGTACCATTTCTCTCGTAGTTGAAATTTCCATAAGTTCCTCTTTCCCTCACACTTTACCTAATCTCTATATTAGTTAATCAATTCTATATCAATGTTAATATACTACCTGACCCGGACCTTATTAAATAGCCTATTGTGTGCTACCTTATTGAACCAAAGTATTTTATGGAGTCTGGAATAAAGACAACCATGTAACCACTTTTGACTATCATTGAAACTGATGTTTTGCTAATGTCCTTTAGGAAAGGAAATCTTCCATTTTTGCCTCCTATTGCCTGCATTTGACTCTATACTGACAGTAACACAATTGATTCTTAAGTGTTCTCTGGGCAATTGGCAATAAATGGTGGCCTAGCCAGTAACTGTCAGATCATGACCCATGAAGAAAAGCATTTTTAAAATGGCTTCAATGTCCTACTTGTGTTCTTTATCAATTTACAACTTAAACCTAGATATTCAATGTTTCACAAGCAACAACGAGAAACCACTACTTTTAGGCATTAGCTGCATGGCAAATACATGTTTGGAGTTACTGCAAGACAATGTGCAACTATCATACCTATCAATATTGATGGAAATCTGATGGATGACTGGACTCCATTTTGCCTATCTGCCTATTTCAACCTGCAGTCTCTCTTGATAAACATTTGAACTTTTTTGATCCTTCTTGATCTTCAGAAAATGCTGTGGGATTTTTGTGGTTTGCTATTGGCACTTCCAACAACAGAGCACAACCTCAATAGTCCTCCCCGGACTGACCTATCCCCCCCAACTCCCCACCTACACTCACCTTTTCAGGCTCCATCCCCGCCTCTTTGACCTGCCTGTCTCCTCTCCACCTATCTGTTCCTTTATCCAGCTTCTATCTGCCTCCCCCTCTCTCCCTATTTATTTCAGAATCCCCTTCCCCTCCCCCATTTCTGAAGAAGGGTCCAGACCTGAAACGTCAGCTTTCCTGCTCGTCTGATGCTGCTTGGCCTGCTGTGTTCATCCAGCTCTATACCTTGTTATCTCAATAGTGCATTGATTGTCAGCCCACTCTGTACATTCAAGGCCTGGAGTTGGTGCATTCGAGGAGAGGGGCTTAGTTTCCTGGATCTTCCAGGTGATGCTCCAAAAGGATTGGGATATTGGTTTGCCACAGCATTGAATTGTACATCTATGAATTTTATGATTCCATTATGGTCAAGATATTCAATGATGTTGACATGTTTAAAGAATTGTTTAATGCATATACATTAGCATGATAATTTATTTTCTATTTTTTTGACAAAGTTAATAAATTCAGCAATATTTGTTAACAGCCAATAACTTGTTTCAAAAACACTTGTTTGTAAATGCTTAATGATACAGTAGATAATGTAAATGAGTTGAGATTGGCAAATACTGGGCTTTATGGGAGATAGACCAATTATGTTGACCCTTTATGCAAAAAACTTTCATTGTGTTGCTGTAGAAATCCCACAACTCTGAATCATTCATTGTCATTCACTTTTTGTCTGTAGCTAAAGTACTATTACTTTCCACTGTTGTGCAGCCTGATGTATATAGTGCATGCTGATAATGTTCTGCACTGATAGGCTTTTGAATGAACCTCGAAACAGCGGTCCCATCTCCCCCTCAGATGAATGTAAAACATCCCATAAATTGGAGAAAAAACAGAATAGGTATTCCTGGTTTTCTGACCAACATATATCCGTCAACAACTAACGCTGGTCACTATCACATTTCCCGACAGCAAGTGTGTGCTAACTGGTGACTAGCTTTTGCCTTTATTAAAAATTTGTTTAGAGGACATGGACTTCGCTGGGCAGGTCATCATTTATTGCCCATTCCTCTTTGCTCTGGAGAGAGTTCACCAACTCTGAAGTTGGTGCTGATTTGCATTCGAGAAATACTACCGTCTTTGGGCTGTACAATGCTGCCAGGAAGGGTGTTTCAGGGTTCTGACCCAGCAACAGTGAAGAAACAACAATATTTTTTCCAAAACAATGTGGTGTGTGGCTCGGAGGGGGATTTAGTTGTATTCCCAAGTATCTCCTTCCTTTGTCCTTTATATTTGAACTGGTAGAGGTCACACACATTAAAGAAAATTGCTCATTCTCTGAAAAGCACTAGGGTATGTCTTGAATTTGCAACAGGTGCTGGAGAAATGCAAGATATTTTTATTAAGCATCATATGTGCACGGAAGCAAGTAAAGAAGCAGGTAGGGTGAGTAGTTGTGGCTCAGGAGGAGTCCTCCCTAAACTATCAAATTCAGTGATAAATAATCAGAGATTACTACTAACAAACAAATTTAAACCTACAGAACTCATCTTTGGTAATGCACTTAAAGTAACAGATAGATTATTCATGTCATGTTCAGCTTTGGAATGCAAACAGAATATCAATAACAGTTTGCTGCAGGGAAGATAGAAAATCAGGTCTGTTACAAGATTCAATCTGGGAAAATGGTAAAATAGTATTTAGATTTTCATTAATAGTGCAGAAATTCAGAAATCTTATTGTATGAACTACAATTCATATATAGAGTATTAACTATTCAATACCATTGAGAAAATATCACTTAAGGATTGCTGTCTCGGCAAAATGGGAATGTATTTAGTTTATATTTGAACTAATTGATGCCTTATTTTGAAATAAAGTTAGTTTGGGTGTGTGCAATGGCTCAGTTGGCAGTGCTCCCATCTCTAGATCACAATGTTTCAGCTCCAGGTCCCACACTACACCCTGAGCACAAATATTTAGGATGACATTTCAGTGGCAAACTGAGAGAGTGCTGCACTGTTGGAGGTGTTGTCTTTTAACATTAAGATGTTAAAGCAAGGCCTTTTCTTCCTTTTTGGATAGATGTAAAGGATCCCATGGTACAATTTCAGTGAATAGCAGGGGAGACATCCTCGGTGACCTGGCCAATACTTATCCCACAGCAAAACAACACAAAAAATAGAAACATTTATCCAGCCATTCTCATTTTGCCGGTTGTGGAAATTTGCAGGTTATATATTGGCTGCTGTGTTTCCTACATTACCAATGATGACACTTCAAAGCACTTGATTGATTGTAAAGCACATTGAGACATACAGTGGTCATGAAAAGTGCTACATAAAGTTTGTGTAAGGTTGGCAACATCTCAATTTTGATTTTTGTACGTAATAATTCTGATAATTGGAGGTTTTAACGAAGTATGGTGCTACGGGAGTGTTGCATGAAACTATTGCCGGAAATTGCCACTGTCACAATCCGCTACACAAGGTGGGGACTGGCAAGTAAGGGGGAGTCAAAATTGGGTAACATACTGAGGCGTTTCCATACCCATCATCTGTCTGCCTCCACTGGAACTTTAGAAATATCAGACTGGGGTGGCACTGGCCATCTGAGTCTCTGGCAGCTCCTAGAGGTGGGAATTATGTTACGCTTCATGGTCAGCGTGTCACACTGACGACTTCAAAAAGGGACATGTTGAACAAACACTTTCTTCACTGCTGGATTAGCAGATTTCTGGACTGTTCATAACATGAGGCCCTTGTCCATAAATCTCCAGCACAGTTGACTTTGAAAGATAAACAGGTGACTTTTATTCCATCAGGGTTCAGCAATTGGATTTTCAACCTTGCTTGAAATACCTTGTTGTGGTAATTGGGACCAGATGGATCTTGTTGACCACAAGATCCTCGATTGGGGTTGCTAATTGGGGCCAACCAGGAAGCCCTGGCTGACCAATATAAACAGGAGAAGTAGAACCTCCTTGGTTCACTCAAGCTGACTCTGAGTTGACTGGTCAGAGCTCATATACAGTGCACATGTAAATAAAGGGTGACTTGCTGATGGGATACCACTATCTGTGTAGGTATTTCACATGGTTATTACTTAACTGCATGAAAAGATAAGTCAATGTCAGCCAGATTGACCTCTTTGGGTCTATTTACCCCACCCACAAATTCCATGTCAATCAAGAATGTTAAACAAATCAGATATTGCAGGCTGAGGAGACACTGTCTTGGATATTTTGATTCTTACTTGCCTTACCTTTCCTACTTTGTGGATGAAATAACTCCAAAGAGGATGGTATCCCATCACCAAGTCACTCTTTATTTACATGTGGTGAGTCCTTGATATTGATCCAACTTCCTGCTTGGATGAAAGTAGCAACAGATCCATTCATAGAGCATGGTGATGCTTCTATTCTTGTGACAGATTATCTCACAAATTCTCCATTGTTCACTGACCTAGCAGCACAGCAAGCATGACCGTTGCTGACACTATAAGTGCTTTTTTTCAATTTATTGAGTATTGTGAGAGTGTGCATTAGAAATCTAAATACAAATACTTGGATTCCAGAAAATGTTTCTAGGTTATGCAATCAAACTAGTTCATATCAAGTTGTTATTGATCATGGTGTTATACTGGGGGTAAACCAGCTCAGATTAATACCAGTCATTATTGAAAAGATTGAGGAGGAAAATTCTGACAGTAAGCATTGTTGTAGAGTGAGAACAGCCAGCAGCAAGGCAACCAAATTGTCAAAAGTGTAACAAAAACAAAACAACACATACTGCTCCACATGGGGATACCATCAACAGATGAGGAAGTTTGAGTCATACAGCATGGCAACAGACCCTTTGGTCGAACCAGTCCATGCTGACCATAATACCAACTAAACTAGCCCCACCTGCCTGCTCCTGGCATGTAGCCCTCCAAACCTTTCCTATTCATGTACTTACCTAAGCATTTTTTAAACATTGTAACTGTGCCTACATCCACCACTTCCTCAGAAAGTTCAAACTTTCAAAATGTTGCATTGAAGTTTGAACTGTAATGTTACAAATTTTGTTTTACTAGTTTGTATAAATATTGAATTGACAATGTGTAATTATGGGCAACTTTGTATATCTGTATGAGGGCTTTTTCTTTATCTTTGTATACAGGGGGATTTTGTGTTGTGTCAATACACCTTTAAGAGACTCAGGATGTCACTATACCTTTAAGAGACATGCTCATGATATCATCACTAAGTCATACCCTAAGGAGGTAAATATCTCATTCACCATCTAAACCTGGGGTCGCTTGAAACATGACCCTGTTCTGGAATAATGCTCCTCAATGCTGCCCTCTGTTTTAATATCAAAGCTTAATATTATACCAGACACTTGGCTAGAAAATGGAAAATGTAATGCTTGTACATAACAGTTAATTGGAATAAACATTTGTTGGATTCCTAAATATGACAAAATCCATGTCCAGTTTTTATGTTACAAAGGATAACATAAGTGTTGCTGTATTAGGTAAAATACATTGCTACAGACAAAATCAACTCACAACCTTCCTTCCCATAAAGGTGGAAGGAATGAAATGTGCCACTAAATGGTGTCACCACATCCTGGTTCTATGGAGGAAGCTCCTCTCCAGTGTTTCATCAGGAAGCAGGGTCACCACCTCCGTGAAAAGTCGATAGACATCTTTGTGTTGACAAGCACTCTCTTGATGTTTGTATTAAACCCGACTTGCAAAATGCTGAATTTTGCTGCAAGTTTTTATTCTCCTTTCCATAGATACCACTGTAAAATCACCTCTGAAAAGTTTCTTTTCAAAGCTTAAAGCAACTCATTTTCCACTGGTCTTCAGTTTTGACATTAGGATTCAGTCTTATTGGTCTCTACAGCATGGACTTTATGGTCTTGATGGCCCCTTTTGAGAGTCAGACTCCATACAGACATATCCTGAACAGGACATAACAACACAAATACGGACAATATGCACTTAACTTGCCTTTTTGTAGCACACTATCTATATATAGACTGTGGCTACAAGCTCTGGTGAGAGACAGAGAATTTTGTGGCAAGATGCTCTCAAAAGCGTATTCACTGTCTATGAGGCATAATTCAGTAGGTGCAATGGAAAATATTCACTTGTGTGGTTGAACGTGGATCCACACTCAAGTAACATGACCACCCTGGATGTGATCACAACCTCATGAACCGTGATCAGGAAGTCAGTGTAACGTTAGGAAGAATTGGAGTTCTGTTATCATGTGGTTCGATGCCACATTATAGATGGAATCTTCCCTATCACTGAGTGACTGGGGCATTGGTCAGAAATTGGGAATATTATGTCAAATTGACAGCAAAGAGCTTCTCGATGTTAAGAGAACTGATTTCTATTTTCCAGCCAAGTGTTGAATGGTGAGATGAGACTTTTGCTAAGGATTGGCAAGAGGCCTGTTACCATGGATTAGCATGCAGTGACATCTCATGAGTAGTTAATCTCACCTCTTTGATATGCAGTTTCCTATTCCCCTACTTACCGAATGGAAACTAGATGATGACAGTTCCTGACAAAGTTACAGTGGTAAATAAAAACTGAAAGAACTGCGGATGCTGTAAATCAGGAACAAAAACAAAGTTGCTGGAAAAGTTCAGCAGGTCTGGCAACATCTGTGAAGGAACAAACAGAGTTAACGTTTCGGGCCCGGTGACCCTTCCTCAGAACTGGGGTAGGGTCACTGGACACAAAGTGTTAACTCTGTTTTTTCCTTCACAGATTCTGCCAGACCTGCTGAACTTTTCCAGCAACTTTGTTTTTGTTCCAAAGTTACAGTGGTTACCTGGCATCTCCAGCTCACTGCTTACTCCTCTGAACCTTCATCTTAGACACCCAGAACCAATATCTCAGGACACACTCTGTCATCATATGGCTGGGTGATGGTCTGGTGGCATTATCATTCAACTGTTAATCCAGAGACCCAGGTAATGTTCTGGGGACCCTGGTTTGAATGCCGCCGTGGTAGATAGTGGAATTTGAATTCAATAAAAATTTGGAATTGAGAGTCTAATGATGGTCATGAATCGATTGTTGATTGTTGGGAAAAACCCCATTTGGTTCACTAATGTCCTTAAGGGAAGGAAACTGCCATCGTTACACACACAAAATTAACAATTGACCCTGTCATCTGACAAGTACAAGCCTCCCTACACTTGCATCGCATGGCACATCGCCAATCCACCTAGTTCTGCATTTCCATACTGTGCTGACACTGTTCAATGGAAGGTGGGTGCTGCAAGGACACTTTGTACATAGGGAAGGTAACACATCTCAGATTTAGACCAGACTGCATTTCAGGGATACACACTTAGCACTCAATCATATTGTGCTCACTTGGATGAATTGAGCAAGGGGCAAAATCAACATTTAAAGAGGGGAGATAACACAGCATGGAAGGGAAGGGGGTAATGTGGGAGTGGAGGTCGTGAACAGTGAGCACCACCCTGATTTCAACAGGGAGGGGTGAAGCAATGTGTAACTATATCTGACATGTTGACATGATAAGTCAGGAGCTGAAGAGGTAAAGTGGGCAGATGAATAGTTAGACAAAGGGGATGGGAGGGAACGTGGGGAAGATCAAATACAATGGCGTTGGCAGGGAAGACTACCAAAAAGGCAATAGGATTTTTTGGAGGGATTCACCAACAGTAAAAGGCTGAGCCTAAGATCCATTGCATGAAACATAATCACTACTGTTTCATAGAATGCCTAAAGTCCGGAAAGAGGCCATTTGATCCATCGTGTCTGCACCGACCCTCCAAAGAGGATCGCACCCAGACCACCCACCCTATCCCTGTAGCACCACATTTACCATGGCTAATCCACCTAGCCTGCACCATCCCTGGACTCTACAGAACAATTTAGCGTGGCAGTCTACCTGAACCTGCACATTGTGAGAGGAAACCAAACCACCCGGGGGAAACCCATGCAAATACAGGAAGAACGCGCAAACTCCACACAGACATTTACCCAGGGATGGAATTGAACCCAGGTCCCAGGCTGAGCAATTGCCTGGTCTCCAGCTCTCCCCTGAGTGCCTATGACCTGGGACGTCTCCTCAGCTACCGACAGGTGGCAGAGATGAGCTCACCAGCATGTGCTTCCGACTCTATTCTAGGAAAAATGCCCACTGAGGTGTCAGTATCTGAGCTGGTGGAGGGTGCAGCAGCAGTTTTGCCAGGGTGTCCTCTCAGGGATTTGTGGCTTCTTCCTCAGAACTAGAGGACAAGAACTGGTGGTGTTTGGACAGTGCAAATGCTTCTGATACCTGCAGGACACAAAAGAAAGAATGTATCGCAAGCAAGGTGTAGAGGATTTTAAGAGGACATTCACAGCAGGAGTCATGGGAGAGCAGCACAGCAATGGACAAAACTCCTTACTTGATTGTCTGAACATGGAGATTTTGGCACTAACCTGAATATCCACTGTCTTCAACAACTACCACCTAGAACCTATCCCTGTGGGGAACTGACTTCAGGCTTAACCTTCAAAGAAACAGTATATATTACACTTTTATACTAAATACTACAATACTGGTAGTCATAGATATATCAGCTTCTGATCATATTTTTACATTAGGTAGGGATTAATCCACGTTGTGTATCCACATCCATGTGCTCTCAGGACTCTCTCTCTGACTAGAGTACAGTCTCATGTAGTGTAGTGCTGTGCATTCTAACTCCACTCACACTGTTCTATTTATCCTCAGTGACGTAAGGTTGCTCCAGTGTACTGAACCCATTACACAACAGAGTTGATGAATAAATGGTGCAGTGTTCAACTGTTCTGTCTTGGACAGCATAATTCTGCGAACGAATGATGCTCACTGTGTTTAAATAGTAAATCCTCGGGATGGACACAGAGAAAAGGAAACAAACTGGAGAAGGCACTGGAAATTCAAGCTGCATGACTGCAGATATTTTTGTTTTGATTTATTTTATTATTGTCACGTACCGAGACAGAGTGAAAAGTTTTGTTTTGCGTGCAGTACAGGCAGATCATACAGTACAAAGTGCATAAGGATAATCGAACAGAGCAAGGAATACAATGTTACGGCTGCAGAGAAGGAGCACAAAGAGTGAGGTCAATATTAAATCTAAAATTTGAGAGGTCCATTCAGAAGTCTGATAACAGCATGGAAGGAGCTGTTCTTGAAGATGTTGGTTCTGTGTGCTTAAGTTTTTGTATCTTCTGCCTGATGGAAGAGGTTGGAAGCCAGGGTGGGAGGGGTCTTTGATGACTTTGGCTGCTTTTTCATGGCAGTGAGAAGTATAGATGGAGTCAATGGATGGGAGGTTGGCTTGCATGGTGGACTGGGCTATGACTGCAGGCATATCAACAAAACCTTTCTAAATAAATTTTCTACACACATATGACTTGGTGAACATCACGCCTGCATTTTTGCGAGAAGTAAAATGGGCTATAAGTCAGTGAATACGACAAATAGGTCGTAATACAAGTTAGGACAAAGGCAGTAGATGAGATGATGTTAGTTTATAAAGGGTAGAATACACAAGGCTGACCAGCAATGCTTTGGATCAATGAGGCATGGATGAATGTTTCTGCAGTTGCAGAGTTGAGGGAGGGCAGTGGACCTAGAAAGACACATGATACAGATACTTGGTGGGAAACCTTCCCAACATGACAACGGGGGGCATGAATAGTCTGGCAGACCTCAAACATGTGCCAATGGGAGGAATGGGCATGGTGGCTAGAGAACTGAGATAGTTAGAGGGACCACAGACAGTGGCTTTAATACATGGAAGTTATAGATAATCAGTGAGAAGTTTAATGAAGGCTGGCAAAGCCTAAAGAATTTACTGCTGGTTCCTGCATGGACCTACTTCAGCTGACTACGGGAAGGACATCTATAGGATCAGCACGATATTATGTTTCCAATGACTCTGTTCTTGCCCTGGCACCGCTCCCCCCTACCCACCCCCCACCCAGTCTGCTGCAGTGAAATGATAGGTACAGCTTTCCAAAGCAGCCTGTGAATTCAATTAAAACACAGCGCAAACGAAAGCAGTTGTCAAAGCAGCACTGATTTCTGATGGATAATGACTTCTGGTGTTGCTATGGTAGCAGTTAGAAAGATTTTATTGCACTTAAATCAGGATTTTTTTTTTAAACAGCAATGTTGAAACCTAATGAATTCTTAGGATGATAGCACACAATATCACATATCGTCCTTTATTTCATTGCAGTAATTTAATCCCCGAGTGTTGATTTGCATCTGTTCAGTTATTTTTTACCCACGGATGGATATTTTTCTTTGAATATGGAATGGAAGATCTAAAGCAGCCATTTAATGAACGATTGCTTGGCAGGAAATAGCATTTTTCATTCACACTACTTGGTTAATGAGATTATCGTAATAAAGGACTCCCATTTTAATTTGTGTCCCCGGCGAGTTTAGCTGCAGTTGACCCTGAGGGTTGATAATTTGTTTGCGTGTATGCTGCTACAGCAGATTGAGATGCCTGTTTGGCAATGGAAGTGTCAAAGGCAGCCTATTATCGTAAAACGAACTCAACACCTCGAGTCACTTGGACGCATGTGTGACTTCAGCACCTCCGAAGCAATTTGGCTTTCGAGATTGGTCTTGATTGTTAAAAAAAAATTCTGTTGAGATGTTTCATTTGTATGCAAGAGATGTCTGTTTAATATTCCTTCTAAATATATACATATATATGGATCACCAGAAGCCGCACCTGCATTAGAAAACATGTTTTGTTAAAATCTGAAAACCCAGGCAAAAGCAATATTGGTGGAGAGCTGAGGAGACAGGAGGCTTTGACAACCCTCCATTGCATTTATGAAGGAAAATCATTGCTGGTTAGAGTGCACTTGTTCAGTCTCCTGGCAGGAACATTATTTTAATAAGAGGAATAAGTTAATGAAGGCCACAAACTGAAGCAGAATGCATGGGAATATGTAAAATGCACGGAGATATGAGAGAGCTGGGGCTGAGATTACAGAAGCAGAAAATTGTTAGCGGTGCAGAAAGAGGCCATTCAGCCCATTATGTCTGCATGGGGCTGCATGACCATTATAACTAAGTGCCAATCTCCTGCTTTTTCCTCATAACCCTGCGTATATGTTGATTCACATCACCATTAAATGGCCTCTTGAATGCCTCAGTTGAAGTGGAAGCGGTATGGTTGTGCTCTTGAGTAATTGAACATTTCACTGGGCAATAATCTGCAGGGTGGATTGATCTTCCATCTACTTGCAATTTGAAAGCTGAATAGCTGCTGGGCACAAAAGGCAGTTCAGCTATCTGATTGTATTTAGAAGCTGTTTTACTACCCAAAGAAATTTGTCTAAATTGTTTCAGTTCAACACTCACACCTATTTTGTGAGCCCATTTTACATTTTGATTACTCTCTGCTAGTGAGAGGAAAACATTGCTGTATTTTATATGGCTGTGATTACGTTGGGAGCACAGAGAATTGAAGGCCAATGTGAGGAGGAAATTGTTGAATAACTTTACCATACTGGCCTGTTTTCTGTTTATGGGAAGTGACTTGGGACTCGCGGCTGGAAAGCAGGGATTGTCTTACAGAGTCATGATTGCGATATTTTTCCCCAGTGTATTTAAGCTAGATAAACTTATGAAGGAGAAAAGAATAATAGGCCAGGCTGATATGGACTGATGAAGAAGGGTGGTCACGGTGGCTCAGTGGTTAACACTGTTGCCTCACAGTCTCCTCAGCTCTCCACCAATATTGCTTTTGCCTGGGTTCAATTCCACCCTCGGGCAAATGTCTGTGTGGAGTTTGCACATTCTCCCCATGTCTGCATGGGTTTCCTCCAGGTGCTCTGGTTTCCTCCCACAGTCCAAAGATGTGCAGGCTAGGTGGATTGGCCATGCTAAATTGCCCTTAATGTTCAGGGATGTGTAGATTAGGGGGATGGGTCTGGGTGGGATGCTCTGAAGGTCAGTGTGGACTTGTTGGGCCAAAGGCCCTATTTCCACACCATAGGGATTCTATAGAGAAGATGGAAGGTGATTTGCTTATGTAGAATGGGCTGTCCCTGGAGTAGGGTCTTGGTACCTAAACCAGCAATATTTATGTTAGCTCCTGTAAAATACAGACTAGACCAGGGTAACAAATATATAAACAGTGGAATTAGGAACAAAAATATATAACTTATCACTTAACGACTGCTCCAATATTCAATAAGATCATTGGCTGATATGATTGCGTTCTGAATTTCGCATTCTAATTTCTCTTTGATTCGCTTGGCTAACAAGAATCTATCTATCATTGCCTTAAAAATATTTGATAACCCCACCTGCACCACATACTGAGGCGGAGAATTCCAAAGTCACCAGAGAGGTGACCTGTGAGAGAAATTATTGATTTGCTTCCTATACTAAAAAGCCATGATGTGGAGGTGCTAATGTTGGACTGGGGTGGACAAAATCAGAAGTCACATGACACCAGGTTTAGGTGAAGGAGAGAGCAGCGCTCCAAAAGCTTTTGATTGCAAATAAACCTGTTGGATTATAACCTGGTGTCGTGTGACTTCTGACTTTGTCCTAAGGAAAGGGGACCCTAGTTTTCAAACAGTGTCCCCTAGCTCTGGACTCACCCCCAAGAAGAAGCACCCATTCCACATCCACCTTGTCAAGACCATTCTGAATAGTCTTCATTGAAATTGAGCGAGGTGGTAGCTTAATGATAAAGTCACTGGAAATCTAGAAGCACAGGTTAATGTTCTGGGGAGAATGAATTTGAATGTCCAGTTAGCAATGCCAATATCCCATGAAATACTTTTTAAAAACAATCACTCCTTGCTTTTCAGAGTCCCAATGAATTCAAGCAATTGGGAGCATTCCATCACACTTCTGATTTGTACATTTTGGGAGCCAGGAGGTGAGCGACTCACAGCACAATTCCTCGTCTCTGATCTTCACTTGTAGTCACAGTATTTAAATGCTAATCCAATTTGGTTTCTAGTCAATGATATCTCCTGGGACGTTGGTATTGAGGGATTCAGCAATTGTGACGCACTAAATGTCAAGGACTGAAAATCAATAACCAGTGTATATTTTGCATCCTTATCGCCCGCAGTGTTTTGTCCATGTGGTCAACATGGAGAAGCACTGATTCATCAACTGAGAGGAGATGCAGTGAGTTGGGGGATAAGGTGTGGGGTAGGGTTGGGGGGGCAAGTGTTAGGCAGGCAGTACATGATTATCAACAGGTGATTTCCTTTGCTATGTTGGCCTGATACCATCATGGGCCTGGAGTCAATGTTGGGCACTCCCTTGGCAATTCCCTCCCACTGCGCTGCCACGTCTGCTGGGAAGATGCCAGTTGTGGTTCCATGAGTATGACTATGTCATCCTTGACTAATCTGTGAGACAGCTCTCCCAAATTTGGCACAGGACCCCAGCTGTTGATAAGGAGGATTTTGTAGGGCTGTCAGGGCTGAGATTCCCATTGTTGTTGCTGTCTGGATTCATGGCAGGCGGTCTGTCCAGGTTAATTCCTTACTTTTCCTTTGAGACTTAAAATAACTGTATTGCTTGCTGCACCATTTCAGAGGGCAGGTAAGAGTCAACCACATATATATTATAGTCAAACACACTTTAGTGTTTGGGCTAACGTTAAGCAATTTGGTCACAAACAGTAGCATGCTTCCATCAGTAAGTTTTGCTTCTGGCTTGCATGATTCTCCAGACCCGCAACAATGTGGTTGATTGTCCCTTAGAAATGGACTTGCGAAACACCTAGTCCAAGAGCAACTGGGGACTGTAATCAGGGGATTACACCCAAAGTAAGGCTAATCCTTGTACCCATTTTCCTCAACTGTATTTATACCCAAATGCTAACTTCTTCAGCAGATGTCGGAACATAAAAATGAACATAAGTAAAAGGAAATCCACAATGATGGCCCTAGGAAAGCACAGAATGTACATCATATATTTCCTGTTTAAGTACGAGCATGAAAGCTTCAAGCTATAAAATTATCATTCATGCACATTAAGCACAGCATGCTTAAAACATGCAATTGTGGAAACTTATCAATTTTTAATTTGACTTATACTGATGCCACAAAAAGACATTCAAAGAAACAGGAATATGAAGTGGCTGTTGGCGAGGAATAATAAGAATAAAAATCATCGCAAAATTTCAATACAGTTTCAGAAATTGACTTTGGTATCTTTTGCACAAAAAATCTGAACTTAATTTTACACACATTTACAAAGAAGGAACTGGAGGATATTTGTGTGCACAGTTAATCAAAATATTGACTGTATTATTGTCATGAACAAAGATGCAACCAGGTGGACACATTAAAAATCAAATAACAGCATGAGGAAATTCAGTTGTGCATAAAGTTGTGAATTTCTATGTATTTCTGTTCATTTTGTCATCCAGGTTCATTGCATTTCCTACATTGCATATTAGCTTTGTGTCTCACTTGCACGTGTCTCTGTATACAAATGCACCTCAATCTGGCAATCTTCTGAACATAAAACTCTGTGTTCACTTACTTAAGTTATGTTTATAAACCGAGGAATTGGTGGCACAAGTTAATCAATTGGATGTGATTTATGATTAAAGCAAAATACTCTGCATGCTGAAAATCTGAAACAAAAAACAACACAGAGAGTGCAGGCAAAACTCAGCTCGTCTGGCAGCATCTGTGGAGGTGGAAACAGAGATTCAATGCTTTGAGTGGGCGTGATTCTTCTTCAGAACACAATGCAAATTCTTTGAGCTGCTTTCATTGATTGGCATGTTTCAATGGATTCAACAGTATGTGGTTCAGTCTTCCTAGATTCTGCGTACCATGAGGTCTGGGCAGTGGATATCCAGACTACACTCGTCAAGTTGTTGGACTGCCCCTATTCTGAGCTTGGTGCATTTCTGTCTTTACCTTATTCAAGTTTACCTATTGCCTGACTCTCAGAAGTTCTCAAACTGTTTTATTTTCATGCCAATGTAATGGAGTTCATAGAACCATAGACTCCCTACAAGTGTGGAACCAGCCATTCAGTCCATCAAGTCATTACTGACCATTCAAAAAGCATCCCACCCAGACACCACCCCCACACCCCGTATTTCCCATGGTTAATCCACCTAACCTACATATCCTTGAACACTATGAACAATTTAGCATGGCCAATCTATCTAACTTGCACATCTTTAGATTGTGGGAGGAAACTGGAGCACACGGAGGAAACCCACACAAACAAGGGGAGAATGTGCAGACTCCACACAGACAGTTACCTCAGGGTGGAATTGAACCCTGGTCCTTGGCACTGTGAGGCAGCAGTGTTAACCACTGAGCCACCGTGACTGACCACAGCACTCTAGGACAGGCATTTCATTTGTCCCTTCTCTCAGTCTCTGTAACACATGATGGCTGACACCAGTTACAACATTGTGCACATCATCATCATCACATATCCTAATTGTGCAACAATGAGAGGGATAAATCTTCCACCCTCTTGCCACATATTGTGTTCTTTCTGAAGGGAAAGAGGACTGTATGTGGCAACACAGAGTCTGCGTTAGCATGCAACATTTTCATAACCTAAGCAGCATTAATAAGCAAGCACGGGGGGCTCAAGCTGCAGTAATGGGAAGGAGCAGAGAGATGAGAATATCTGTTACAATAGGAGCTGCTTCACTATGTGTTTGATTGTCTTTCACAGTGGTTACCATGACATTTGTAGTGTTACAGCTTAGGCAGACAATATTAAGGTACCTCAGTCAAAGCTTTCATCTATCACAAGTTTGATAGACCATAATGAACAATCCTTTCATTCTTAGGCCAGTTTATGTAAAGTCTAAATTGCAACGCTTTAAGAGGCACATCAAGCAGATTCAAAATGTGTATGCATTAAATGCATTACAATAATGACTTAATTTTCAAAAGGAATAGACTTTATTGACTACCAAATGTTTTGGGTTGACCTGCAGTCATAAAAGATACAAATCAAATTTATTCTTTTTACAAGTCTGGACCATTAATTTTAAACTAGTGATGATCTTATTCACTAGGGTTTGGAGACGCTGCCGGCTGGAGTAGCATTTATTCCCTGTCCCTAGTTGCTCTCAAGAAGGTGGTGGGTGGTGTGCTGCTGCCTTGAGCCAATGCAGTCCACGTGCTGCAGGGAAACTGCAACACCGTAGGGAAATAAGTTCAGGAGTTTAACTCAATAAAACTGAAGGATCAGGAGTGTATTTCCAAGTCAGGATGATGATTGATTTGGAGGGGAACTTGTAGATGCTGGTGTTACTGTGTATCTGCGACTCTTCTTCGCCTAAATGGAGGTGGTCGTGGATTTAGAAAGTGCTGTCTAAGGAAGCTTGGTGAATTTCTGCAATGTATCTTGTACTGAGCATCAGTGGTGGAGGGGTGAATGTTTGTGGATTAATGAAGGATTAAAACAAATTGATATTGGCATATTAATTAAGCATTTGGAATCTCTGTAGATACATAAAAAATCAAATGCACACACTGTAAGATTGTAAAAGGACAACATCTGATTTGTCTTCTATTGAGAATTCATCAGTTTGTCATCCTTTGAAGAACACAAGTAGAATCGTCGAAATGATACAGTGCAGATGGGAGCTATTGAATCCCTGTAAGAAGAGAAAGAACTATCTAATTAATCTCACTTTCCTACTATTTCCACCTAATTTCTCTCCACTATTTATCAACGTAATTTTGACAATTTTTATTGAATCTGCTCCCACATCCCTTTCAGGCAGTGCATCCATTATAAACAAATCCTGGACAAGCCCCCAGTTTGCAATGACCAGATGCAATGCAAGGTCCCTCAAGTTATTACAGTTTCAGACAGGATACCTCAAATTGTCAATCCAATTGCAAATTGGCTTCCCTTCTTTATTCTCCTACCCCATGAGTTGGTCACAATGAGATTGATTTAAAAAGTAACCCCTTGCTGTGGTTACTTCTTTCCCAGGCCCAATAAGTTTTCATTATAAAAACAACAATTAACCAGGATTTTTTGAGTTAATAAAATATTACTTACTAATCAAAAGATGAAATAACAGTACAACATACGTAGACACAGGAAGTGAAAAATGTGAGGAGTTAAAAGATATACTGATCAATCTTTATGGATGGTTTGTGAAGAGTAGATCATGGAACTTTGACAGTCAAATAGTTGATTTCAAAATTCTTGGCTTTGCAGGTTGATTGAAATTACTTTGTCCTGTTTCCTTATGACTGGCTATCTAGATTCTAGCATTCAGCATTTTTGAGTCCTTTATCTGCAAAATAGGGGTAAGAAGTGGGTGGTTCTTCACAGGTGGCATTGACAGCACAATAGTGCTCAAACATAACCTAGTGTACATGAATAGCTCAGCACACTGACACATAAGCATGATAAGTAATTATTGGAGAGGATTCTGAGAGATAGTATTTATGATTATTTGGAAAAGCACAATTTGATTAGAAATAGTCATCATGGCTTTGTGAGGGGCAGATCATGCCTCACAAGCCTTATTGAATTCTTTGAGGATGTGACAAAACACATTGATGAAGGCAGAGCAGTGGATGTGGTGTATATGGATTTTAGCAAGGCATTTGATAAGGTTCCACGTGGTAGGCTCATTCAGAAAGTAAGGAGGCAAGGATTCAGGGAAATTTGGCTGTCTGGATACAAAACTGACTGTCCAATAGAAGACAGAGGGTAATAGTAGATGGAAAGTATTCAGCCTGGAGCTCAGTGACCAGTGGTGTTCCACAGGGATCTGTTCTGGGACCTCTTTTCTTTGTGATCTTTATAAATGACTTGGATGAGGAAGTGGAAGGGTGGGTTAGTGAGTTTGCCGATGACATGAAGGTTCGTGGAGTTGTGGATAGTGTGGAGGGCTGTTGTAGGTTGCAACGGGACAATGACAGGATGCAAAGCTGGGCAAAGAAGTGGCAGATGGAATTCAACCCAGAAAAGTGTGAAGTGATTCATTTTGGAAGGTTGAATTTGAATGCAGAATACAGGGTAAATGGCAGGATTCTTGGCAGTGTGGAGGAACAGCGGGATCTTGGCGACGATGTCCATAGATCCCTCAAAGTTGCCACCCAAGTTGATTGGGTTGTTAAGAAGGCGTATGGTGTGTTGGCTTTCATTGGCAGGGGAATTGAGTTTAAGAACCGCGAGGTTATGCTGCAGCTTTATAAAACCCTGGTTAGACCACACGGAATATTGTGTTCATTTCTGGTTGCCTCATTGTAGGAAAGATGTGGATGTTTTAGAGATGGTGCAGAGGAGATTTACGAGGATGCTGCCTGGACGGAAGGGCAGGTCTTATGAGGAAAGGTTGAGGGAGCCAGGGCTTTTCTCATTGGAGTGAAGAAGGATGAGAGGAGACTTAATAGAGGTGTACAAGATGATGAGAGGCATAGAGTGGATAGCCAGAGACTTTATCCTACGGCGGAAATGACTATTATGAGGGGGCATAATTTTAAGGTGATTGAAGGAAGGTATAGGGGAGATGTCAGAAGTGAGTGGTGGGTGCATGGAATGCGCTACCGGTGGTGGTTGTGGAGCTAGATACATTAGGGACATTTAAAGAACTCTTGGATAGGCACATGGATGATCATATAATGTAGGGTATGCAGGGTAGTTTGATCTTAGAGTAGGATAATAGGTTGGCACAACATCATGGACCGAAGGGCCTGTACTGTACTGTTCTATGCTCTATGTTCACTCTGTACCAGAATTGATCTGAGTTAATTCCTGTCCTTGTGCATTCTTGAAAAGGGAAGATACAAAATATGTCACTCACCCAGATGCAATCTTTTCTTTCTTTTTGTAGCAAGTCCAAGACAGTAATGACTTTATAATGAATTTCTATCTGTTAAGTCCATCCCTTTGATATTTCCTTTGTCAGCTGTGACTTCTCGGCTCTCTCTGTCTCTGTCCAGGCAACAGCTGAATTTATATCTGTGGTCATTTTAGCACATTCGAGTTCTCTTTGAAAAAAAAAAGCATATTTAGGAAATAAATTTGGATAAATCTATTTGTAATCCAGGGTTATGATCCATGGTCACAACACATTTCAGAAATGACTCACTGTGTTAAAAATAATTTGCTGTCATTCTTAGACTAGTTTGCTTCAGTTTGTGTCCTCTAGTTTTTTTGACTTTTTTAAAATTGGATTCATTATTGTCACATGTACCTAGGTACAGTGAACTGTTTTGTTTTACGTGCAGTACAGGCAGCTCATACCATACAAAGTGCATTAGGGTAATAGAACAGAGCAAGGAATACAATGTTACGGCTGCAGAGAAGATGCACAAAGAACAAGATCAACTATAAATTTTAAATTTGAGAGGTCCATTCAGAAGTCTGTTTACAGCGGGAAAGAAGCTGTTCTTGAAACTGTTGGTACATGCCTTTAAACTTTGTATCTTCTTCCCGGTGGAACAGGTTGGAAGAGATTATAACTGGGACGGGAGGGATCTTTGATTATGTTGGCTGCTATCCCGAGGCAGCGAGACATATGGATGGAGTCAATGGATGGAAAATTGGCTTGTGTGATGGACTGGGCTGTGTTCACAACTTTCTGGAGTTTCTTACGGTCCTGGGCAGAGCAGTTGCCATACCAAGCCATGATGCATTTGGATAGAATGCTTTCTGTGGTGAATCTATAAAAATTGGTACAGAGATAGTAGGAACTACTGATGCTGGAGAATCTGAGATAACAAGGTGTAGAGCTGAATGAACAGGCCAAGTAACATCAGTGGAGCAGGAAAGCTGACATTTTGGGTCTTCACAAAGAAGAGTCCAGATCCGAAATGTCAGCTTTCCTGTTCCTCTGATGCTGCTTGGCCTACTGTGTTCATCCAGCTCTACACCTTGTTATCGATAAAAATTGGTAAGTGTCTTTACAGATGTGCTGAATTTGGAAACAATTTCTCCCTATATACCATGTCAACAATCTTCAACATTTTTAACACTTGTAACAAATCTCTGCTCAACATTCTCTCCTTTAAGTTTAATGGCCCCAGAATCTCTACATCTTCCACCCAAATGAAACGTTATTAAAATCACCATTGCAATTCAAGTTAATCCCTGCTGCACCTTCTCTATGTCCTTGAAATCCTTCCTCAAATGTGGTGTTCCAGAATTGAAATGATGTTGAAGCAAAGTTTTTTCAAGGATTATTGTAACTCATTTAATTTTGTTGAATAAGATATTGGTTCTGAAGGCATTGATATTCATTCTGATACAAAACAAAGAACTGAGGATGCTGGAAATCTGAAACAAAAACAGAAATTGCTGGAGAAACTCAGCATCTGTGGAGAGAAAGCCGAGTTAACATTTCCAGGCCAGTGACCTTTCTTCTGAACTGAATGTTCATGCTATATTGACTTCACTCATTGTACTGAAGTCTCGGGCAGTCCAGGAGTGTATTCAAAGAGTCTTACACTAGCTTTCAGAAAATCATAGAATCCCCACAGTATAGAAACAGGCCGTTTAGACCATCGAGTTCGCACTAACCCTCCGAAGAGCAGTCCACTCAGATTCACCCCCCTATCCTATTCTTCTAACACTACATTTCCCATGGCTAATCCACCTATCCTGCACATGTTTGGACTGTGGGAGGAAACTAGAGTACCCGAAAGAAACCCATACAGACACGGGGAGAATGTGCAATACTCACATAGACAGTCACCCAAGTTTGGGATTGAACCCGGGTCCCTGGTCCTGTGAGACAGCACTGCTAACCACTGAGCCACTGCAAAGCAAATGTATTGGTGACAACTCCCTATGGTCCTTGTAATTATTCCTGACCAAAGGCATTCGTACTTATTGTTATCATGCAATAAACCTTCTTGTTGTCCATACCGCCTCCATAGATCACTATGGTGATAATCCTCTACCATTAGTCATTCGATAGACCCAAGACAAAGCAAAGACAAAGGAGGAATGGTGGCAGAAAATTATCTCAAGCAACCCTTACCCAGTACCTCACACGAGTAAAGGTTGGCAAATGCCAAGAGTCAACAAATAGGCAAATACAACAGCTTTGCTGGTTCGTTACACATTTGATCTTAAAATTGTACTTTGTGACTGGCTTAGCATCATACAATGTTTTGGTCAGTTGTATTAGGATATAGACAAAAGAGCTTTCATATATCAAAAGCAATCAATCGCAGAATATATTTTGGTGTTTTATTTATTGTCTTTTAGTTTTACAAGGTTGTACTCCTTCAAACGTTAGTTTGTTTCTTGCCCATTTAAATCAGATTTTGCTACTGTATAACAGGCAGGGTTGCTCAAAGTGTTTTTTCCTTTATTTCCTTCTGTCTCTGAGGCTTTGAAGGATAGTGCACTGAATCTCTGTCACAAGCACTGCCCCGAATTTGTTTATATACTGAAAGGCTGAATGAAAAAACGACCTGAGGGGCAACTTTTCATATGCAGAATGAACTGTCAGAGGAAGTGGTAGATGCAGGTACAATTACAACATTTAGAAGACATTTGGATGGGTACTTGAATAGGAAAGGTTTAGAGGGATATGGGCCAAATGTTGGCAAATAGGACTAGTCTATTTTGGGAAACTTGGTCGACATGGACTGAAGGGTCTGTTTCTGCGCTATACGACTTTATGACTTTAAGTCCTCATGTGCAGATTGTTAAGACACAACAATGCAGCAACAACCAGGCCAGTACTGTTTATCCAAAGGTATTTTTTAATCAACCTGTTCAGGAATGTTATTGCACATCACTGGAGTAGGTGGAACTTGAACCTGGGTATTTGCTGTTTTAACAGGTCCGGATAATGCCATCGCACCACAAGAACTTTCTGGGGTTTTGTAGAATTATACCTCACCTCGAGTCATAGAGTCATAGAGCTGTACACTACGGAAACAGACCCTTCGGTACCACTCACGTCCATGTCCACCAGCTATCCCAAATTAGTCTAGTCCCGTTTGCCAGCATGTGGCCCATATCACTCTAAACCCTCTCTTTTCATATACCCATCCAGATGCCTTTTAGATGTTGTAATTGTACTAGATTCCACCACTTTCTCTGGCAGCTCATTCCATACACACACCACCCTCTGCATGGAAGGGTTGCTCCTTAGGTCCCTTTTATATATTTCACCTTTCACCTTAAACCTATGAATTCTAGTTTTGGACTCCCCTATCCTGGGGAAAAGATCTTGGCTATTCCCATTATCCATGCTCCGCGTGATTTTATAAACCTCGATAAGGTCACCCCTCAGCCTCCAATGCTCCAGGGAAAATAGCCCCAAGCCTATTTAGCCTCTCCCAATAGCTCAAACCCTCCAAACCTGGCAACATCCTTGTAAATCTTTTCTGCACCCTTTCGACTTATGCAATGATGCTTGTGACTGTAAACCATTACAACTGTAATTAACTAGAACTGACAATGGTGCCAATTGTTTAGTTGTCACAGTGGAGAGAGCATGTTAAAGGCGTCACTTGTGACTCAATGGGGAAACACTTTCACCTGTTCACCTGGAAGATGAACGTAAAGAATTTGGCTGATTTTCCAGTTGAGCACTAAAGGAGAGAGACACTGGGGTGCTGAATTTTCATTGATCATCGTAGAATCCCTACAGTGTGGAAACAGGCCATTCGGCCCAACAAATCCACACTGACCCCTACCCTATCCCTGTAATCCTGCGTTTCCCATGGCTAACACAGCTAATCTACACATTCCTAGACACTATGGACAATTTAGCATGGCCAGTCCACCTAGCCTGCACATCTTTGGACCGTAACAGGAAATCAAAGCACCTGAAGGAAACTTACGCAGACACGGGGAGAATGTGCAAACTCCACATGGACAGTCACCCGAGGCTGGAATTTTGACTGAGGTAATTTGCTCTCCTCTGGAGGAGCTTAATAATCCATTTACCAACATCCTTAATGTAGAATATTTGGTCATAAACACCATCCTATTTGTGGAGGCCTCATGTGTCCAAAGGAACAACCATGCCTTCTGGCATTATAATAGTGACTACATTTCAAAAATATTTCACTAGTTATAAAGCACTTCAGATCTTGTGAAAAAGTCTTATAAAGGCAAGTACCTTCCTCTTTTAATTCAATGTGAGGGTATGGATTTAGATATTTCGATCTAGAGTTTGGATGGACAGAAATAAAAACAAGAATTTAAAAAATGCGGAAAGGGTTTGGGCTCCTT
>NC_063334.1:113519013-113530069 GCF_021869965.1 Rhincodon typus
GTGCAGTTTTCTATTGTGACATAATTTTTACACAAATTTCTCAAAAAATACCCATGAAATCAGAGATTCTGTTGTCAAAACATAAGAATGGTGACCTGAACCATTAGAGAAGAATATTTTTAATCCTGACATTACTACACTTACTAATATCTTCAACTGAAAATTGCACCCCCTACTTTAGTAATGGAAAAGTTAACCCATGTTTTGCTTCGGATAATGACTTACATTCACACTTACTCCTTAGTGTTATAACTGTCCTAAGATACCTCACATGACCAAGATTATAAACAACAAACACTGAAGATCTGAAATAAAAACAGAAAGTGCTAGAGAAATTGAACAGGTCTGGCAGCATCTTAGAAGAGAGAAACAGAGATAATGTTTCTGGTCCAGTATGACTCTTGTTCGGAATTAAACTAATGCTGGGGAATCACAAGTTCAAATCCTAGTACAGCTGCTGGTGGGTATTGAAAATCATTCAATTCATAAAAGGCTAGTGCCAGTCGTGGTGACATTAAATTACCAGATTGTAGTAAGCCACCTCATTCATGAATGTTCCTTCCATGACATTTAATGACATTACCATCACTGAATCCCCTACCATCAAACATCTTGGAGGTTACTATTGATCAGAAAGTGGACTGGGTTAGTCATATAAATACTGTGGCTATAAGAGCAGGTCAAAGGCTAGGAATCTTGCAGTAAGTAATTCACATCGTTGCTATCCAAAATCTATCTACCATCTACAATTGCCTGGATGGGTGCAGCGTCAACAACACTTAAGAAGCTTGCCACCATCCAGGACAAAGTAGCCCACTTCATAGGCACTACATTCTCAAATATCCATACACTCTACTACCGATACTCTGAAGCAACAGTGTATGATCTACATGATGCACTGCAGAACTCACCAAGGTTCCTTTGACAGTGCCTTCAAAACCCTTGACTATTCCTATCCAGAAGGCCAAAAGCAGCAGATACATGGGAGAACCACCACCTCAAAATTGCACACCATCCTGACTTTGCAAATACATCACTGTTCCTTCAGAGTCACTGGGTCAACTGTGATTCTAGCTGCACCAAACGGACTGCTGAGATTCAAGAAAGCAACTCTCTGCCACTTTTCCAAGGGTAACTAGGAGTGGTCAATGGCGAGGGAGGATAGGGTGCAATGATGCCCACATGACATGGATAAATTACAAACAAAAATCTGCTGTCCTTACCAGGTCTGGTCTTTATATGACTCTAAAACCTTGATGGAAAATAGATAAGCGAGCCAGTGTTACCAAGATGGCCATTCATCAACAACATTCTCAAGGGTCATTAGGATAATAAAAACATGCTGATTTTATGAACAAAGTTAGTAGGAACTGCCGATGCTGGAGAATCTGAGATAACAAGGTGTGGAGTTGGATGAACACAGCAGGCGAGGCAGCATCAGAGAAGCAGGAAAGCTCCACCTCAAGAAATTTGGCATGACTAAAACATTTTCTGAAGTAGGGTCCAGACTTGAAACGTCAGCTTTCCTGCTCCTCTGATGCTACCTGGCCTGTTGTGTTCATCCAGCTCCACACTATGTTGTCCTGTGAATGAATATCTGAAAAATAACCTCTAGCAGAGATTGATTAACTCGCTACAGGCAAACTTTTCAACACGATTTAACATAAGGAGACATGAAGAATGGTGACTGAAAGTTTGCTCAATGTGATCGGTTGTAAAGGGCATTCCAAAGGGGACAGGGGCAGAAAGGCAGGATTTTACGATAGAAGTTACAGAGATCAGGGCCTAGGTCAACACGAACATTACTGCTGGAGCAAAGAATATCAAAGTTTTGCCTGGCAGGTTGTGAGACTGGGGGAGATTGTGGTTTGGAAAGAAATTTAAGAAGAATTTTAAAGCTGAGGTCCTGCTGAACTAGGTGCCAATGTAGATTAGCAGTAATGAGTGAATAGGGCTTTGTACAACTTGGAATACAGAAAGTCAAGATTTGGATGATGTCATAACAAAGTTTGCAAGGCAGAAGTCAACTCGTTCAGCGTTAGAATAATTGAGTACAGAGATAACAAATGCACAAATGATTCAGCAGCAGATGAGCTAAAGCAGGGGTTGATGCAACAATGAAATGGAAAGGTAGAAGTAGTTGTTTTTGGCGATGGAGAGAACATGGGATCAGAAAGGAGGTTTTGAGGATATCTGTGGAACGATTTCATTGTTTTCCTGCCAACTGCTTGATGTGATGGAGCTCAGAAGAGAGCGCTTGTTTGGAAGTCATGTGTCAGGCACGTTGATGATATGACTCGGTAACCAGTAGCTGGATGCTAGGAATGCTGAACTGAGAGAAGACATACATATTGTCCTGCCAGTGGATTTTGCAGGAGTATGCAGATACATCAGTGGTGATAATGCTCCAAGAATGTGGGATGTTGACTATACATTGTCCACGTCTCTGACACTTACTGTCTTCTGGATGTTTAACCAATGGATGTGAGGTGGAGGGTTGAAGCAAGTAAGATTCTGGACAGTTAATCTAGCATGAACCAAGTTTGCCATCTTCATAACTGGATGGCTGCCTTGTCTTTTTCACAGTCAATCACATTAATCAGAGTCTCAAGTCATGTATATACTAGATCTGGTAAGGACGTTAGGTACTATTAAGTTTTAATTGAGCCTGTGGTAGATCCACGGATTAGCATCATGGCTTGGCGTTGACAGGCAGCAAGTAGAGAATGATGATGAGTTTCTGCAGGCAATAAAATTTGAGGAGAAACCTTCATAATTGAAGTTTTCTCCACAAATTTGAAAACTCCTGATTGACAAATGTGCGGGCCTTACTGAGGTTGAAGATGGCTATGTATAAAACTTGCTGCTGCTCTCTACAACATCCTTTGAGCTGTTTTGCTGTGAAGATTATGCTCACTGTGTCAGTACTGATTGAATCAGTATTGTATCTCCAGTAGGAGTTTTTTAGCCACTGAGAGGAGTTAAATGAGGAGGATTTTTGCAATGACTTTGCTGTGATGGACAGCACGGGGTTCTCTCTGTTGTTACCATAATCAATCTCATCTTCTTTCTTTGCCATAATTCCAATTTGGAGATCTGCTATCATGCTCTCCTCCTTTCAAGTGAAGGAAATTAAGTCATTTATTCAGGCCAATTCATGCTTCCCTGCTTTATTCTGGTATTTCAAAGGGTTTTCACCTGTGCCAGTAGACTTGTTGATTTTTGGCAGTCAAATGGCTTTTTCAACCTCATGTGGGGCTAGCGTTGTGTTGAGTTTGTGGCGAGGAACACTCTGTGGGATGAGGTCAAGTGTTGTCCTGCCAAAGACTGAGTCCCAGTTGTCCTTCAGAAGAGCACTGATTGCCTCTCTACCCATGATGAGCGTCAGTCCCTTCTTGTCTCTCAGTGGTTTCTTGGACGCTTGGGCCATGGTTCGCCTTGACCCTATTGCAGAATCTGCGTACATCATGGCTGCTGGTGAATTGCAAGATTTCCGGCTCTCTTCCCATTGAGCATCAGTTCTTTAGGTCATGGATTTTTCTTGGACCTTGGCCTGTAGACCAGTAGTGTTGAGGGATGTGGAGATTATGTGGGTTGTAGGGGGATGGGTCGGTGTGGACTTGTTAGGCCGAAGGGCCTGTTTCCACACTGTAGGGATTCTATGATCTTCTATGATCCCTGAGCTGCTTTCTTTCTTTCAAGTTTTGGTGGTGCTTCTAGGTCAGAAATACTTTGAATTTATGATTTAGTAGGTACTGGATCTCCTGGTCATTCTTATGAAACCAGTCATGATGGCTTCTGGTAGAAAAGCAAGTGATGACAACATCATTGCTGAGTTTTCATTGATGAAGTCACCTTGCTGTGTGAGGCCAATGAGACAGGACTTGAAGCAACCTACACTGAGCCAGAATAACCAGCTGTATTTCTATGTAAGGTATAAATCAAACAGAACAACTCTATTCATAGGCTGAGAAACAGTGCCCGACTAGGCTTTGTTTTGAGCATTTTGATCAATACCCTATTTGGGAAGAGACAACTGAAAGGGAAAACCAATAACAAGGCACTTCAAAGTGTCTATCTCATCACTTCTTTCTGCTCCACTCTGAAGGACAAGAGTACTGCTCAAATTGAACGAATTATGTGCAAGATAGAGCTCTCTAAATGTTGCATGAAGTAGTGAAGAAAGGATGACCTGAAATCATCAAGGGCAGACTTGTTGACAAAAGTGATTATTGACCATACAGGGATGAAATGTTCAGAAATGAAGTGCACTCATGCAAGGCATCAACAAATTGAAGAAAGGCAAGAGGAGTACTCGAATAGCCAAGCATTAGCAATAAGTTTATTACTAGAATTAAAAATTTTTGTTCACAAATGATAATTTTTGCTACTGTCACATACAATGGTTAATTTGTAAACTGCAATTTTTTTTTACAGAAGAGGGATGTTTAGTCAATTTCACATTGTACCCTTGTGACTTGCCATTATCATGTGACCTCTGCTGTAACGTGCTTTCACTTCAGAAGTAATAAGCATTGAATATGTTGCACGAAGCATGCACAATGTCATCTCAGCATACCATGAAATGTCAGGCTAGATATTGCTGTCAAGTCTTCAGCATAGGGCTTGAATTCACAATGTTCTGACACATCAACAAGACTCCTGCCAAACTGAAATGATCTAAACCAATGACATTAATTGAGCTATTGGATAGAATACAGAATTGAAAACAGTGCAATTCTGTTGATAGCACACATTTCTAGTTACACAGCCTTGATTTATGCCTGTATGCTTTCCTTTAGAGCTTTCAAGAATTTTTTGATACTTTATAACCTGTGTTTCCTGACTCATATATTCATGAGAAATGGGATATAATGCAAACATTGCATCTGCCATCTTGTCTGGTTTGAACCAGCATCCTTTGACTGATCAAAATTTCTGCATGTTCTTTCCAATACTGAGTATTATTCGTGGAGTGTAATAAATGCGCACAGGCTAACTTCTCCCCTTGCCCCAGTCTCAAGAGTGATGAAGATATATGGGCACAGGTTTATAAAATATTAGAGAGTAGTGGTTTCACCATCAATATTAATACAATCTGACATTTGTGCAATTGACTTGAATGAACCATAGATCAAGAAATATAAATACCACTGGTGTAGTTGTCGCTATTTCATCCATTTGACTCAAATATAGTACAAGATTTGAGATGAATGTGCAAGTAAGTTGGTAACGGGATGGATAAAAAGCAGCATTGAAATCAAGTGCAAAGTGCAGCATTTTGTAAAATGGAATAACTTATTGAAGTACTATTTATTTTATATTTGCTGCATATATTGGGCTTGCATTTATTTTCAAGATTAGTTTTTGTTTGGCTGGCAAACCTGAAAAAAAGATCAGATTTTAAAAAAAGGTTTGTTGACCTGAAGCATTAATTCTCTTTCTCTCTACGTAGGCTCTGTCAGATCTGTTTAGGGTTTCCAGCGATTTTTATTTTTGATTTCAGATCTCCAACTTCTGCTATTTTCTTTTAATATGCCATTTGTCCTTGTTGGACATCTATGCTCTAATCTGTGGAGAAAAGACATTGCCCATCTTCAAAATAGCTGCTGGATGATGTAATGCCCACTCGTCAATAGGGCTCTTCCATTATCAAAGATCAGAAAACCCATCGCTAATCAGTATTTTAGAGGTAAAGAATTAAACTGGCTGTTGCATCCACAGTAATACTGATGCAATGGAAGTTGGTAAAACTGTATTGTTTCAAGGAATCAATGGCTTTGTATTGCAGGTATTCACAAACCCAATTTAAAGACATTACTAGTTTTACTGGTGAGATGGTGATTTGCTGCATTGGCCCGTCAATCTGTGCTGTCAAAAAATACTAATACATACTGTCCAGCATCTGTCTATAGCCTTGACTGTTATGATACTTCAAGTGCCCATCCATATACTTTATAAAGGCTTCCTACCTCAACTACCTCCCAGGCAGCGCATTTCAGACCACCACAACTTTCTGAGTGAAAAAGGTTTTCCTCCCTAAACCTTTTGCCTTTCACCTTAAAATTATAGCCTTTTGTTATTGACCCTTCTGATAAAGGGAATAAGTGTTTTTTATTCACCCTGTCCATGGCCCTCATAATCATATACACCTCTATTAGTCTCCAACCCTCAACCTTCTCTGCTCCAAAGGAAACAACCCAAGCTTATGCAGCCTCTCTTCATTGTCAAAGTGCTCCATGCCAGGCAACATCCTGGTAAATCTCTTCTGCACCTTCCTCTGCAGTGTCCAGAACTGTATACAAGACTCCAGTTGTCGCCTCACCACCAATTCTTGCACAGCCCCAACATGACCTCCCTGCTCTTATAATCTATGTCATGACTGACATCCTATATGCCTTCTCAAAAACCCCATTAACCGGTCCTGCCACCTTCAGGAATCTGTGAACAAGCTCTGCAAGATCCCTCTGTTCCTCTGAGCTTCCAAGTGTCTTGCACTTTGTCCTGAATTTTGTCTATGAGACTTACCTGGGCAGTTTTCCACATTGTAAGGTAAATGCCAGTGTTATAGTTCTACCTGAATGGCTTGGCCACAGGTGTGACTGGTTCTGGATTATAAGTCTTCAGAAAGTTTAACTGTGCTTCCTCAAATCTTGTTCTCTTTCTGCCCAAACCTGTTGATTTCTGTTTTAAATACGCTCAATGATGAATATCCCGACCATCGGGGTAATAAATTCCAAAGATTTGCAATCAGCTGAGATAATAAGTTCCTCCTGATCACAATTCTCACTTTATACCCCGACTAGATTCTCTCCATTGAGAATCTCGCCATAAACCCTGTCAAACTGTTGAAAAGTATTATACATTGTATTGTGATCTCACCTTGTTTTTTTGATCTCTGCAGGTCATAGGCCCATTCTACTCTATCGGTCTTCGTAAGACAGTCTTCTGAGTAATCAATTTAGTAAAGATTCAGATTAACTCTCCCCTTCCTTAGTTAAGACTAACACTGCACAGTATTCTCATTGTAAACTCAGCCAAGCCATATAGTTGCAGCAAAGCAAAATTACTCTTGTATTCAGAAATAAAGACTACCATACTATTTGCTTTTTCCTGATTATGTGTCCCTACATGGTAGCTTTTTGTGATTCTTGTACAAGAACTGGCAAAGCCCACTGAGTCTCAACATGTGCTATCTTTTCAATTCTTCAATGTTCACTTCCCACCTGGCATCTGTCACCTTCTTTCTCAAACGCTTGCATTCTCTTTGAATTCTCACTGTGGCTTAATTTCCCAACTAGATTTGTATCATCAGTTAACTTGTAAATGTTGCGCTCAATCCCTATAATATAATGGAACTGTTATTGCTTTTACAGATGTGTGTTAAAGATCTAAACATTGATGTGCAGGGGACAATTTCAAACTTTGTACCATATAAATGTGAAAGACTTGTAAACTGTAAGGAGGACTGTGTGGAACTCCAAAAGGGCATTGACAAACTGGTGAATGAGGTTTGATGCAGAGAAGTATGAGGTGATACATTTTGATTGGAAGCACACTGAAACACAAGATTTAGATTATGGATTTAGTTTTTATTGTCACGTGTACTCAAGTACGGGGTACAAGAGTACAGTGAAAAGTATATAATGTTGCCACACACATTGACAAAATCTTATTTACAAAAATAAATAAAGAAATAAATTAAAAAGTCCAGCACTACAGTCTTCTTAGCATTAAAGTACAAAAATAAAGAAGTAAAGTTAAAATGTCAAATATCAAAAATAAAGAGGGCATACAGTTCTAAAAGGGGTGCAGAACCAGAGACACCTGTGCACAGATCATTACGTAGCAGACAAGTGGAGAAAGCCATTAATAAAGCATATAGCATCCTTGGTTTTATTAGTAGGGCCGTTGATTATCAGAGCAAGGTGTTGATGCTGAACTTTTATAGGGTACATGTTTAACAGTCAGCTTCAGTACGTTGTACGGTTATGGGTGCCTCACTATAGGAGCAATGTGAAAGCACTTCTGGTAGAGGTTTCCAAAATCATGAGCAGGCTGGATATAGGGATAGGGGGAAACAGTTCCTGCTTATAAAAGAAACAAGAAGAGAAGGAATAGGTATGAAATGGCTTGTAAAAGCAGCAAATGTTGCTTGAGAATAAAATATTTTCACACTGTTAACAGTGAGGGTTTAAAATGCAATGCCTCCAAGTATGGTGGAAGCAGTTTCAATTGAGACTTTCAAGAGGGTATTTGGATATAATATGCAAGGATACAAGAAAAAAGCAGGAAATTGGCACACCATAATGATACTCATTTAAAGAGGCCATGCAGACACAAATGGCCCTTTTCTGCATTGTAACTTCTTTGATACTTTGGATAATATATATGTTAACGATGATGTACATAATGGTGTATCTTTAACATCAACATGCTATTGAGAGTCTGAGAAGGGAATACTGAAGAACTGCATGAGAGAGCTGTAATCTGTTTTCTGTACGTTAGAATGTAAGTAAAGAGTTTATAGGAACTCCTGGGCGTCTTAGATGAGGGAGATATAGAAGTGCATTAGGTTCAGAGTAGAGACAGTCTAGCTAAATAGGGGAGCCAGACGCTTTGGTAGCAAAACTCATGAGTGTAGAATAAGCCAGGCTTAAGTCTACAGGAGCAATGTAACCCATGGAGACAAAAGCCATAGCACAAAGTAATCCTCTCACACAAGTCATTTATATTTAATGAAGTAGTGAATATTGTATTTTATAGCAAGACGGTGAGAACATAAAGGAAAAACATGTGTGTGACACTTGTATAAAAGCCAGAAATAGAATGTCTGGGATACTGTGTATAATGCTGATCAGTACATCTCAGCAAGGATAGACTGGCATTGGAAGAAGTGCTGAGCAATTCATCAGAACATTACCAGGGCTCTAATGGGTAAACAATGAGGAGAGATTATATGAAATAGACAAATTTGTAACAAGACAGAAGACGAATGGTTTTGAGGCTTTTGATTATGTACTTCTCAGGAATACCAAATCTCAAAGGGAGTAACAATTTGTATTGTAGTGCTGATACAGTTAAAGTTTCTTTTCTGCTGGCTGAGGAGCTTGGTACACATGGACACAATTAGCGAATCAGAGCTATGTACTTCTAGGAGGCAAGTCAGGAAACATGCCTTCACAGAAAAGGGTGGGACATTCAAAAACCAAAGGGTGGTTATTCAATTAATAACTTTTTCCTTAGGTGTAAATACTTAATTCATTAGCTGATGGTATTAAGGGCAACGAGAGCCAAGATGGATGGAAGTAGTTTGAGTACAGATCATCATGACCTCATTGAACAGGCAACCAGACTTGAGGGGCTGAATGGTTTCCTCCTATATACAATACCCTGAGCAATAATTTGCATTTTGTAAGATCTTTGAATGTGCTCAAGATTTCTTTAATCAGAAAGTCCAATGAGTAACAATGCTATCTAAAAACAGCTGATAATGGAACAGAATAAGAACAACTATCTTATAATCCCATACGGTCCTGCAGTTACATCAACACAACTTTATTTATCAGACAGATTAAATCTCTGATCTAACAGGAGCCAGCAGAGAAATTTCAAAGTTGCCAACTTTACCTCTCGTGTTTGTATACCTGATCATAGACTTTACTGATGTATCTCTTGAAATAGATGAATGACATCAAAGATTGGGTGAGGGAGGACAACAGATTTGGACAAAGAAAGAGCACAGGAAAAGTTATAAGAAGAACATTTCCAGGTAAACCATTTGAGAATATATATAACTGTTAATCAGTGTTTGTGATGGGAGAAAAAGAGTTTGGGCCCCTGGAGCAACCTTGTGATGATATCATAGAACAGCACATGACAATATAAGTGATGGAGTTGCACTAGTCTGCAGCGCAGTAAACTGCACCAACTAAACTACACTAGACTCCAGAGTGAGACAGCCTTAAGAGAACATGTATGTGAATGCATGAAGAAGAAAATTGAGTCCTTATCTGACATAAGATCAGAATCTGGTATATCTATGATTACCATGTAATGCAGTATCAATGCACATTAAATAGTGTTACTTTGAAGTCTCAGCCTAAAGATAGTTTTTGACTTTGCTTTCTATGCTTTCTCCTTAGCTAGTCTGTCTTCAACCTAATCTTATATCAAACCACATGATAAAAGACGGAGAAATTTCTTTGTGTAGAGAGTGTTGAGAATGCGGAAAATAAGGTGACCTTACAGAGGTTTATAAAATAATCAGGGGTGTCGATAAGGTAAATGGCTGGTGTCTTTTGCCTAGGGTGAGGAATTTCAAGACTATGGTGCATATTTTTAAGTGAGAGGGGAAAGATTTACAAAGGACATGGGGGCAATTTTTTTGCACAGAGAGTGGTTCGGATGTGGAATGAACTCCCAGAGGGAGTGATGGACATGGGTACAGTTACAACTTTTAAAAGACATTTCGGTAAGTACATGAATAAGAAATGTTTGGAAGGATATGGGCCAAGCACAGGTAGGTGGGATGAGTTTAGTTTGGGATTATGGTTGGTATCAACTGGTTGGACCAAAGGACCTGTTTCAGTGTTGTATGACTCTAAGTGATTGAGACAAATGGACACTTTCACAGTGAATCTGGGCTAGTTCATGAGCAAAAACTGAATAGAAAGGTGTGCTGGAATGCTGAGATTTGAGAGGTACACTGGGAGGAGACTTGTGTGGAGTGTAAACACCAACACAAACTAGTTAAACTAAATGCTCCATATCTGTACTTTATATTTGATGCATTTATGTACAACTGCATAATCACCACCAAAGGAGATATTTTTGTGCAAAGATGATAGGAGATGAAACGTTCTATCACAAACTATAAAGGAAACAACTTCCAAAATGCACAAGGGGGTCGAATCACAGTTGCATGCTTCATAAAGAATATTTTAAAAGAATGTGGGGAAGGTTCAGGCAGGAGTCTGGATAGCTCATTCAGGGATGACATGGGGATTATAAATTGAATGGTCTTCTGTACTGAGATAGTAGGAACTGCAGATGC
>NC_063334.1:113545069-113569124 GCF_021869965.1 Rhincodon typus
CGTTCCCCTCCCCCATTTCTGAAGAAGGGTCTAGGCCCAAAACGTCAGCCTTCCTGCTCCTCTGATGCTGCTTGGCCTGCTGTGTTCATCCAGTTCTACACCTTGTTATCTACTATGTGATGCCTCTCACTGAAAGGGAAAGGATATCAGTGTCCTGTACTCATGTTGCTTATTAGCTATTGTTGGAGCAATGTTTTTGATCTATTCTGTTGGATTGATTGGAATCAAAGGGCTGAATTTTTGATGTGTGTTCAAGAAATGCAATTTAAGGCAGTTCAAGACTTCACCAGCCTGGACCAGTTGCCTCTTCTCAAAACTGTCAGATTTTCATCCCAACCAGACCTGACCAAGGATGATCCAGACCTGCCAACTCTGTAACAGATCTGAGCCACTGTCAGAGCAGGCAGATGCCAAAGCATCTAAAGCTTGGTACAGCTCTCTGGAGATCATCCCAACTCTCTACATTTATATGTATCTTCACCGTCAACTCCCCAATCCCACACCTACCCCATGCCCTGGCATAGCGCACATAACCCAGCGTAACTGCCTTACATTTCCTGTGACCTCCCTTAACTCCTACTCCCTTTTCATTTCCCCTTTTGTCCTCCTGGGCATTGTCAAATCCCACATGGCCCCTCTGTGACTCATGTGTATTTACATTGCGATGCACCCAGTCAACAGATCTCAGGAAGAATGAAATAGTGATAGCAATCAAACATCTGTTCAGAATTCAAGATAATCCTTTAATAAGATCAGAAAATTGCCAATCAAACATTTAAGATACAAATCATGAGTTTTCTGTCCACCCCTAATTGCCCTTTACCTGAATGGCTTGCTAGGTCATTTCAGAGGGCAGTTAAGCATCAACCTCTTTACCGTGAATCTGGAGTCACATGGGTTACAGACCTGTAAATATGGCAGATTTCATTTCCTAAAGAGACAAAACCAACAAGTAATGATAGTTTCTTGGGTCACCATTCAAAATTTGGTTAAGCGAATTTAAATTCCGCCAGCTACCACAGTGAAATTTGAAGTTGCGTCCCTAATACATTAATGTAGCTCTCTGAATCACCAGTTGAGTGAGATTACCAGTACTTTACCATCTCCCCTTATCCAAACACATGATGATCTTGGTCATTCATAAGCTTTTGAAACTCAGCTAGGTATTCATAATCATAGAATCCCTACAGTGTGGAAGCAGGCCATTCAGCCCATAAGGTCTATATGAACCCTCTGAAGAGCATCCCACCCAGATGCACACTCTTCCTGTAACCCCATATTTCCTGTGGCTAACCCACCTAGCCTGCATATCCTTGGACACTGTGGATAATTTAGCATGGCCAATCCACCCAACCTGCACAACTTTCGACTGTGGAAGGAAAGCGGAGCACCTGGAGGAAACCCATGCAGACACGGGGAGAATGTGCAAACTCCACACAGACAGTCAACTGAGGCTGGTATCAAACCTAGTCCCTGGTGCTTTGAGGCAGCAGGCGCTAACCACTGGGCCACTGTGGTACCCTAATGGACTCAGCTGTAAAAACCAACCATTATGGCAGCAGGTACGGCAATGTTTTGCTCCTGAGCTTGGCTGCTCATGGTCTCATGCGGCAGGTCCACCTGTATACACATGGCTTCATCATTGTCCTTCCAGCTTGGTAGCTTGATCATGCTTTTTTTTTGTTTTGGGGCCTCGTCATGATGTCCTCCTGTGGGAGGCTGGGGCCCCATTGTCTCCATCCTTGCTCCATCATGGAAGACAAGCCAGGCTGCTATCGGTCGACTCGGAACCAGGACCCATCCATCAAAGTCCAGCATTGGAGGAGGCACGGGACCCCTGCAGCTTGACCCTCTCCAGCTCAGAGGTGGGGGACACAGAAGCGACGGCATCGGTGGCAGCAGGAAAAGAGCAAATTGCTTGAACCTTTTGATGTCAGACGGTGGTGATTAGAGGAAGAGAGTGGATCAAGTCTACAGAGAGGGAAAGATGAACTTTTGAAGCTGTTACAATTTTAGTAATATCAATTTAATATTAATGTATTCAGTATTTTACCATATATAATTTATTATGTAATGCAAGATGGAGCTGGGACATGGCGACATTATGCGCTTTTCATTGTACCTAGGTACAAGTGACAATATTAAATAAACCTAAATGTAAATCTACAACTCTAGCCAATGGAACCTATTGAAACTGAAAGAACAGTTGGCTCGGTTTATTTCAAGTTACACCAGAAGATCTAACACTCAAATAATTCCAGAAGCAGAGATAGTAGGAACTGCAGATGCTGAAGAATCTGAGCTAACAAGGTGTAGAGCTGGATGAACACAGCAGGCCAAGCAGCATCAGAGGAGCAGGAAGGCTGACGTTTCCAGCCTCGACCCTTCTTCAGAAATGAAGACCCTTCTGAAGAAGGGTCTAGGCCTGAAACATCGGCCTTCCTGCTCCTCTGATGCTGCTTGGCCTGCTGTGTTCATCCAGCTCTACACCTTGTTAATTCCAGAAGCAGGTGGCTCCATTTGTTCTAAAATAAAGCAACAGGCCAATTTTGTATCAGAGATAGTAGGAACTGCAGATGCTGGAGAATCCGAGACAACAAGGTGCAGAGCTGGATGAACACAGCAGCCCAAGCAGCATCATAGGAGCCTATGATGCTGCTTGGCCTGCTGTGTTCATCCAGCTTTGCACCTTGTTGTCTCAGGCCAATTTTGTATCTGTGCTAAAGCGCCTTGGACATTTGAATCATGTCCAATCATAATATGCCAATCCTCAAACTGTCTATTCTACAATTCTGAATATACAGTGGCACTTTTTTTTAACCACTCTTTCTTGGATGTAAGCTTCACTGGCAATTTTGGCCTTTGTACCCATTCTTAATTGCCCTTGAACTGAATGGCTTGCTGGCCCATTTCAGAGGGCAGTTAAGAGTCAATCATGTTGTTATGGGTCCATGGTCACATTTAGATGAAACTAGGTAAGAATGATTTCCAATTTAAAGTGAATTAAATGGGCTTTTACAGCAATTGATGATAGTTTTATGGTCACCGTTGCTAAAATTCGATGTCTAATGAGAAATGTACTGAGTGCATCTCAATGCTTATAGGACACTGTTCAATGTAATAATCAATTTCCTTTTTCAGAACAGACTCCAATGATAAATCAGTGCAATAAAAACCCATCAAATAATACAGCATCTAATAATGATATTTGAAATAAAGAACATATGAAAAAGGACTAGGAAAAAGATGGGAGAAGTTGATAAAACATTTAACACTCACCAATCAAAATTTCCCTGACTCCACAATACGTTTCCACCAAAATTCCTGAACTCTCCGACCTGGTGAGTTCCCCAAAGCCTTCCAAAACTCACCTGAAGTGACAACCTATCACGGGACATGAACAATATGCAAATTTCAAAACTTAGGCCTGTCAATGGTATCTGCAATTTCACACACAGTGCATGCAGGGACAATGCAAAACTAATACTGACCTCCTCGCTCCTGTGGGGGGTTTGCGTGGGACTTTTTTTGACCAGTCACTCAAATATTCCTGTGGCCTCAGCTTTTGCCAATTTCTATGCCTGTTCCTGAGTTTTTTGGGGTTACAAAGGTCCAGATCAAGATGTAGTCCTTCATCCTCCAAGGCAAATAACCCTCAGTGAGAAAGGTGAATCATTGACCTCTGGGTTTTTGGAAACATATGAAATGTGGCTTTTAGAACTATCCCATTCTGTTGTTGTAAAAAAAAATTACTCGACACATAATTTAGTAGAACTTATAAAACAGCTTTCATAATACTTATGGACCAGTGGAAGTCTTGCATATGACCAAGGTTAATATTACAGATATAGTAGGAACTGCAGATGCTGGAGAATCCGAGACAACAAGGTGCAGGGCTGGATGAACACAGCAGGCCAAGCAGCATCATAGGAGCAGAGAGGCTGACATTTCGGGCCTAGAACCTTCATCAGAAAAGGGGGAGGGGAAGGGAGTTCCGAAATAAATAGGGAGAGAGTGGGAGGCGGGAAGAAGAGGGATAGAGGAGAGGATAGGTGGAGAGGAAACAAACAGGTCGAAGAGGCGGGGATGGAGCCAGTAAAGGTGAGTGTAGGTAGGGAGTTAGGAAGGGGATAGGTCAGTCCAGGGAGGACGGACAGGTCAAGGGGGCGGGCTGAGGTTAGTCGGTAGGAGATGGAGGTGCGGCTTGAGGTGGGAGGAGGGGATAGGTGGGAGGAAGAACAAGTTAGGGAGGCAGGGACGAGCTGGACTGGTTTTGGGATGCGGTAGGGGGAGGGGAGATTTTGAAACTTGTGAAATCCACATTGATACCATTGGGCTGCAGGGTTCCCAAGCGGAATATGAGTTGCTGTTCCTGCAACCTGCGGGTGGCATCGTTGTGGCACTGCAGGAGGCCCAGGATGGACATGTCGTCTGAGGAATGGGAGGGGATGTTGAAATGGTTCGCGACTGGGAGGTGCAGTTGTTTATTGCGAACCGAGCGTAGGTGTTCTGCAAAGCGGTCCCCGAGCCTCCGCTTGGTTTCCCCGATGTAGAGGAAGCCACACCGGGTACAGCGGATGCAGTATACCACATTGGCAGATGTGCAGGTGAACATCTGCTTGATGTGGAAAGTCTTCTTGGGGCCTGGGATGGGGGTGAGGGAGGAGGTATGGGGGCAGGTGTAGCACTTCCTGCGGTTGCAGGGAAAAGTGCCGGGTGTAGTGGAGCTGGAGGGGAGTGTGGAGCGGACAAGGGAGTCACGGAGAGAGTTGTCCCTCCGGAAAGCAGATAAGGGTGGGGAGGGAAAGATGTCTTTGGTGGTGGGGTCGGATTGCAGATGGCGGAAGTGTCGGAGGATGATGCGTTGGATCCGGAGGTTGGTGGGGTGGTACGTGAGGACGAGGGGGATTTTTTTTGGTTCTTATTGCGTGGACGGGGTGTGAGGGATGAGGTGCGGGAGATGTGGGAGACACGGTTGAGGGCGTTCTCGACCACCGAGGGGGGGACGTTACGGTCCTTGAAAAACGAGGACAACTGAGATGTACGGGAGTGGAATGCCTCCTCCTGGGAGCAGATGTGGCGGAGGCGAAGGAATTGGGAATAGGGGATAGCATTTTTGCAGGAAGGTGGGTGGGAGGAGGAGTATTCCAGGTAGCTGTGGGAGTCGGTGGGCTTGAAATGAGTATCGGTTTCTCGGTGGTTCAATAGTAAACTAAAATTCATAATTTCTGTTGTCGCTCTGTGATATTTCTTTAATAATTCCTGTGTTATATATTACAGCATAGGATTTCTATACCATGCTCCAGCAAGCTGGTTTACAATGCTATGAACTTCAAGGCTGTGCTGTAGGAAGAATGTGCAGTATTGTGTTGAGCTGTATAGGAAAGATCTCCTTAAGTGGCAGTTAATCCCCTGCAGATTTTTGGTTTGAATTGAGCTGAGGCCCTACAAGAAAGTGCATCAGCTTCTCGGTCTTCCGAGAGAAACCTACCATCCCTATCACAGGCTTCCCTACGAACACGGCAACACAAGGAAATCAGTTTGGTTATCAGGTAGAATGGTGTAACGGTCCTCTTGAGGCCTTCTCTGTAACGACAGCAAATCCAGGCCAGGTTGCGGACATCGTGATAGGCCTGCCTGCCTGATTTTCTTTCTTGTTTAGGTGGTGAAGTGAAGGAATATCCAGCCCATTTATTAATAATGATTTTGGATCAAAATATTAGCCTCTATTTCAATTTTTAGAGCTCAGTTATTACTAAGTTACTAATGTCAGAGTTGAGATTCCGGTTGCTTTACATGCTACAGAATAAGGAGTGGTAGGTTTCTTAAAGTATTTGTGATGGAAAGGAGAAGGGAAAATTTGATAACCCTTGAAACACAAAGCTTCCAAACTTCTTGTGATACAGTATTGGTGCTTCAATGGTCTATGTTGCCAAATTACAGTTAATTATTTGGTGTGTTTAATTTTATGAGTCATTGAAATGAACAGCATTTAAGAGGCAGCTGGATAACTGCATCAGAGAAAAAGGAATTGAGAGATAAATTAATAGTGCAACACAGCGTGATGAATCTTATATGAAGCAAAATGCCAGCACAGCCCTTTTGGGCAGAATGGCCTATGTCTGCACTGGAAACTTCTGTGTAATTCTGTGTAACTTCAAAATCTGCTGTTAAAATCCAACCACATTGTTAACACACATTGGCTGATATGATTTTCTCTGTCAGACATACTCTGTAAAGTGGCTTTGTAAAACTTTAAAATAAGCTGAATTTAAGGTGCATAGTTATTTTGCTGCCAGAGGTATAATAACGTTGTGATTCAGAGTCGATTCAACTGCTACATTGCACATGAACATGAATGAGGATGAAGTCAACCATTATTTGGTGAAATCTCTTCAGAGATTTAAAATAATGGGTACCCAAGTATCAAACTATATTCGCAGGTTGAAGAGAAAATGTCACAGTTGTTTCTGCAGTGCCAATCCAGGTTAACATGAATTATAAGACACGAGGTAGGACTCTCAGCTTCAAAGGGTGGGTAAGACTCAATGGGCCCAGAATCAGGATACGCAATGATCATTCGGGACTAAAAAGAGGAGAAATTTCTTCACTCAGAGGTTTGTGAATATTTGAAATTTTCTGCACTTGGGGACTGTTGATGCTTCATGACTGAATGCATTTAAGGCTGAGAGAGGTAGATTTTTAGTCTCTCTGGAATCAGGGAGGTATGGGAAGTAAGTAATAAGTGGAATTGCCAAAGTCAACCAAAGTCTATCATGCCTTCAGTCTGGAATTCTCTCCTGAAATCGCTTTGCTTCTCAGTTCGTCTGCTTCTCTCTCTCCTTGAGAATGCCCGCTAAATCTCGTCTCTTTGATCAAGTATTTGATCACATACTATAAAGAACGTACAATCATAAGAAATCAAAGTAGAACTAGGCCACCTGGCCTGTCGAGTTTGTTCCGCTATTCAATAAGATCATGGCTAATCTTTTTGTGAACTCAGCTTCACTTACCCGCCTGCTCACCATACCCTTAATCCCTTTACTGTTCAAAAATCTATCCATCTTTGCCTTAAAAAGTTCAATGAAATAGCCTCAACTGCTCCACTGCGCAGGGGATTCCACAAATTCATAACCCTTTGGGTGAAGAAGTTCCTCCTCAACTCAGCCCTAAATCTGCTCTCTCTTATTTTGAGTCTATGCTCCCGAGTTGTAGTTTCAACAACCTCTGTGCTTCTGTCTTATCTATTCCCTTCATCATTTTATGTTTCTATAAGATTACCCTCATTTTTCTAAATTCAATCTGTATAAACCCAGTCTACTCAATCTCTCCTCATAAGCCAAATCTCTCAGCTCCAGAATCAACCAAGTGAAGCTCTTCTGCAGCCCCTCCAGTGCCAGTACATCCTTTCTCAAGTAAGGAGACAAAAACTGTACACAGTACCCCAACTTTGTTGTTCAGCACCAAATTGTGTACAATATTTGTTTAGCTCTGTGAATTACCTTGGTCTGTTTGCAATGTTAAATGAACTGCTGATATCTCATGCCGTAACTTTATCACTGAGCTATTGCTTTTGACAATGTTACAATTTGACTTATGGTCTTATCTTCTTCGAAACTCCAGCTATGCGAGATTAAAATTATATTTTGGCTGGAGATGCATAACTTAAAGATAAAAAGCAACAAATGTTTATTTATATCTTGCCTTTAACATAACAAAGTGGCCAAATTGTGGGTTGGCTCAGTAGTTAACACTGCTACTTCAAAGTGCCTGGGACCTAGGTTCAATTCCACCCTCAGGTGACTGCCCTCACTTACCTGGGTTTCCTCCCACAGTCCAAAGATGTGCAGGTTAGGTGGATTGGCCAGGCTAAATTACACATAGTGTCCATGGATGTGCAAGCTAAATGGGTTAACCAGGCGAATTGCAGAATTACAGGGATTGGGTGGATTTGGTTGGGATGCTCTTCAGTGGGTTGATATGGACACAATGGTCTGCTTCCATACTATAGAAATGCTATGATTCTAATTATTATGGCCAGACCCTGGCCAAGATTCCCAAAGTTATTTTAATTCTAGAGGCGATTGCCAAATTGTCAATTCTTAACCCGAGGGGTGTGGTGTGGAGGGTTAAACTAGCCCTCCTTCTGTATTCATCCTCACCTTTTGTTGTTCACAGCTGGGTTAATATATTAATGATCCTCACTCCCTTGTGGATGTGTGTGCCCAAACTAAATCAATGTGTTTTAAAAAGAGTCAAATTAATCAATTCTTGAGTTTATAGGATAGTTTGTTTTAGATATTGAAAGTGAGAAGAAACAATAACACACATATACATGGGTTAAAAATAAGAAGTAAGTCCAAATGAAAATGCAATTTAAAAGATATACAGATCAGTCTCTGGGTCATTCATGAAGAATAGATATTGTAATGTTGACAGTTGAGCAGTCAGTTTTGAGATTCTCAGCTTTGCAGGCTGATTGAAATCCTTTTATCTAGGTTCTTTTCGATTTGGTTGGCTGATAGTACTCAGATTGAGAAAGTCCTTCTCCTGTTCTGTTTCCGATTGAATGGCTTTCTGGTTTCTAGCACTCAGAGCAACAGAGCCCTTTACCTGCAACATTGTTGTGGCTAGTGGACGGTTCTTCAACTGTGACCTTAACAGAACACAGATGCTTGAACCAAAGCTAGGCAACATAAGTATTTCACCCAATGGAGCAGGCCAGAAGCTCAGCGAGCTTGCACACCTTTTACTACTAATACGCACAATGACATGGATGAGGATTTCAGCAGCAGATGAGCTGAAACAGGGAAATTATGGATTGATCTCTGACCATATGCCCCATCCAATGTTCTCTACCATTTCAGAGAAGAGAGAAAGTGGGTGGGGCACTTGATGATCTTCTCAGAAGTAATCCATTGTCTCCAAGCTGAATTTTACCACTTTTATTCATGTTATACCCTTCACTTCACTTTCATTTCGCTAGTCCTCAACACTATTGAACCTGAAAGAGTTCAGAAAAGATTTACCAGAACGCTGCCAGGGTTGGAGGGTTTGAGCTGTAGAGAGGGGCTGAATAGGCTGGGGCTATTTTCCCCGCAGCATCTAAGGATGAGGGGTGACCTCGTAGAGATTTATGAAATCATGAGGGGCTCAGATAGGATGAATAGTCAAGGCCTTTTCCCCAGAATAGGGGAGTCTAAAACTAGAGCGTATAGGTTTATGGTGAGAGGGGAAAGATTTAAAAGGAGTTTAAGGAGCAATGTTTTCACGCAGAGGATGGTGCGTGTATGGATTGAGCTGCCAGAGGAAGTGGCGGAGGTTGATACAATTACAACATTTACAAGGCATCTGGATGGGTACATGAATAGGAAAGGTTTGGAGGGACATGGGCCAAATGCTGGCAAATGGAACTAGATCAATTTAGGATAGCTGGTGGGCATTGACAAGTTGAACCGAAGGCTTTTTCCATGCTATACATGGCTCTATAAGTAAATCAGTTAAATTTGCAATTAAAATTTCTCTGTAAGGTTCCAATTCCAGCATCTTTACTGCGCTCTAAAATACATAGACATACATAGAATCCCTACAGTGTGGAAACAGGCCATTCAGCCCAACAATTCCACACTGCCCGTCCAAAGAGCATCCCGCCCAGGCCCATTCCCCTACATTTCCCTTGTCTAACCCACCTAACCTAAACATCCCAGGGCACTACGGGCAATTTAGCGTGGCCGATCCACGTACGCTGCACATCTTTGGACTGTGGGAGGGAACCGGAGCACCCGGAGGAAACCCATGCAGACACGGGGAGAGCAGACACGAGCTCTAAGACATTGATTTACGAAAAATACTGCCTTTACGGAATTGCTCCGTTCAAACTGAACAACTGTTTAATAGATTGATTTAAAATACTACGTGGGTTGCTGCTGCAATGTTGCAGATAAAAGAGATTGTATTGAAAATCGTGGCATTTTGATCTGTTTGGGCAGCATCAGCTATTAAGCGTTTGGAAGCTTTGTTTCAAAGAGCGTCTTTCAGCGAATGCATTCAAAAATAACTCAGCGGGATGAGGTTTCACAATACTTGATGTGCACCATTGCTATGGTAACAACCTGAAACTTGTTTCACGATCAAAAGCCCTTCTTCGGTGTCACTGTTGCCTATGGCTCAAGATTAAGATTTGCCTTTCAGATATTTTTAATGCATGAACCCCTTTCTCCCCACATATTGTTCAAAATAAATCTTATACCTTGGCTCTTTCTTAATGCATATGTCTATGAAATTTAGTCACGCTGGATATGAAGGTAATTCAGTTGAAGAGCATTTCCTCATCATTGATGATTTCCCAGTCAGTTCTGACAATAACGAGCTAAGTGGAATAGATTTTCGGCTTGAGCAATCGGCTTCTCTCAGCACATATATTTACCCGAACGCTAAATCGTCTACTTCCACACACACATCACAAAATATCACACACTCGGCAGAATGTGTCAACTGGAGGACTACTTTCTCACTGCACTGCATGCCCGATTTCCTATCAGTTAAAGTGGAGACCCACACCGGTGGGCTATACCACAAGAAGCAAGCGAAATGATGGCACATCATGGCATGCAAAGACCAGCATTTAAATTATATTAAAGCAAAATACTGCAGGTGCTGGAAATTCGAAACAAACAGAAGGGTTCTGGCGAAACTCGGCAAGTCGGGCAGCATCTGTGGAGAGAGAAACGGTGTCAATGTTTCAAGTCTGGCATGACTCTTTTGCAGAAGCCTCTTTAGGAGGGTTGGAGAGGAATCATATGGGCCTCGAAACGTTAACTCTGTTTTTCCTCTCTCCACAGATGCTGCCCGACCTGCTGAGTTTCTCCAGCGTTCTCTGCCTTTGTTCTTTTAAAATCGTAAGCTTGTTCATCCCTCGATTGTCACACCTTTCCTGATCACTGTAGCCTTCCTCTGGCCCTAACGCTCTCAGATATAAAGATCTGAAACATGTAGCAGTTGAACTGAGATCTTTGGCTCAGTGCGGGTAGGGAGGCTACGCCCATACGGCAAAAACTCTGGAAGGAGACTCCTCTCTGTTAAGGCTCTATCCAATCGTTTACTCCCTGTCCCATCCCTCTCCCCACCCCATCCCTCTCCCCTATTTTCTGCATACAAACTGATGTTTTCAAAGCCACCATCGGTTCTGAGGAAGGCTCACCGGACCCGGAACGTTAACTCCGTTTTCTCCTTCGCACATGCTGCCAGACCTGCTGAGCTTTTCCAGCAACTACTGTTTTTGTTCCGAAAAGCCCTGAAGGTCTGATGTTCGACTGACTGCGCTCTCTGAATTCCGCTGGCTGAGTACATCTTTACATGACTAGTGTCCAATTTTGCCTCATTGTGCCTCCGCAAAAACACTATACCCATGCAATTTGTAATCGGCTTCTTTCAAACTTTGCTTTATAATTATTCCCATGTTAACAAAACACAACAACCTGGGCCTTCATGTTATAATTCACCATTTTAGCAAAGATGTCAATTGGAGGTCCTAGTAACAGGCCTGTAACATTAACTCAGTTTCTATGCCCATAAATACCGCCTGATGTACTGAGTGCTGTGTTTCTTTTATTTTAAAAAAATAAAACTGGCCCAATGACTGCATTGATAATTTTAGCAAAGGAAGAGGCAATATTCTTATTTAGTTCTCACTAAGAACATTGAAATACACAGTCGACCAGGAAGTATCCATGGAAGAATCAGTTCGTCAGTCAGCAGTTCAAGTCTGAGTGAAGTTAAGGGGACATTAGGTGTGCCCATAAAGAGGTAAAAGGCTGAATCTGTGTTTAATCTAACTAAGTGCAAATCAAAACCAAAAGAACTGCAGACTGCTGTAAATCAGGAACAAAAACAGAAGTTGCTGGAAAAGCTCAGCAGTTCTGGCAGCATCTGTGAAGAGAAAATCAGAGTTAACGTTTTGGGTCTGGAGACCCTTCCTCAGAACTGTTCTTTTCCAGCAACTTCTGTTTTTGTAAGTGCAAATCACATTGTTTGGTGGAGTGATTCTATCCATATTTTTAGTTTGTGTCTCAACCCGTATGGCAAACATCATGTCTGATTTCCACCCCAGCTTAGCACAGGCCATTCCCAGATCAACTGGCCACCCAACAGCGATCCTGGGATTGATCAGTAGCCCTGTCACCAGAGCCATCATTAAAAGCCCATTGTGTATCAGGACTGTCAGACAGGAGCTGCACTGCACATTCACCCACTCTCACTGTTAATGCAAAACCTTCACATTTACTCCTTTTTCCATCCCAACACCAATGCCACCCACCCTGCACGGTCGCTATGCCACCTACTCCACAGGGCATGAACTAATATCAAAGATTGGCTTCGACTTGCTGTGCCAGGATCTGTTGAATGAATGGTATTCATTATGTCTGCTGCCTAATGAAGTTAAACATCATCTGCATTATTACCGTGAGCTTTTTTTAGTATCTGATATGTGAAGCGGTTGATTTATACAATGGTGCAGGTTAATGTAAATGTCCCTTATCCCTCAGTGATTGTTTTGGAGATGTAATTCCTTGCAAACTTCATTTTATTGAATAGACAGTGGGAGACTTACCAGAATGGGATCAGGAATACAAGTCTTCAGTACATCAGCGAACTTGAGAATGTGTGATTGTTCTCCTTTGAAATTTAAGGAGACAATTCACTGAGGTGTTAAAACTTGAAAAGGTGTTGATAGAATGAATAAGGTAGTGAGGATAGAAAGGAAAGAGGTGGCAAGTCAGACAAGCAATGGGTTTTAATCTGCACCTTGTAGAGAGACGATTCATCAATGATGATGGCTTTCTGAAGCGTGGAACACAGCCAGTGATGCTTAACAACCTCAAGGAATTCTATTGCCATTTATCTGAACAAACTAATTCATATTTTTATAAAATCATCCACTTTTAATGAATAGGGATGGAAATATGATGTAGTTCCCATAGAAAAAACAGTCGATGGCTCAGATACTAAATCTCTTGTGTATGTGTCGACACTTCCCATTCTTTTTATTTCCGTACATATTTTATTGCCTGCACTCCCTGTGGGATTGTCCATGAAGGTTTTGTGTTGTCGCTGTCCAAGTACATAGCTCAAGCTAATTGGCACAATTTCATTTCTCACATGAATTTGTACATTTGTGTCTTCTGTAAACAAAATATTATGTCTCCTGTCTATTGCTTCACAGGGAGGCAAGATGTAAATGACCGATTACTATATGTGGGGTTGGGGGTGGGGTTAGGTAAGTTGTTGGAGTCATATATTTCCATTGCAAGACCATGTCAGTTGTGGCAGTATGGCTTTTTATGCATCTGGAGAAATGATTTTGACCTGTCTCCGTTGTAACATATACATCACACTTAAATTCACTTTCAGTACCAGAATAGCCTTGCGATCTTTGTGTATGCGATACAGTGCTTACCTATACCCAAGTGCATATCTGTCTATGCTTTATTATTTATTAACATTGTGTGTTTAAAAGAAAAGTCAATAAGGATAATCTAAAGCTGTGCTGGTTAGGTGGATTGGCCATGCTAAATTTTCAGTATTGTCCAGGGATGTACAGACTAGGTGAGTTAACCATGGTTAGTGCAGAGTTATGGGGATAGAATGAGGGTCTAGGTCTGAGTGGGATACTGTCTGGGGGGGTTGGTGCAAACTCAATGCTGAATGGCGTCTTTCTGCCCTGTGGGGATTCTATGATTCTATGTTTCTATGATTCCATGATAGCAATTTCTGTTTATACCTGAATCGTGAGTGCCTGTCGGTGGAATCCATTGACAATATTGTTACATATATGGTGAATTCTGAGATTTTCCCTCCTGTATAGTTCCTTTATATCATGAAGCAGTGCATATCATGTTACCTCAGACAGGTGAATTACCTCTTGCAAATAAACTTGACCAATAGAGTCAAATTTGTGGATACTGATATGGGTATCTCTGTTTTACAATAGAGGCATCCATTGAGGAAAACAATAAATGCAATAGCAACATGACCTGAGACTGGGGCGATGTTACATCCTTAGATATGTTCTTGTGTTACACTGCTAGAGCTGGTGGGCCATTAATTGCAAATTTTGGCAAGCACTTCTTTGTTAACAGGGTACGAAAAGAAGACTAATCGAACAGATGTACGTGATTTAAGCTGCAGTCAGACCTTTCACTATGTTTGGAACCATCTTTAAGACTGTTTGTTAGACCAATGCCTTTTAACTTAAGCAAACACAATGCTGGATTTTCCCAATCCTCCAGGGATGGGATAAGAGACAATGAGGATTTAGCAGGGAGATGCTAAAATGACAAGGGAAAGAATGGGGCTAGGAGAGCACTTAGTCTTCACTTGCTCACCATGGTAATCTACCTGTGCTGGGAAAGGTGGAGGTTGACCATCCAACCCAGAGGTCAACTGTACCACTTCACTGGTCAGTCAACTCGAGCAAAAGCTACTTATGAATGTCTCTTTCATGGGTTGTTCACCAACATCAACAAAACATTGGGTTGGGCAAAATGGTTTGGAGTTATTCTCATAGGCATTTTGGATATTGCTGGTTTTGAAATGTTTGAACCAAATTCATTGCAGTAGCTTTGCATCAACTACATCAATGAAAGGCCACTTTTAAAAAACTGTGTGCAATTCTGGTTTCCCTTCTATAAGAATGATATTAAACTTGAGAGGGTGCAGAAAAGATTTACAAGGATGTTGCTGGGAACGGGAGAGTTGAGATATAGGGAGATGCTGAATAGGCTGGGGCTATTTTCCCTGGAGCGTCGGAGGTTGAAGGGTGACCTTATAGAGATTTATAAAATCATGAGCGGCATGGATAGGGTGAAAATTCAAAGTCTTTTTCCTAGGGTGGGGGAGTCCAAAACTAGAGAGAGGGAAAAGATTTTAAAAGGATCTGAGGAGTACCTTTTTCATGCGATGGTAGCGCATGTATGGAATGAGCTGCCAGAGGGAGTGGTGGGGGCTGGTTCAAATACAACATTTAAAAGGCATCTGGATGGGTACCTGAATAGGAAAGGTTGAGAGGGATATAGGTCAAATGCTGGCAAATGGGACTAGATCAGATTCAATGTCTGGTTAATGCAGACGTGTTGGACTGAAGCGTCTGTTTCCGTGCCGTATGACTTCATGACTCTGTAAAAGTTACAGCGTAGTTTCTCTGCTGACATTTTCCCAGTGGCACGTGAGTACTCCACAGCTTGAGGAGTGCAACCAATGAATTCTGGTGAGTTCCCTGCTTAATTTAGGAAGACAGAACCGCCCTAAATGAGCACTTGGTGGTCACACAGTGCCCCAAAATGCATCGGTATTTGTCAGTAGCTGCAGTCCCAACAGAGGCCACCTCTCCTTGTGGCACTGTTGGCACAGAAGTGCTGGCAGCCCTCTAACTGTCCAGCAGCTCCTTGTGGTAGGTTGACATCCCTTAATATGAATGGAGCCCTGACAGCAATTCATCAGTTTCACCATTGGCCTAAAATGTGGCTGGAAGTTGCCAAAACAGCTGAGGAAGGATTGTCCCCAGTTTTCAGAAGCACATTCTGGGCTTTTGCTGCTCTGTCAAAATTCAGCCCTATATATTGCACAGTAATGAATGAATCCATGCTTACTTTCATTTGGAATTTGCTTTGTTTTTTTGTTCTTAAAAGTGGAAATATCTTTGTGTAATAAATGTTTGGGGAATGTGAAGAATCTCATTATCAAGTCCATGGCTGTTCATGATAATGTATATATGATTTGATGGATAAACTGATTGCCCATTATTTGTTCCTTGAAGCTGAAATTCCACTTACAATGTATGTGTTTTAATGCTCCATGTCTGTCAAGGTGGATTAAATAATTCCTTCAAGTGCGGAACTGTATCCTGTGTAATTTGAATTCATTCTGCACACGCAACAGCATTACATCTGGAAGCCTTTTAACAGGAACCTCCGTGCCGACTACTAGAAAAGATTACATTTAAATCCCATTACTTCCTGAGGGAATTCAGTCTCCGGTCTTGCAGATCTCAAACCATGTGAGGTATGCTCTTGCATTGTGTGGTACCACTGGAGAAATTAGTTGTGAATCATTGTTTATGATTCCCTGCCAGTTTCAATTAACCTCCGTCTCCATTAAACGGCTGTCCAGGACTTCCAAGAATAATGCAGCTGTTTTCCTGATAAGTAACTGTGGCCTTTCCTAAATGCAACAGTTAAATACCTTTATGACCCTTTGTAATCACTACCCGACACAAACGACAGCCTCAGCAGCAAAATAATATTCATTTTGACACATTACAAATGATTTTTGTATTGTTGCCCATGCAAGCTGATTTCTAGTAATCAAAACTTTGCATAATCAGGAGTGCAAATAAATGAATGTAAGAAATTAGGGAGTGTAGGCTGATTCAATAACTCCACATTAGCTAGCCCAAAAGGAATCCATCCTGCCTATCATTTTGGTGCTAGCTCTCTGAAAGAGTTGCTGCTTAGTCTCACTCCCGTGTTCTTTCCCCATCAGTCTGTAAACGTTTTCTTTGTGAGTCTGTATCCAATTCTCTGTGGAGAATTATTGTTAAAATTGCTCTCACCATCAGATGCTGCATCTCAGAATTATTCTCCTGGTGTCATTTCTGGTGCTTTCCCCATTAATCCTAAAAATGTGCCTATTGGTTTCTGAGTCTACGGCCAATGAAGGCAATTCTATCTAGTTTATCAGAATAGCTTATAATTTTAAAGGTACCTGTTAAAAACCCTTAAAATATCTCTCCTTTAAGAAACAACAGTTTGTCCAGTCTTTCCATGTAAGTAAAGTTACTCAACCCTTGTACTATAATAACTCTCTTCTGGACTCTCGACAAAGAGTGAGGTAAGGTTTGAGAATGGACTATAGTTCATGACAGACACTTCATCAGATGACAAACCATATGCTGCTTAGATTTTGATGCGTAGATATAAAAGTAAAACAAAATATACATTTTATAATTTCAATACCAGAGAAATTTTAAAGATCATCCATATTTTCCCATTGTTAGGCTTTTGGGAAGTTCTGACTATTTCATGACTCAATGCTCCTACTTTCCAACTTTTAATCGAGTTCTCATTCCCTGGACAACTTTGAGAAATGCTACGTAAGTGCTGCAATCTTAGCTGTCTGAAGATGTCTCTCTCCAACTTCAGAAACTGTCAAATCTTATTTCCAATGCTGTCTAAATTGGCATTTAACAGAGATCCAGATTCCAAGGTGTTGTTATTTTGGACAATGCAAGGGACAAATAGAAGTCCAGGCAAGTAAGTGACCAGATTTGCAGTAAGGTATCAGTTACTTTAGGGAGATGCATTCTACATTAATGGCTATTTTTATTTTCTGAAAGAGCATTCAGAAACAATAGACAGTTGCAAGCTACCCACCAAAATATCTTGAAGCCTAAGATGTGTTCGGTACTTTATTTTGATCTCTTCTGCACCAGGAAGTTGTGAGTAGACTTTGAGAAACAACCTGTTGGAAGAAACTGAATATTATGGACCATTTCCAGTTTCCTTGGGAGGATATTGAGGAGCAAGCTTTTGAGGCAAAATGGGAAACATTTGGGCTTGGGGTGTTTGAATATATCCAATAGGGAACTGCCTATTGAGGGGAGAAAGCAGACCACATCCTCTTTAATTATCTGTTTCTTGTACAGCGCTTAATTGTTTAACCTTGACTTTTAGCACTCTTGTCGTGCTCAACACAGGCTACGAATGTAAAGTTAGCATTCCATGTCATCCTCTCTGTGGACTTAAATGCCTCCAATTAATTCAGGAAGTCCAATGAGCAATAAAGAAGGTTGTGGGTTGGGGTGGGGGAGTATGGGTCGGGGATCCTTCAAAATCAGGTCACAAGGAAAAGAGTGAAAAGGTTTATGACTCCCATCACGGTGTAAATGCAGATCACAGCTTCGGCAAGAACCATTCTCCCAACAGAAGTATCAGCAACCACTAACATGCTGTTACAACCTTTCTGCAGCTTGGACTAACCAGGTTCAGTTTTGTAACATATGCCCGTGTTAGATTTGTGGTCTTTTGCTGTGAGCTGCACTCCATTACAACAATGGGAGACTGATCTTTGGCATCACTCAGACAGAAAGAAATTCAGGAGGAAGAGAAAGAGAAGGAAAACAAGAAACAACCATTGCCCCTCACTGCAACTCATCCAAGAAATCACTTGATAAATTATCCCCTTCTCCCCTAATGCACCTACAGTTTGAGACTTGCCCCTGAATATCAATATTTGCACTGATATCATATCCAGGACAATCAGACAAATTCAATTCGATCCGTGCAGAAATTTTTACTACTTGCTGGAACTGGTCAACGCATTGTAATCACCATTAATTAGATTTTGATTTCCCTATTTAATCTCTATGATACTTACCTGCCACATTGCTGGAAGTTAAAGCTGACAATAGTGCAATACCCTCTATAGAACATCTGGGATCTGAATGAACAGGGCAAGCAACTTTATGCTTCCTGAACCAGATGAAAAGGACTGTAAATTGTAACAGCGCAGGAATTGAGATGCAAATATACATCAAAGTGGGTGGAATCAATGTTGGATCAGGTATTGGAATTAAAATGGGAGAGAAAATGGATTAAGAGAAAGCTACAATTGATTTAAAGAAAACTATTTTAACTTTAAATTCCACAATTTTTAGTCTCCTACAATTATTAAAACCTAAAGGAATGATACCCAGGACTTGTAATTTTCAGCAATGTTCCCTGTGCCCTGTGCTCAGCTGCTTGAAGGTTCCACCACATTGATCAGACCTTGGTGGTACAAGTGGCAGATAAAGAAATAGAGCGCGGGTTACTTCTCAGTGCCACCAAGTTAATGGACAGCAGTTGCCATTGCATGTATTTAAGTGATCGTCATATTTAAAATTGGAGCTATCCAGAAGCTCTGGAAACACCAGTCTGTGCAGCCCACGTTGGAATGGTTTCAGTGACAGTGTGTACTTTAGTAATGCAGTGCTTTTTTGTTAGGAGGTGAAAGGAGACAGTATAAAGAATGGACAGAACACAAAACAAATTATATTACAAAACAAATCCACTCTGCTTGCTGCTTACAGGAGTTGGTTATAAAATATTTATAAGTGCTTTAAAATATGTCATCTCCAAGTTGTGGCCATGTAATAATCGATAGGGGTAGTTCCCTAGAGCACCTTGCACTGTTCCTGGCACTTGAATAACTAGTTATCAGTTCTCTGATCTAAATTATGTCCACATTGTAAATCAAATGTATGTTTTCTATGATCTCAGTTGGAAGCAACCACTACCGCCTTTTGGCTTCTGGTACCATAACATGTTAATAATGTTGCGCTCCATCATAAATCTAGGGTGGATGGGATGATGCAATCAGTTGTTATTTTGAAACTGAGCAAATCAATAGCCTAGGGCTGTCACACATTGTCAAGTCAGGATTCAATGAAACTTGCAATGAGGCTTGGGCAGAAATTGGGCTTCAGGCCTGAGCTCTGTTTACTTAGTCCTAATGCAGTAAGCAGATAAAGTGGACTTCTTTTCTGAACTGCATTTTAGAGATTTCTGGGTTACTTGCATGAGGGAGGCAGTTGAGGCTATGATAATGTGATTGTCTTTTGTGTTGTGGGAGATCATCAACCATCTAATAGTTGGGGTAGAGTACTGCCACCAATCCTTCTTTTTATACTCAATCAATTGGTTTATTTGCTTTACAGTGATAGACAATGAACCATTAGTCAGCTCAACAAGGAAAGATACTTATCTTAACAACAGTTTATTGTGTGATAGAAATGGGGATAGGCTGCATAGTCTTAGGAATTAAAGCTAACTAGCTAATCAGGGGATAGGGATTTTATGTCTGACCCCACTGAGATCTTAAGCTGGACTTTTCAATTCTCCACTATATGACAGGAAACATTCTCCCCCCTTCGCTTTAAAATATGAGCATGGCTTTTGAAAGAAAAGAGATGGAGCCTGGCAGAAGGATTTAGTCCTTGTATATCAGTATTCTTCTTCTTCTCATTACTTCACCTATTTTATTTGGGGCCACTACTACGCTGCTTGATTCAACTTTCTCCTGCTCTTCTTGTCAGCCATTCATTCCTCTCCCAGTTTGGCCGTGTAAATGTTCGTCATCTCTGCCTGTTTCTTGAATATTCTGCTTCTCCTTCTTCCTAGCAGTCCTACTTCTATCGCTTGCATCACCGTATGTCCTCAAGTATTCCACAAAAGCCAACCATGCCATCTAAATCTCTTCTCAGACTACTTTCTATAATAAAATGCCACTCTCCACTGACTCCCAGTCTGATGGTTCCTGCTTTTTACCTCTCTTGTCACACATCCACCTTAGACACTACATCTCATTAGAGTCTGTTTGCAGTTCTTGTTGTCTAAGTTATCTCTGTTGTCTATGTTTTTGTATCAAGTAACAAAGCCAGTCTCATAACTGTCTTACTGATTTTTCTTTCAGTTTTATACTTGGGTGATTTAATTTCTCACATGGAATGATCAAATATGGAAAACATGTTAGATATTGGTACACATCCTTATTTTCACGGACTCTGCCAACGTTATTTCCCACCTGTAAATTAGCAACAAGAGTAGATCCTGTTACCTGCTGCACTGTGCATACCTTTCAATTTATGAAAGCAATAAATTCATCTCCATCTGACCAGCCCTCCTACACACAGACACCAACAAAACAGGAGAGTTCCTCAGACTCAGATTATTTTTCAAATTATATGTGTGTTTATAGAAGCCTTGCCTCCTCACCTTGCCCAACCCTCGCTGAGTCATGCCCCTCAATTATATATGACCAACTGTGTGTCCAATGGAGAGAGAAATGATCATTTGTACATGATCGCTAATTATTTACTCATTACTAATGTGTCCAGGAATAAATTTCATGATTGAAATTTCATAAACAATAGACCCTGAACCCAGTTTGTGAACTCACTGAGAAAGAGATCCTCGTTCCTGGCAGAGGGGGTGCATTACACTCGATGACACACCTTGCTAATTGTTTGTTGTACCTGCATGGTGACCTACCATGTTCTGTGACATTTGAACAGACACCCAGGTCCCTATGAATGAAAATATTCCCAGCCTCACACCATTTAAAAAATATATACTGTTCATTTTTATTTCTCCACCAATCTACCCTCTACACATTGTATTCCATCTACCATGTTCTTGCTCATTCACACAATGTTTCTATATACCTCTGCAATCTCTTATCATCCTTGTTGTTGCTTATTTTACCTTATAACTTTGATTGTCAGTAAACCTTGATGTGCTGCACTCAATACACTCATCTAACAATTAATACAGATTGTAAATAGTGGAGTTTCAAGTACAGATCCTTGTAGTATTCTCCGAGGTGGTCAGCCTGCCAACCCGAATATGTTCCATCTATTCCTACTTTGTGCTTTGTCTGCTAAGCATAATTACTATCAATGTTATCCCCCAACACCATAAGTCTAATTTTGAAAAACTGCATTCAAAACTTGCATTCACGACAAAACATATCACTTGAAAATGCAGATGGAAATGAATAAGAAAGAGCTGATAGTCATTATGGCATGGTGGGTCAACAGTTAGGGACCCAGGGACCCAGGTTCAATTCCATCCTTGGATTGTGTGGGGTTTGCACATTCTCCCCGTGTCTGCGAGGATTTCCTTCGGGTGCTCCAGTTTTCTCCCACAGTCCAAAGATGTGCAGGTTAGGTGGATTGACAATGGTAAATGTAGGGTTGTAGGGTAGGGGAGTGAGTCTGGGTGGAATGGTCTTCGGAAGGTTGGTGTGAACTTGATGGGCTGAATGGCCTGTTTCCACACTGTAGGGCTTCTTTGATTACAGAGACATGGCTTCAAAATGATGCAGACTGGGACCAGAATCTTGAAGAGTACAGGACACTTGGGAAGGACAAGGAGCTAAAAAAAGAAGTGGAGTGGCTGTATTGGCTAATGTTTGTACTGGCAGAATAGAGAGCAATGATCTAAGTTCAGGATGTGGAAATAGTTTGGATGAGAAACGATAAACGCAAGAAGCCACTTGAAGGAGTGGTATGCGGGCTTCTGAATACCAACCAGGTGGGAGGATGGAATATAAAGGAAGAAATAGTAAGATCTTGCCAGTAAGGCATTGCAATAATAATGGGAAGTTCAAATCTACATTTACCCTGGGCAAGCAAGGCTATCTGGGAAAGGTAGCCACATCGAAGAATTCAAAGAATGTTTGAGGGATAGTTTCTTGGAGCAGCCTGTTTTAGAGTCAGTCTACAGCAGACTGTAGTAGACCTAGTATTCTGCAAAGAGATAGAATCAATTAATGATCTCATAGTCAAGTTGCCTGAGATAACAAATCCATGATGTCTTGGATGGTACAGCAGGCTTGAGGGCCTACATTGCCTCTCCTTCTCCTACATCTTATGACTAAAAATAGACTGACCATAATGGGAGACATTTTGGTTATTCATTCGTGGAATATTAGTATCACTGAAAAAGCCTGCTTGTGCTTGTCCCTATTGCCATGGAGAAAGTGGTGGTGAGATGGCCATTTCTGAAGAAGGGTCTAGGCCCAAAACGTCAGCTTTCCTGCTCCTCCGATGCTGCTTGACCTGCTGTGTTCATCCAGCTCTACACCTTGTTATCTCAGATTCTCCAGCATCTGCAGTTCCTAGTATCTCTGTAATTGACACTGCCCTGGTTTGCATGGGGAGGCGATGGTCTAGTAGTGTTATCGCTGGACTGTAAATCCAGAGAGCCAGGTGACATTCTGGGTCCCCAGGCTCAAATCCCGCGATGGCAGATGGTGGAATTTGAATTCAATAAATATCTGGAATTAAGAATCTAATGATGACCATGAATCCTTTGTCAATTGTCAGGAAAAACCCATCTGGTTCACTAATGGCCTTTGGGAAAAGGAAGGAAAAACCCACAGCAATGTGGTTGACTTTTAACTGCCCTCTGGGCAATTAGGGATGAGCAATAAATGCTGCCTAGCCAGTGACACCCTCATCCCAAGAATGAATAAAGGACATACCTTATGGAATGTAACTATCCCCTACTTTTTGGCTGGAGAAAACATCTGCTATCATTTTAATCACAGGATTTATTTGCCATGGTTTGTAGAGACACTTTCTAAATATATCCTGGTTAGTTGTAAAATAGAAGGTGAAAGAAATTTAAAAAAAAACTGAAAGGCAAAGGGGTAAGTGGAACTCTCTGCATTGATCAATGAAAAAGCACACAGACTCAATAGACCAAATGGTCCCATTCTGTTTTGCATTCAGTCCTAAATCTGGGATTCTGTTAAATTGTGGGATTTTCCACTCTATTAGTGGAAATTGTTGGGTATTTATGGTGCTAAATCTGATTTGTAAGTTGTTTATATGGCTGTCACAGAAGAATGTTTCAATCCTCCCTTCATGCTGACACATTTGTTCCATCTGTGGATCATGGCAGAACCTACTGCTCTCACACATAGTTCATCTTGTTATTCTTTTCCTGTTTCCCTAACTCATACGGTGCCCCTCTCTTCCTGTCCACTTGATTTAGACTGGAACATTTCTCTCCACTTCATGATTGCAAGGTCCCGTAGCCCAAGAGATAATTCCAAACCCGAGAAGTCAAGTATGATCAGGCTGGGGTCAGAAACAGAATTGAGGATTGATCTGGGAGCGAATCTGCTCATCAGGCACAAAGTGATCTCAAAGCAAAGATAATGAGTTTATGCAGATGTCTGTGTGATCCTGTTTGTCAGTCAATTAACGGTTCTGGGAGTTATTTTTATGTTGCATCCCAAACAGACAGAAGTGTACTATTTCCTTTATCAAAAAAAAAATCTGATTATCGGATAAATGCAAACTCACCCCAGTTTAATCAAGAGATAGTAGGAACTGCAGGTGCTGGAGAATCTGAGATAACAAGATGTAGAGCTGGATGAACACAGCAGGCCAAGCAGCATCAGAGGAGCAGGAAAGCTGACGTTTCGGGCCTAGACCCTTCTTCAGAAA
>NC_063334.1:113569524-113599454 GCF_021869965.1 Rhincodon typus
AGATGACAAGGTGTGGAGCTGGATGAACACAGCAGGCCAAGCAGCATATTAGGAGGAGGAAAGCTGATGTTTCGGGCCTGGACCCTTCTTCAGAATTTTCAGAAGAAGGGTCTAGGCCCGAAATGTCAGCTTTCCTGCTCCTCTGATGCTGCTTGGCCTGCTGTATTCATTCAGCTCTGCACCTTGTTATCCCAGTTTAATCAATCTCCTCTGAACCCAGTTTCATGTATCTCCACCAACTGGAAGCCTCCCTCTAAATCACACATGACCTTTACTTGAGGCTATGTCACTGTTCTTCCACTGTTGCTGGCTCAAACACTGTAATTCTATTGGTGGCACGGTGGCTCAGTGGTTATCACTGCTGCCTCACAGCACCAGGGATCCTAGTTCAATTCCACCCTGGGGTGATTGTCTGTGCGGAGTTTGCACATTCTCCCGTGTCTGCGCGGATTTCTTCCGGGTGCTCCAGTTTTCTCCCACAGTCCAAAGATGTTCAGGCTTGGTAAGTTGGCCATGCTAAATTGCCCGTAGTGTTCAGGGACGTGTAGCTTAGGTGGGTTATAAGGGAATGGGTCTGGGTGGGATGCTCCAACTGTCGGTGTGGACTTGTTGGGCCGAAGGGCCTGTTTCCACACTGTAGGGATTCTATAATTCTATTACAGCACTGTGGGTGTACCTATACATCGAGCACTGCAGCAGATCAAGAAGACAGCTTCCACCACCTTTTAAAGGGGATGGACAATAAATGCTGGCTGAACTAGGAATGCCTGCATTCCATGAATGAAGATATGTAATGAAATACTGCTTGACTAAATATTCCATTTTTCAGAGGAATCCATTCAGTTAAATCATTCAGTTAAAACCCTGACTTCCTTGTTTCGTTAAGATCTCCATGCTCTAGTCAAATGATAACAGAGTAACTGAGATGTGAACGTGAACCACTGTTGTTCAGTCTATACACTCTATCTTATAGAGGTTAAGAGAGGGCATTTCAGTAACCTCACACACTCAGGTTCAGGTTCTACATGATCTAATGTCATCACAACATATCTCCTTAAGTACATCCTTATTTATCTGTTTCATATATTGTCGCTTGTATCTATGTACAGTGAAAAATAGATAATGTCGCCACATTCCAGTGTCATCTTAGATTACAGAATAAAATACTGAATAATTTATACAAATGGTAAAACACTCAATAAATTAATATTAAATTGATATGACTAAAACTGAAACAGTTTTGACCTATTGAGGCTATGATTAGAATAAGATACAGATCACCCCTTCTCCACGGTGATCGAGCATTTCCATCAAAAACATGTTGCTCTGAAATCTGTGTGGGCTGTGTATGCTTTCTTGTTATCTCCCTCCTTTATGCGAAGTCAACAGAAACATAAGAGAAATGGCATAAACGGACTTTATTTTTTTAAGAAGGCAGGGGATAAAAGAATGTTCATGAAATTTCCTGATCAGTCAATTTCTATTCTGAGGTACGCATTAATTGCTATGTTTGGCCACACAGTAAGAATGTGAGTGCTTCAACAGCAATTAATTGATTGCAAAGTGCATTAAGGCTTGATGAGCTACTGTATATTTGCAACTCTATTTCTTCCTAGCGGCATGCTCATATTTATTCCTAATACCAGCTAATTATCTAGGCCTCCCTGAGTAGTTAGGGCCACTAACACGCTCTAAGAACCCACTCACTTCAACATGAATGTTGGAGATAAGGTTTAACTGGAATTCAGCACATTAGCCTTCTGCTCCAATTTTGTGGAAACATAAGAAAAGAGTTGTTTATTTCTACTTGAAAAAAAAGATTATTTTTGTCACCTTACTCTGGTGTAGTCCCTCACACATTAGTGGCTAATACTCAAGTGGACATTTAAGGTACTGTCTGTGTAAATGCACATCCAAAAGTACAGTCAAAGCCTTAAGGACACCACACTTAGGGAGTACACAACACAGTCAGGGCTGACTCCCTGGAGAGATTGCCTGAATTAATTATGACCCAGACAGTCCCAAGGCATCTTCTGCATTTTAACTTCACACGTATGCTTGGCTGAATAACCTGACTGAATGAGGAGCTTAAAGTCTACTGATTAACAACTTGAATTGCTGGATGAATGCTGTAGGGAATTCATTGGAATGCTATTGGCAACCTTACCGAAAGAAAGATTAGACTGTGGACGTTGTCAGTATAAGTTGTTGAAGCCAATGGCAAAGATGCATTGAAGAAATAAATAAGCTCATTAAGTACATGAGGGAGAATAGAATGGAAGGATATAATGTTGTAGATAAGTAAATAAGTTTGGAAGGAAGTTCATGTGAAGAAAAAATGCAGAAATATGTTGGGGCAATTGGTTGATTCCGATGTGTTAATACTCTGCCGTTCACAGAATGGTTCAACAATCTTGACATAGGGATTGTGAACATGGGGTGACAATGCAAGTTGCCTTATTTTATGAGGGACCTCCTTCATTCTTTGTTGGACCATGGTTAGGGATTCCAAATCTCACAACATGCTACCCATGACACAACTCAGGGGCAGCAAGCATCTTCCCAATGTGAGTCGTGAACACACTATCACAGCCTCCAATATGGTAACGTTCCATGGTGAAGCACAGAGAGTTGGCGCGTGTAGCTGGTTTAGCAAGGGATGCTGCCTTTAACCTCAGTTGTGGGTTTAAACAGGATCAGTGACAGTTGCTGGAACTGTTTGTGTGTGTGTAATTACTGAGATAGGATATGATCAAACATGCTTCTGATGATCCCTTGTGATCAAGCAGATTATCCACTCCTGCTACACGGGCTAACAAATGAAAGTCAGCCACCAGGGTAAAATATCTGATGCCAAATGCCATATCTGCTGCTGTGTCCCACTCAGTGAAGGAAAGAAAAGAAGGAAGAGAAACAACAATGAGCCAGTTCATAGAATCATAGAATGCCTACATTGTGTAAGCAGGCCATTCAGCCCATCGAGACCACACCGACCCTCCAAAGGGCTGCATACCCATACCCTCCAAGTTGTATTTTCAATATTATTGCCTATAACACTTAAAGATGTCAGTGAGGGCCTTACCATACTCCCTGGTGAATAGCTGTAGAACAGATACTGGGTTATTTCAAATCTCTTTCTCATCCATCACAAATAATGTGTTTACCTTTTCAGCCTCATATTGGCTGAATCAGAAATAATGGTCTTGACACCATCTTGTGAATGCAAGGGTTTTTTTCCCACTATTTGTCTTTTACTTTGCTCTCTGGTACTGTTCATTGATGTTTTTAAAGCCTGGTTTACCAAAGGTATTAATATGTGGAGAGTAACTGTTGCCTTTGCTGATTGAGGGGGCTCCATCTTACAGGTCATTTTCAATGGAGCAGAGGGTTTCTCAGGAATGAGTCAAACCAACCCAGTTAGTGCACTGAATCTTCTGAGAGAAATGCTGAACTTAATTCCCTTAATGTTGGGATTTATTCAAAGGGATCTGGAACAATACCTTGAAAGCTTTCTTCAAAACATGGCTGAAGCCACCAGAGATAATGGTTAGATGTGACAGATTGGGGTGTGCTGGTTGTGAGTATTGGTGGGATAGTGGTGGTATGATGAGCAACATTAACTGCTTAAGACATAGAGAACTACATTTGCAGGCTCAGTTTTTAAGCTGAGTGTTTGCACAAGCGAGGCATCTTGCTTGATATATTAAGGAGATTAGAAAATATTGTATTTTTTCTATGAAATATTGTTTCATTATCAATAAATTGCTAAATGGTTTCTGCTCTGTTGTGGTCAAATATCCATTATATTCATGCACCAACTGAAGATGAGGGACATGAGATCATTGAAATAGGAGCAAGAATAGGACTCTTGTGCCTGTTCTCCAATTCAGTCCATGGCTGGTCTGGTTGTGTCCTCAACTTGACTCTCCTGTCCTGTCAGTGAAAAACGTAGAGGTCATATGCAGACATTTCATATGTTCCACTCCACCAGAGTCTTGAAACAGGATTCCTCTGTTCATGCATTAGGTCTTGCTTCATTGAACCAGACACTGGGCACTGAGAGGCAGCGTCTGATTTTGGGAGGATTCGTCTGCTGAATAAGAGGGTTGTTATCAAGAATGTATTGCTTAGAAGGATGCTGGAAATAATAACTTGTGAAAGGGAATGAAAGTCTTTTTTCTCATAGATGCTGCCAGACCTGCTGAGCTTTTCCAGTTTCTGTTTTTGTTTCTGGTTTACAGCATCCACAGTTCTTTTGGATCTTAAAAGTCTTTTCTCTACCGAAACCTAACCAACTTAGCCATTTCCAGGAAAACTAAATTCAATTTGGCAAAGTCAAATTAATAAGTGCGTCCAAGGATGCAATAGGATGTCAACCAATTGCTACATTTTCTTAGTATTTCTTGCCACACGTTTCTTTGTGTTGGGCCTCACTGACACCTCCTAGCACCATACAGCACTGAAGAAGTAGCACAGAAGACTATTTAGCTCATTGTACTTGAGTCAGCTCATTGAAAGAGCTAACAAGGTGTAGAGCTGGATGAACACAGCAGGCCAAGCAGCATCATAGCCTCTAGGCCCGAAACGTCATAGCAGCATCACAGGAGCAGAAAGGCATTTGATTTGATTTCCTCAGCTTGCTCTTGGTCCTTGCTTGAATTGAAGATGCACTGCCAACCTCCTGCACTTGGAGTGGATGTTACAATATGGGTCAACTCAGATACCCAGGCAAAGGTGAATTACAATGAAAGATTATGCTTTATTTTGGAAGAATCTCAAAGCATACTGTCACCTCTTAAAAAAACAAACCCTCACAATACCTGCTAAGTAGCTGGAAAAAAATGGTCCAGAAATGACCACATTTGCAAATACTCACGAGCATAAGACAGGTATAACATTTTACCATATAATGTACTGTTAGGTACTCAGTTAACATATCCACAGAGTATTTCCCTGTGTTAAAGCTTGTGGACTTCTCTGATAAACTTATATGTTCACTAATTAAACCTCTTTCACAGTCTTGATGCTTTATATTTATACACAGAGAAAGGAAATTTGCTGCTTCCCAGCCTAGATTCCTGATCTAGGCAATTCTCTGCACTTGGGATAGTTCGTTCCCATTACTTGCACATCCTTGTTCTTCCATTAAATCTTGCTGACTACATTTCCTGAGGATGGCATTGAGACTCAGTAGTTAGCACTGCTGCTTCACAGCGTCAGCATTTGATTCCATCCTCAGGCAACTGTTTGTGTGGAGTTTGTACATTCTCCTTGTATCTGTATGGTTTTCCTTACGGTTCTCTGGTTTCTTCCCACATTACAAAGATGTACAGGTTAGGAGGAGTGGCCAAGGTAAATTGACCCATAGTGTCCAGGGATGTGCAGCTAAGTGGATTAGCCATGGGAAATGCAGAATTACAAGGATTGAGTTGGTCTAAGTGCGATGCTCTTTGAAAGGCTGACATGGACTTGATGGGCTGAATGGCCTGCTTCCACACTGTAGGGATTCTATAAATTGTTAGTTTTTTTTTCATTTTAGCTGTAGCCCATTCTGATATACCTTACACCGATGGCCTGCTTCATTTCCTATACTACAAGAGTGATTGCAGTTTGAAAGTACTTCAGTGGTCTGATTAAGGTATATAAGAAGCCAGAGGGTGTTGACAAAATGGACCTAGAAAGGATGCTTCCTCATGTTGGGCAATCTTGAATAAGTGGTCATTGTTTTAGGACAAGGGATAGCATATGTAAAACAGAGATGATGAGAAATTGCTTCTCTCAAAGAGTGGTGGATCTGTGGAATTCGCTATCTGAGAGAGTAGTGGATGCTAGGGCATAAGTAAATTTAAGGAGGACATAGAAAGATTTTTCATTAGTGATAGGTTGAGGGGTTGTGGAGAGTGGGCAAGAAAATGGAATTGAGCTGAGATGAGATCAGTCAAAATTATATCAAATGGTGGAGTAGGATCGAGGGCTGAATTACCTATTCCTTCTCCTCGTTCTTATATTAGCTGTGAATGCTTTGAGACATCCTCTGATTGTGAAAAGTATTGCATGAATCAAGTCTTTTTCTGTGTTTTTTTAAACAGAAAAACCCTATACCTGATCCCAGAGAAACTACATTAGTTACCATATCCATACTGATATTGTCTCGTGTAGACCAATTTCTCCTTTTTTCCCTTCTGAGTGATTCAATCTTCACTTTGTTTATAGAAGAACAAATGCTTTTGGTGCTGACTTGATCTTGACTTTTTCCAGGATTTAAATTTAAAAATAAATCATCTCACTCGAGATCTTTAAAGTTATGAAGAGGTTTGGTGGGACAGAAATGGAAAAGATATTTCTCTTCATGAACAGGCCTAGAATTGGATTTACTAAAACCAATAAGGATTTTGGGAGAAATTTCTTAACTGATTAAAATGTGAAAAACATTGCTGCATGTGTTGGTTGAGGAGATATAAATACACTTAATGGAAAGTGAGATAATCATTGAGGAAGAAGGGATAAAAGGCTATTGCAATGGAGTTAGATTTTTAAAAAAGGAATGCGCTACTGTGGAACATAAGCACTGGCATGAAATAGAGGAATATAGGATAAAGGCTGAGTCTATTTCATTCCAAGAACCTGTTCCATCATTCAAAGACATGATGGTTAATTTATGACTCGACTCCATCTATTTACTTTTGCTCCCTATGCGTAGCAAGGAAGTGAATAAGGCCAGTAAAACTAAGGAATTGATGGTAACTGAAGCTTTAAAATTCTGTGTACAAGTGTCCAGCTTGCTAAGAATTAGACTGGAATCAACACGATGATATCAGGGGCACCATACAAACTAACTAAATCCTGCCCTATATTGAGGGACAAATTAACAAGGATAGACATTTCTACATTAGGATTAAGAGGATTACAAAAGTCTGTCGATCTTTGTTTTAGTATGAACAATTGATCTAGCATCAATTTTCATTGTTGGTGGGGTGCATGGTGATGGGTTGGGGTGGTCATTATACCAAATATCTGACCATCTTTTTACGTGAAGAAATGTTTCCTGATTTCAGCCTCTAATTTTGTTTCAGCCATGCCCTTTGCAGCTCCAATGGTCTGAATGGTCCTCTTCTGTATTTTAAATACTGTCTAATGGCACAGAAGCACCAAACACTTAGCAAAGCACATAATAGACATTGCAAGGGAAAATCATTTTCACAGAGCGCTGTGAATTAGGGTGGGTGGAGGCTCATCACTGTCGCTGGATCAAAATCCTCGATCCCTCCCCATCATAAGTGTAGGTGTGCCTGCACACAAGGACTGCAGTGGTTCAAGAGGCAACTCACCACCACCCCCTTCAGGGCAATTAGGGATGAGCAATATGCTCTGGTCTCAACAGTGATGCCCACATCCTGTGACAGCATTTTTAAAAACTGACTGTGTAACCAACCACTGAGCTGGGAATTTTACTTCATCCTTCCAGAAAAAATAACAACAGCCTTTTTTCTGGATGGACACCAGCACAGAACCTTTTGAGCCTAATGGTGTATTTCTGTACTGTCAGTTTCAAGTAATTATGTGCATCCACTACATTCACTGAGTAATTAATCCATCAAAGAACTCTAATACATTTGTCAAGCATGATCTCCTTTCCCAATGCCATTCTGACTCTCCCTTATTCAATATTGCTCTAGGTGTTTCATTCATCTTTCTTTTAGTATGGATACTGCAATGTTTTATCAGCTACAGATGTCTCTCTCCCTGCCTTTGGTTCTGCAGTTACATTTCTGCCCCTTTCTTTGTAAATTACCAGGACACCTTTCCTTCCCCAGTCCTTGGGTACACTTTCCTAAGTCCAAATATTCCTTAAAGATAACTGACAAGACATGGACAAATTTGTTAGCCTTTTTTTTTCTAATGCCTTCGTGTTTGAACCATCTTGTTTCCTTTCCACATGATGTGGAGGTGCTGGTGTTGGACTGGGGTGGACAAGATCAAAAGTGACATGACACCAGGTTATAGTCCAACAGGTTTATGTCAAAGCACAAACTTTTGGAGTCTTGTTCGTTCTTCAGGTGATGAATGTGTCATGTGATTTTTGTCTTTCCACATGATACACAGTTTATCCTTTTAATCCCAGTGTCGAAATGTATATCCTTGCAAATTTGCTCCTCTGGGTGGCACGGTGGCTCAGTGGTTAGCACTGCCCCCTCACAGTGCCAGGAAACTGGGTTCAATTCCACCCTTTGGTGACAGACCGTGTGGAGTTTGCACATTCTCCCTGTGTCTGCATGGGTTTCCTCCAGGTGCTCCAGTTTTCACTCATAGTCCAAAGATATGCAGGTTAGGTGGATTGGCATCACTGAAACTGTCCATAGTGTCCAGGAATTTGTAGGCTAGGTAGACTATGCATTGGGAAATGTAGGGATGGGGTAGGTATGTGGGTCTGCTTGGGATGCTCCTCAGAGGGGTCAGTGTGGACTCAATGGGCTGAATGGTCTGGTTCTACACTTTAGAGATTCTAATATAGACCAAGATTTAGCCTAGTTTGTATGGTGCTGCTGATATCACAGCATTAATTCTAATGCACAGAAAGCATCAGTTGTCATCAATTCCTTAGTTTTACTGGCCTTTCACTTCCTTGTTACGTATCAATTTATAAACTTGCATTATCTTCCACTGTTGTTTTTTTGTGCCAGTCATTTATTCTCCTCTGTTTGTCTCTGAGTGAAACAAGCATTGATCCAGGGAAAAGACTGTCGGTATTTTTCTGGAAGAGTGAGGTAAAATTCTCAACTTGGTGGTTGGTTACGCAGCCAGTTTTTAAAAAAGCTGTAATAGGATGTGAGTGTGACAGCTGAGACCAGAGCATATTGCTCATCGATAATTGCCCTGAAGAAGGTGGTGCTGAGCTGCCTCTTGAACCACTGCAGTCCTTGGGTGCAGGCACACCTACACTTATGATGGGGCGGGATCGAGGATTTTGATCCGGTGACAGTGAAGGAGCAGCGATGTTGTTCCAAGTCCTGATGATATGTGGATTGGAGGAGATCTTCCAAGCAGTGATGTTCCCATGCGCCTGTAAAAACAGGAGATATAAGTTGGGAGTTGGTGCAGCGAAGGTTTACCAGGCTGATTCTGGGGATGGTGGGTCTGACCTATGAGGAGAGATTGACTAGGTTGGGATTGTTTTCGCTGGAGTACAGATGCATGAGGGGAGATTTCATAGAGACTTATAAAATTCTAACAGAACTGAACAGGGTAAATGCAGGGAGGATGTTCCTGATGATGGGTGTGTCCAGAACCAGGGGTCACAGTATGAGGATTCGGGGTAGACCATTTAGGACAGAGATGAGGGGGCATTTCTTCACCCAAAGAGTGGTGAGCCTGTGGCGTTCATTACCACAGGAAGTAGCTGATGCCAAAACATTAAATGTATTCAAGAGGCAACTTGGGGTGAATGGGATCAAAGGTTATGGGGAGAAATCAGGGTTAGGCTATTGAGTTAGACGATCAACCATGATCGTGAAGAATGGCGGAGCAGGCTCGAAGGGCCGAATGGCCTCCTCCTGCTTCTATGCTTCTATGTAATCCTGACACCCCATGAAGTGAAGGAGTTCCCCTCTCCCACTTGGAAGGGTCCTGAGGTTTGGTTGACAATTGTGTCAAGAAGCCTAAAGAGCCCATGGTCTGGGTTGTGATTTTGGAGAAGGGGAAGGAGGATGTGGTGCTGTTGTAACCTTCAGAACTTTAATTCACCTTGCCAGAAAAAAAAAGAGAAATGTTTTGATATATTTGCTTTCCGGCAAAAAACAAAGATATTATGATAATAGAATCATGGAGTCATAGAGATCTACAGCACTAAGAAACGGCCCTCCGCCCATTGTGTCTGCGGCTGTGAAAAACAACTACCCAAAATGTCAGCTTTCCTGCTCCTCTGATGCTGCCTGGCCTGATGTGTTCATCCAGCTCCACACTTAGTTATCTCTGACTCCAGCATCTGCAGCTCTTGCTATCTCTCTAAATTTGCTGTTTGTTGTTATATTCAGTTGAATGACATTCTCCACCATCACAGGCTAAATTGGATTTTGCACTCAGCTTAGAGTTTATGGGAGAAAGGGAATATTGAGTTAGATCACAAGGCATACTTGACCTATCTGAACAGCAGAACAGGCATAAAAAGCTAAGAGACCTACTATTTTTTTGCATAATTATTGGTCAATACAATGTCATTTTGAAACAATAATCAAATAGTGGCTTCTTAGTCACAGATAAAATTGAGGGACATAATTTTATCTGAGGAGATGGCAAGCTATTTTTAGATAATTTCCTAATAAACCTGTTTAGAGATGCTTTCACACAATTCAGAAGCAGGTGGAAATTGAATCCAGGCCTCCTGGCCCAGAGATAGGGACACTACCACTGTGCCACAAAACCTCCTGTGGTCCATTGTTGTACTGAGTTCAATTATTTATTTCACTGGCTTCATTTCAAAAGGCAACTGGACAATTTGCAGAATGGCGTAACCCACTGAATATTATCTGTTCGTCATCTGTCAGCTTGGATGAATTTACACCCCTGTTGAGTTCTGCTAGTGAGTGAGATATTTCCAAGATTTTGACCCAGATGCAGTGAAGGAATTCTGAAAGAGTTCCAAGTCAGTTCCAAGTCAGGATGGTATGTAACTTGGCGAGGAATATGCAGATAGTGGTGTTCCCAAGCATTTGCAACTCTTGTCCTTCTAGGTGGTAGAGGTTGCAAGTCTGGAAAGTGCTGTTGATGGAGCCTTAGTAAGTTGATACAGTATGTCTTATAAATGATACACATTGCTGCTATTTTGTGTCAGTGATGGAGGAAATCGACGTTATAGTGGCATAGTAGAATGGAAGATGGCCCGCAGTGCTACTGATGGGTGGTACGTGGGTCTATGCTTAAGATTTCTTGCATAATCATCTATAAAGTGCCATTGTAGGGAAATGTTACAGTTGACCCTGAACAAGGCAGGAGAAGTAATGGAGGCAGGTTCAGCACAAGGCTTATTTATTGACAGCAGGTTTCAACATAGAATTGGCAATTACCTGGGAACAGATTGCCTGTTTTCTTTCCTAAGGGCAGAAATGGAAGAACCATGCAAGACATCTATGCCATAATGAAGAGGCAAAAAAAATACTTCAGCTGGGAACCACTTAGATAATGTTTGGGAAGAGAAACCATCTTTTATTTTTAAAACCTCAAATAATTTCTGTGCATGTTTGTACTAATATTATAAGTATTCAGATAAAAGTCTGACCTTTCTGAAAAAAAAAGTGTATAAGTAATTGCCACATTTATTAACACTAAGGCTCATTATTCCATGACATACAAGTTTATGCTATATGGAATAATGAGGTCATGTGTGTAATCGGTCATAAAAGATTTTTTTCCATCTGCTTCTCCTCATTAAATATTGAAAAGCCAGACTTGGAGATGGGAGTCGATGGAAGTGTTAGTGCTTATTTTGTTTTTCAAACACTGTGAACTGGGTCTGTACCATCTGTGCTTTCAACGCACCCAGCATCTCACCTACTGTTCCTGCCACCTTTCCTTACTGCTACAGGAGCACACACGCTTTACAAAATCTCAAACCTGTCACTGCCATTCCTTCACTCTGCGGGCTGACTCAAAATCTGCAAATTGCCGCTTTTCGGTGACATTTTAATTTCAGGACATTTTAAAGGATATCAAGGCATTTGGTGAAAGTGCATAGTAAATTGTCAAAATGGTTTGGGGGCTTCACTCTACAGGAGACTAGAGAAACCAGGACTGTGCCTAATATAGATGAAAAAGTTAAGAAGAAATTTAATGGGAATATTCAAAATCAAGAGAAGTTTTTAATGGTTTTAGGAGAAGCTGTTTGCAGGTGCATAAGTGTCAGTAACCCTAGATTAGAGATTTTAAATAATTGGTAAAAAAATGCCGGAGGAGAGATAGAGAAAATTATTTAAGCTCAGTGAGTTTTTATGATCTGGAATGTAATGTCTGAAAGCCTGGAGGAAGAGGATTTTTCAGTGGCAACTTTCAAAAGGAAAGTGGACCTCTTCATGAAAAGTTAGACATTTGCAGGGGAGCGTGCAGAGAGCAGGGCAGTGTGACTATTCAGTAGTCTTATGAAAAGACCAACACAGCCAAACCTGGACTCCTTTCATGCTGTAACATTTTGTGATTCTGTAATATACTGTGACGCAGCAAGTGCCTTCATATGTATGGTGCAGTGAAACTGCTAGTGGTAACTATCTTGCATAAATTACATTGATCTGCTCGCAAAGCATTCAAGGCTGAAAGTAAAAGCATGCATTTGTCAAGTAAAGTTGACTGTTCTAATGCAATGGGGAAAGTCCTAATGAAGACTGATGTCAACAGTAGATTATTACTTAAATAGAAAGTTGTTCAAGCGCTTGGCTTCTCTCATACTAGTGTCAGGTCTACTGGGTATTTTACTGTGCATTTTCAGCTGATACTGTCCTGACTAAAAGGTAGTCACTGATCGAATTTTGTAATGGATGACCACATCTCCAACAAAAATAAATCACAGAAGAGTATGTGTAGCTGATTTAAACACACTCATCGGTATTCTGAGCTAAATATTAAATATCTCTTTTAAAAAAGACTTGCAATAATGATTGAATATTGAAATCTTTCTCCTTACTATAAGATGAAATAGGGAAGGGTGTATGAGAATATGGTTGACTCTTAATTGCCCTTTAGACAGTTAGAGATTGGAAATAAATGTGGGCCAGTGATGCTCACGTCCCCTGAACAAAACAAAACAGATTAATGTAAATGGATGTAAATTAGAAATAATGAAATAAATAATGCAATGGATAGAGAGATAGAGTTTGATGTCCTATCTTCCACTTGTGGTTAGAACGAATCTGTGATGCATTTTAGAAATAAAATATAATTATTGGATTGCTGCCTAAATGTGTGTCTATTTATGTAGCCTTCGAACATTTAAATTGGCATGGTTTATGTTAGGTATTGAAATTATGGGATGTTGGGCAAAGGAGAGATGATGGAGTTGATCAGTCATCATTTAATGCAATAGTGGAGCAGGCTCAAGGGACTGAATGAGTTAATGATGCTCTTTAGTGTAGAATTATACTCCAAAGAGAATTGTTAAATGTAATTACTATAAAGTGTATTGTCTTTAGCTTCTTTAACTTACAGAATACTGAGAAGCCGGGATAGACTGGACATGGAGAAGATGTCTCCACTAGTAGGAGAGACCAGGACCTGACAGAGCAGTATCAGGGAGAAGGCACGACCCTTTAGAACTGAGATGAGGAGGAATTTCTTCTGCCAGAAGGTGGTTTATCTGTGGATCTCATTGTCACAGAGGGCTTTGGAGGCCAAGTTATTGAGTGTATTTAAGACAGGGATAGATAGATTCTTGATTAGTGAGGGGGTCAAGGGTTATGGAGAGAGGACAGAAGAATGGGGTTGAGAAACGTATCAGTCATAAGTGAAAGGTGGAGCTGACTTGATGGGCTGATTGGCCTAACTTTGTTCCAATGTCTTATGGGCTTATGGTCTTAGCAATTTTCATTGCTTTCTTCTTTAAACATAATTGCAAAACATCATGGCAAATGTTAAAAATGTTTGTTTCTGTAGAGCAGGTGTGTTGGCATTATACTGCCCACCATGTGGAGTTTTCTGTCCTGTTTTAAAGATTTGCTGTCAATGGTTCACTCCAAAGACATTCGTAAATAGCTGAGGCTGACCCTTCCAGTGTTGCACGGTCAGAAGGACTGGCTTACAGATGTAAATGTTAAACCTAGACTCTGAGGAGAAAGTTCAAGATCACATGCCACAATTTCAAAAAATAGCAGTGGAATCCTGGCAAATATTTGTCCCTCAACTAACATTACTAATTAATCGATTAGTTAACCATTAACATAATGTTTTCATAGGTCTTTAATTCAAATTCAAAAGAATCTTCCTTACCCAGAACATGCCAAACCTCCTCCCACAGAGAGTGTTTGAAACAAATAGCATAAATGCTTTTTAAGGGATGTTTATTAAATATGAGAGAGTGGAATAGAAGGGTAGGCTTGCAGGGCAAGAAGAGACTTATGCACAGTATAAACATCAGCATGGATTGAATGGCCTGTTTCTACACTGTAAGAATGATGTATTTCGATGTAGAATTTAGTTTCTGGATTTTCTACAGAACAAAAGTAACTGTAGTTCAAAATCCATGTAATTTTAAAGTGCCTTGCGACATCATGAAAGACCCCATAGAGAAGCAGTCTTTCTTTTTCCAGTAACTCCCTCCCACTGAGTAATTGCAAAATAGATCTTCGAATGTTCCTTATACTTTCTCTTAACCACAATTACTCTGGTGTGTCCATTCCAGTGAATCAGATACTTGGGGCTTTCTTTGAGGATGTAAACAAGCAGCAGTGAAGGGTTGATGTGAGGCCAGGCCTACACACCACCCATTGTACTTAACCCGACACCAAATCTCCCTGATTTGGAAGTAGTATTGTTCTAACACATTTTTGACTTCCAGTTGAGTCATTACTGATGCAAACAAACTGCCCACAAAGCACCATTCATTTCGGGGAGAGACTGCCAGTTTCCATTAAAAAGGAATACTGTTCCTACAGAACTTTAAAGGGATGATCATTTTTTTAAAAGAAATCAAATTCCCAGCACAGTCACAGTCAAAGCCACTTTATAAAATTCTCCTTTCCCTTTGGACTTCCCCTGAGATATTTCTAAATCATTTTTGAAAGGTAAAACTGAATGTGCTATTTACTGTCACAGAGAATAATTGAGCTGAATATTCTATAAAGCTTTATGGGGAAGAGAGGTAAGTACTTGTCAGCCAAAGGAGTGAGTAGATGTGCAGATAGGGCTTGGATGAAGAAGGATGGGAGGAGACTTATATTGAGTCCATCTATGCTGTGAATCCTTTCACAGCATAATTTGTTGATTAGAAAAGGAATCAATTCAACTCTGCATTCCCTTTAAACATTACAATCAATTATATCAAGACTGTTTGGTGTGTATCCTATTTACCATTCTGGGTGAGACGGATTTCAATGATATCGTTCATGGCTATCCAGTTTCAGGTTCAAGCACTTTGATGATGTAGACTATGGTTTTAGGATACTGAAAGTGGACTTGTGGAGAAAGTGAGGTTTTGGCTAATGTTGGAAATGCAACATTTAGCAGTAGACAGCTAATGGCAGTCTTTCATAGCAATAGGATGCTTGTCACAAAGTCCTATATAGAGTGCAGAAGGAGAGAGAGAGAGAGACAGACGGACAGACAGAGAGAGTAAAAGAAAGGGGATAGAAGCTTTAAAAGAAAGTGGTGAAGTCAGTGATAAATAAAGTGGAAAAGGCAAAGTGGTAGGCTAAGGGACGAACAAAATTTAACAGAAAAATTTTTCAAAATCTACCATTCCACTTTGATAGTCATCAGTTGGTGAGTCCATAGTTGATGAGGAGTTATACACCTTCCTGAGGTTACTTTTTGCTCTGGCATCTTCCATCTTCATCCTTGGATTGAAAAGCAGAAGAATTATGTTAAGCTTGTATGGAACATTGGTTCAACGACACTTGAAGTACTGTGCACTGTTCTGATCTTCAGATCATTAGCAGGATTATAGGGGCTTGGGTGAAAGTACAAAGAAGATGTCCAAGGATGATATTAAAATAGAGAAGTTATACCCATCAACAATGATTAAACAGGCTGAGATTTCTCTATTGGAATTGAGCTGGTTGAGGGGTTGATCTGATAGTGTTTGACAAAGGAAACATTGGGAAGATATTTCCATTCATGAGAAATTGTGATAAATTTCAGAAAGTCTATCACAAATCTGACAGGAAATTCAGGAGAAACTTCTAACATTGGTTGGAATTTGGGACTCTCTATTACCAGGCAGTATTGGTAAACATCATAGATGCTTTTAAAGGGAAGCTAGATAAACACATGAGGGAGAACAAGAATTGTTATATACCTCTGCAAATATTGTATTATTGTTATATATTAGAGATATGTTGTGGAGGTGCCAGTGTTGGACTGGGGTGGACAAATTCAGAAGTCACACAGCACCAAGTTATAGTACATAATAAAAAAAAAGAAAGAACTGCAGATGCTGTAAATCAGGAACAAAAACAAAGTTGCTGGAAAAGCTCAGCAGGTCTGGCAGCATCTGTGGAGGAGAAAACAGAGTTAATGTTTTGGGTCTGTTTTGGGTTCTGAGGAAGGGTCACTGGACCCAAAACGTTAACTCTGTTTTTTTCCTACACAGATGCTGCCAGACCTGCTGAGCTTTTCCAGCAACTTTGTTTTTGTGCCGGTTATAGTCCAACAGGTTTATTTCAAATCACCAGCTTTTAAAGCGCTGTTCCTTCGCTAGGTGAAGTGGAGGGATGTGCACAGTCACTGAAGTTAAAGGTAGAGAGACCATTCCAAGGTAATTGACAGTATCAAAAGATGGTAAAATTGGTGTGAATGGAGTTTTGACAGGTCGAATAACAAGTCTTTGTGGGTGATTGAAAGTGTCAGACAATGTGAGTAAAGTGTCAACAGCTGAATAACAAGTGAAGGGGTGACCTATAATCTGATTAATTAAGGCAGAGATATAATAACAAAAAGTCAAAACTAAGATACTGCTAGACATAAACCAAATGGCTAGAATAACATGATAGGCACTTTACTCACATCATTTGACATTTTTGATAACTTCAAACTTAGAGCTACATATAAAGAATGTTTCACACCTGGAGCAGCATGTAATAAAATCAATCGGGCCTAGTCTGAGGTAATCTGAACTATGTGTGCCTGTACAAGTAGCCTGGAAGAGAATTTTTTATATTTATTCATGGGATTTGGATGGCACTAACTAGGCCAGCATTTATTGCCTATCTGTAATTCACAAGAGGGCAGTTAAGAATCATTGCGACTTATTGTTGCAGGGGGCTGTGCAGAGTCGTTGAGTGGATTTAAGACAGAAACACAGATAAATTCTGGATTAGTAGGGAGATCATTGCTGTGGGTCTGGAGTCACTTATAGGTCAGACCAGGAGAGGATGGCAGATTTCCTTCCCTAAGGGACATTGGGGGACCAGTTAGGTTTTCCCTGACAAAATCAACAATGATTTCATGGTCATCGCTGGACACTTAATGCCAGATTTTATTGAATTCAATTTACACCATCTGCCAAGGTGGGATTTGAACCCAGATCTCTGGATTAAAAATCTACCAATAATACCACCAATAATACCATTGCCTCATTACTCGATGCTTCAAGTGTGTCTGTTGAAATATCAGAGAAGCCATAGCAATGCATGGTAGAAACAAATCAGAGGAGCAAACCATTTGGGCTGAGTACTGTATTTCGGTGCTGTGAATGCAATATGATTCTACCTGAATTCTATGTTATACACCCCAGGATTTTAAAGTGAGCCAGCCACCTTTCATGTGCAATACCCAATGCAGGTGGCAGCCACACTGACAATAGCCCAGGATGATGCCACCTGTCGTCATGGGGTTGCGAACCCTTTTGCCAAATCCAAAGAGTATGTTGGCATCTCTGGCATAGATCCCCTTCTTTAATGGCATATGTTGCATCGAGAGGCTGCTGGGGGCGCGTGGCATGTGACAAAGTCTGTCACAGACTGCACAACCGTAGGAGATCAGGAAATCAAGAGGGTCGGTGCAATCTCTCTCATGAAAAAATGCAGTCAAGAGGTGCCAGACCTGCAGTCACTGCAATACCACTGAAACAAGAGCAAGAATCAGCTCCTATCTTAAAAAAAAGGTCCTCCCTAGTGTTCAATCATTAAACAGCACCGAACAGGTGAACATCAAACCAATGGAGAAATTGATATGAGAATTCAGTTCATCAAAATATACAAATATTGTCGAAGCCTTTGTAATTATTCCTCCTTATGATGTGTTCAGAAGGATCCCAGTCCTTCTTGCGGTACAATACTCCTCTGGCTGTTCTCTCTCATTTCATGAGTCTTAATTTCCTTTACTCCTGTTAATGCACGGTGTTAACCTGGGGGCCGGCTAGCTCAGTTAGCTAGACAGCTAGTTTGCAAAGCAGAATGAGATCAACAGTGTGGATTCAATTCATGTACTGGCTGAGGTTGCCATGAAGGATTCTTTATCTCCTCTTTCCCAAGGAGCAGTGACATAAGAACCAGGAGCAGGAGTCGGCCATCTGGCCCTTCAAGCCTGTTCCACCATTCAATAAGATCATGACTGATCTCTTCATGCCCTCAGCTCCACTTACCCACCCTCACTCCATAACTCTCAATTCCTTTACTGTTCAAAACATTGTTTATCTTAGCTTAAAAACATTCAGTGAGGAAGCCTCAACTACTTCACTGGGCAGGGAATTCCACAGGTTCACTTTGGATGAAGAAGTTCCTCCTCAGTTCAGTCCTAAATCAGGTCCCCCTAATTTTGAGCCTGTGCCCTCCTGTTCTAGTTTCACCGGCCAGTAGAAACATCTTCCCTGCTTCTAGCTTATCTAGCCTCTTCTTAATTTTATATGTTTCGGTAAGATTCCCCCTCAATCTTCTCAATTCCAATGAATATAACCCAGTCTACTCAGTCTCTCCTCAGGAGCCAATCCTCTCAACTCAACCTAGTGAATCTCCTCTGCACCCCCTCCAGTGCTAGTACATCCTTTCTCAAGTAAGGAGACCAAAATTGCTCACAGTACTCCATGTGTGGCCACACCAGCACCCTATACAGCTGTAGCATAACCTCCCTGTTTTTAAACTCAATTCCTCTCGCAATGAAGGACAAAATTCCATTTGTCTTCTTAATGACCTGTTGCACCTGCAAACCAACCTTCTGTGATTCATGCACAAGGACACCCAGGTTCCTCTGCACAGCAGCATGCTGCAATTTTTTACCATTCAAATAATAGTCCCTTTTACTGTTACTCCTACCAAAATGGATGACTTTGCATTTATCACCATTGCACTCCATCTGCCAGACCTTTGCCCACTCACTTAAATTATCCATACCACCTGCAAACTTTTAGAGTCCTCTGCACACTTTGTTCTACTGCTCATCTTCGTCTTATCCACAAACTTTGACACACTACACATTGTCCCCCACTCCAAATCATCTATGTAAATTGTAAACAATTACAGTCCCAGCACTGATCCCTGAGGCACACTCACTAGTCACTGATTGCCAACCAGAAAAGCACTCATTTCTCCCCACTCTTTGCTTCTTGTTAGTTAACCAATCCTCTATCCATACCAATACATTGCCTGTAATGCCATACACCTTTATCTTATGCAGCAGTCTTTTGTACAGCACCTTGTTGAATGCCTTTTGGAAATCGAAATACACCACATCTATTGGGTCCCTGTTGTCCACTGCACTCTTCATAGAATTCCAGTAAATTAGTTAAACATGACCTGCCCTTCGTGAACCTATGCTGCATCTGCCCAATAGGACAACTTCTATCTAGATATCTTGCTATTTCTTCCTTGATGATAGCTTCAAGCATTTTCCCCACTACAGAAGTTAAGCTAACCAGTCTATAATTCCCCATCTTCTGTCTACCTCCTTTTTTAAACAGTGGCATCACATTTGCTGTTTTCCAACCTGCTGGAATTGCCTCAGAGTCCAGCTGATTTTGGAAAATTATGAGTGCATTTGATATTTTTCCCACCATTTCTTTCAGAACACTGGGATGCATTCCATCAGGGTCAGGAGACTTGTCTACATTTAGCTCCATTAGTTTGCCCAACATTACCTCTTTCGTGACAATGATCCTGTCTAGGTCCTCACCTACCTTAGTTTCCTCGTCATCAATTACTGGCATGTTACTCTTGTCCTCCATTGTGAAGGCTGACACTAAATACCTGTTCAATACCTATTAAATCCCCCTTCTCATCCTCTAAAGGACCAATGTTTACCTGAGCCATTCTTTTTCATTTTATGTATTTGTAGAAACTATTGCTATCTGTCTTTATATTCTGAGCTAGTTTATCCCCATAATCTATCGTGGTTTTCTTTATAGCTTTTTTTTTTGGCTTTTGCTTGACTTTTAAAGTTTTCCCAACCTTTGAGTTTTTGCCACTTTGTATGCCTTACCTTTCAGTTTAATAGCCTCCCTTATTTCCTTAGACATCCATGGCTGATTACCCCTTTTTCTACAGTTCTTGTTTTTCACTGGTATATACTTTTGCTGAGCACTTTGAAAAGTTGCTTTGTAAGTCCTCCGCTGTTCCTCAATTGTCCCACAGTAACATCTTTATTCCAGTCTACTTTAGCCACCTCCTCCCTCACCTTATTGTAGTCTCTTTTACTTAAGCACAGGACTCCAGTATTGGATTTTATCTTCTCACTTTCCATCTGTGTTCTAAATTCAACCATACTGTAATCACTCCTTCCAAGAGGATCCCTAACAATGAGATTGATCATGTCTCATTACACAGGACCAGTTCTAGGATAGCTTGCTCCCTCATCGGTTCCATTCCATACTGTTCAAGAAAACTATCACGGATAAATTCAATGTAGTCCTCCTCAAGGCTACCCTGATTGACCTCGTTTGACTAATTGACACATAGATTAAAATCCCTCATGATAATTGCTGTACCATTTTTACAGATATTAATTATTTCTTTCACACACACAGCGTTCTGAGGAAGGGTCACTGGACCAGAAACGTTAACTCTGTTTTCTCCTTCACAGATGCTGCCAGACTTGCTGAGCTTTTCCAGCAACTTTGTTTTTGTTCCTGATTTACAGCATCCGCAGTTCTTTTGGTTTTTAATTATTTCTTTGTTTATTGCCTGCCCCAATGTGATGTTATTATTGGGTGGCCTACAGACCATGCCTATCAGTGACATTTTCTTCTCAGAATTTCTAAATTCGACCCAAATGGATTCAACTTTATTCTCTATAGAACCTATCTCATCTCACTACCGCCCTGAAGTCATCCTTAACTATCAGAGCAACACCACCCATCTTACCTTCCTGTCTGTGCTTCCAAATAGTTTGATACCCCTGGATATTTAATTCCCAGTTGTGACCATCCTGCAACCATGTCTCTATAATGGCTACTAAATCATACTCATTCACAATGATTTGTGCCGTTAACTCATCTACCTTGTTTCAAATGCTACGAGCATTCAGGTAAGATGCCTTTATGCAAGTTTTTAAAGCTTCTTTTTGAATTCTAACATTTCCATTAATAATATCTCCTGAGTTTCCCTTCCTTTTAATTCTTTCATAGTCTTCAATGTGGTTGAACCCTCCTGCACACATGTTAACCTGCTGCTTTCTTTTCTATTTACCATTATACTTCCTGTCATTTTCCCCTTCCCTTCCCCCCAGTTCACTAGTTTAACGTCCAAGTGACCATCCTATTTATCCTTTTCGCTAGAACATTGGTCCCAGCTTGTTTCAGGTGGAGACCGTCCCAGAGTTACAGATCCCTCCTGTTCCAAAACTGATGCCAATGCCCCATGAATTAGAACCCCTCTTTCCATCACCACTCCTTTAGCCATGTGTTTTCTTCCCTAATTTTCTTATCCCTAAGCCAATTTGCATGTGGCTCGGGCAGTAATCCAGAGATTATAACCCTTGAGGACCTGTTCCTTGATTTTGTTCCTAGTGCTTGATAATCCTCAAACAGGTCCCTCCTTCCTAGCCTTGCCTATGTTGTTTGCCCCAACATGGACCACAACAACTGCACCCTTGCCCTCCCCGTCCAATATCCTTTCAAGTCAGTCAGAGATGCCCCTCACCCTGGCAGCGGGCAGGCAACACACCATGCGGGACTCTCGATCCTGCTTAAAAAGGATGCTATCGATCCGCCTGATTACAGAGTCCCCTACAACTACCACATGTCTTTTTGCTCCCACCTCTTGAATGGATTCCTACACCACGGTGCAGTGGTCAGCCGGCTCATCTTCCATAGAGCCCTTTTCCTCATCCACATGGGGAGAAAGTACCTCATACCTGTTGGACAAAGTCAAGAGCTGAGGCTCCTCTGTTCCTGAATTCAAGATCCCCCTGCCTGCCTCACTTGCAATCTCACCCTGCTTTCCCGGACACTGACTGAATTTGAAGTACTTAATCTACCAGGTGTGACCGCCTCCTGAAACACAGTGTGCAGGTACTTCTCCCCCTCCTGGATGTGCCGCAGTGTTTGAAGCTCAGATTCTAGTTCATCAACTCTGAGCCGAAGTTCCTGCAGCAGCAAACACAGGCTGCATGTCATAATGGGAACTGCCAGCTCCCACATCATACAGCTACAGCACATCACTTGTCCAGCTGTCTCTGCTTAGTTAATTGCTTTATTAATTTATATAAATGTATTAATGAATTAACTAATACCTCTTTGCTGTGTTCTTTTTCAAATTTAGTGCAGATTTCCTACAGGTTAATGCCTCCCTGTGATGTCACTCCAGTTTCTTTTTGCAGGTACAATGTGCCCTGAGCTCTGTGCTGCTGCTCTGCCCTCTGACTGCTCCCTGCAGATTAGGCCATGATCCCTGAACTCAGTTAGTTTTATACTCAGTCTATGCTGCTGCTCTGCCCTCTGACTGATCCCTATAGGCTAGGCCTCGATCCCTGAGCTCGGCCAGTTTTATACTCACTCTGTGCTGCTGCTCTGCCCTCTGACTGATCCCTGCAGGCTAGGCCGTGATCCCCAAGCTCGGTCAGTTTTATACTCTCTCTGTGCTGCTGCTCTGCCCTCCGACTGTTCCCTGAAGACTGGGTTAAACCACTACCAGTTGTTCCTTACCAATGAAAGAGCAAGTGTATGATATCATAAGACTATAGGGACCTTACCTTTACAGTGTAAGTCTAATTTAAAGTCACCAAGTGACTTCTCATGATGTTTCAAATCGTCTATGGTATTATATTAGCATGAGATATTCATCCTGTGACATTTCCATCCTAGTTTCACCCACAGGGAGGGCATCAATGTGCTTGAGCATGGTATGTGGGATGCACTTTGGTCTGCCCTGTCTTTCTCCTTCTTAGCTAAAGATATGTATAGCTTTATGAGGGACTCCCCATTCCAATTAATGAGTTTTATGTGTGTTACTTAATCCATGCAACTTCTTAATGAGGTGCTTCTGTTGCATTGTTGGTGCTGTCTTAGTGGAAGAACTGTGTTGATTGTTATGAGAAGGTTTTTGTTTGAACTGTTCGGATTTTAAAGGGTGGATCCTTGCTAACAGGTCAGAGCTGTTGGAAACACATGGAAATGTCTGCATTGTCTATAAAGGGCTGTATGTGCTGTTCTTTTTGAGCTGCAGCGTGGCTGGGAATTGGAGTACAGGCAGTAGAGAGGGTCTATCATGAACAGAAAGCTGATAAGGGGTTATTGTGCAAGGGAAAGGGGTTGTTGTGTAACAGCATTAGGACCCTGGTGTAATCTTACAATGGTGCCATGGTGGTGCTTCCCACAGGACATAAATAGCTCAGTGTAGGTGGAATTAGTTTTTGAATTGAAGATGGAAGATCAATACAGTTGAGGGAACAGAGTCTTAAAAATGTAGGGCTATGTTAAGAATAGAACCTGGTATGTCCCCCCCCTCCCCGGTCCCGATTACTATGTGTAATTATACATTGTGTTAACATGTAACAAACATGGTTCTACAGAAGCCTAAGCTTGAAGACTTCCATGGCCATGATAAATTAGTTGCAACATCAACATTCAATTAGATGCAAAACTATCTCCAACAAAAAAACCCTCCTCTGTCCATGTCCATGGACGGTGATAGCATCACAGTAATATGACTCGAATAATAATCCAGAGAGCCAGCCTTAATGTGCAACAGATATGAGTTCAAATTCCATTATGGAAGCTGGGGGAATAGCAATACAATTAATTAATCTGGAATAAAATGACAGTATTGCTAGAAATGATTGTGAAACAGGATTGAAACCACTTATAAATCCATCGAGTTCACAATGTCCTTCAGAGGAAGAAATCTGCAATTCTCCTCTGGTCTGCCTTGCATGTGACTCCAGATCCACAGCAATGTAATTGACCCTTAACACCCCTCTAAAGCCAATCATTTGTATGCCAATGGTGCAGAGAGGATTGTGGGTGTAACTACAATACCTAAGTGGCCAAGGTTCAAAAAGGCAGCTCACCACTACCTTCTCAAGGGCAATTAAGGATGGGCAATAAAATCACTTCCATCTGTCTTCCCTTGCCTCTCATTATCTGTTTCTGAAATCCTCACACTTGGTTCTGCTTGATATGATTGTTCCAATGCTCTCCTGATTGGATTCCTTTCTCCCCTCCATAAACGTACATTCACTCTAAACCTAACAGTTTGCTTCCTGACTTGCATCAAGTCCTGCCCATACATCAACATGGTGCTTGTTGACCTGTATTAGCTTCCATTTTGGCAATAATTTGTTTGTACAATTCTCTTTCTCATGTTATCGTCCCTTAAAAACCCAGTAAAGGTCAGTCAACTATGGCTAACAAAGGATGTTCTGAGTTGCATAAGATTAAAAGAAAAGGCACATAAACTCGTGGAAATAGTTGTAATTCTGAAGAATGGGAGGTTATAGAATATAACAAAGCATGTTGAAAAATTTGTTTTGAAAAAGGAGAATGGATTATGAATGCAATCTGGCGAGAAATATAAAAACTGACTGTAAAAGCTTCCATTGCTACAACTGGCACTGCATTCTTTAGAGTTTAAAAGAATGAGAGGTGATTTCACTGGAACCTACAAAATAACTAAAGAGCTGAACAGGGTAGATGCAGGTAAGATGTTTCTCCTGTTTCGAGTAATGACGAGAAATTATTTTACTGAGAGGTTTGTGAACCTTGGGAATTCTCTACCAAAGAGGTCTGTGACAGTCTGATTACTTGTGGCATAAGGGGATAAGGTGAGTAAAAGATGTTGAAGTGTTCAATCAGTCATGATCGTATTAAATGGTGGGGCAGACTCGATGGGCTGAATGGCCTACTCCTGCTCTTATGGTCCTATGATCAAAGGTCTCCTTTCCTATCTCCATAATTTGCAGTTCTACAACTGTCTAAGAAATTATGTTTCTGCAACTGATATACATCACTTGTTCCCTTTCCCTGCGATTGATATCGGTGCTGTCAGCTATCTGCACCCTAAGCTTTCTAATTCCTCTTTTTAGATATCTTTTTTCTCTCCACCTCTCTGTCCTCCCCTTTGAGATGCTTCTTAAAACTCATCACTTCAATCTATATTCATCTTATTAGCTGTATGGTACTTTTTTTCTGACTACACTGCCTTCTGTTTTTCTAATTTCAAGGTGCGATATAAATTATTTTAGTAAGTTGCTGCTGAAAGTCAGGATGAGGGTCTTAAGTTCATGTCTTTACATTATTCAGAGTCCATCTAGAATATGAGCAACGAACAGATAAACATTTCTAATGATAGGATCTGCTTGTTTACAAAACTACACAGTTAAAATGACTCATTGTACAATTTCTGTACATTTGTGACATTCCTGGCTTTTTTGGAAAAAATAATCAGTCAGCGAGGGAAAAAAATGGATATTCTGATTAAGTGGAGCTTACTGCTATTAAAACAATATCAATGATTTTTAAAAAAATGCCCGTCTGTTGTTGAGTTTCCCTTCCAGTATAATAAAGCAAGGGAATGATTTATCTCTCCTCCACTGCCTAAATTAACTCAACTGAAGCATAGCCTAGGTAAGTTATGAGCAGTGGTTTATGAGTAAACAACCAACAGCATCAAGATGATGAACTGCAGTTGTCCTGTGGGAATATTGGTTATGCACTCCCGAGATATCACATTATAGTGCTTTTTTTTGTTTCAAAGATTAAAGGAACTATATCCTGTATTCCGTTCATGATAGGGAATGTATTCAATAGTTTTACGAGGAATGTTGATAATAAGATGCAGGCCACTAGCTTTCAAAGATCCCCTCTTCAGGTAAGTAATGAAATTGCCAAATATGTTGCATTTTGCAAATGTCAATGCCAGTAGTAGTGTCATTTTTGTTTCTTAATGGTTATTAGAAGCTTAAATTGGTTTGACAAAGTGTTAAACTCCTAATCCCTGATGATCTTTGATTCTGCCATAAACCTAAATCATGCTTGACATTTAATTTGGGCTGTATTAATCCTGAGGGACTCCAGATTGAGGGTGTGGAGCCTTGGAGCATTTGAGAATCAGTGCAGTTTGAGGAGTCAGGGAAAAAAAAAGATATTCTGATATAACTGTTGAATCTCATTGAATGGACAAACAGAGTTAGTGTGTGTTCCTGAAACACATGATTTGTTATTAACTGGAATGCTTTGCCTGAAAGAATAATGGAAGTGGACTTAATAACTGCATTGATTAGAACCAGGTAGATCCCATTGACTATGAGATCCTTGATTAGGGTTCTTAACCTGGACTAATCCTGGGAGCCCTGGGCCTTAGATACAAACAGGAGATTCAGAATCTCCACTTTTCAGGGACTGACTCTGAGCTGGCTTATCAAAGCCAGTGTACTGTGCACATGTTAATAAAGATAACTTGGTGACGTGATACTAGCCCCTGTGCAGTTATTTCAGTGGTGACAAAAGTGGGATTCGAACCCATGCTGCAAAGCACAGTGGATTAACACATCATCCAGATAAATGGCAACCTGGGGTAGCCCTTGTAAAATGTTTTCCATGGTGCGCTGGGAAAGGGCGCAGGCTGATGATAATGCAAATGACAGTCTCGTGTGTTTGTACAAACCCTTATGGATGTTAATTGTGGCATACCTCTGGGACCTCCCACTCTCGTCGCCACTGGAATAACTGCACAGAGGCTGGTATCACATCACCAAGTCACCCTTTGTTCACATGTGCACAGTACACTGGCTTTGACCCACCAGCTCAGAGCCAGTCCCTGAAGAAAAGGAGATTGTGAATCTCCCTGTTTATATCTAAGGCCCAGGGCTCCCTGATTGGCCCAGGTTTACAACCCCAATCAAGGATCTCATAGTCAATGCATCCACCTGATTCCAGTCACTACAATAACTTGCATATATCTAAAAAGAATAAAAATGTATAACTTTGGAGAAACAGTAGGCCTGTGGGGTTAAAGGGAAGGTGGAGTGGTAATATCATGAGAGTGGTAACCCAAATATACCTGAGTTTGAATCCCACCGTGGCAGAATAGAAAAAAAAATGGAATTAAGATGTTAGCCTAGTGGCAGCCATATGACCACTGTTCATTGCTGGGAAAAAAACCATCTAGCTCACTCATGTTTCTCAAGGCAGTAGATCTGCTAACCTTATGCGCATGTGACACCAGACTCAGTGCAATGTGGATGACTCTTATCTACTCTCTGGACAATTAGGGATGGGCAATAAATACTGTAACCATCCCACAAATGAACTTAAAAAAATTGATTGCTGTTTCAAAGAGTTGACTCGGGCATATTTCAGTTGTTCTGGACACTTTTATGCTATGATTAATCATTGATTAATTTGCTAGTTAATGTAATTCATGGGATTAATTTATTCATTTTTCCTGGTTTTCCAGGATCTTGTCAGGGTCAGGGTCAGAGCTTGGAAGCAGGAATTAGAGATTCCATACACCGAATGTACCTGCAAGATCCAATGTAAGAGAAGGATGATACTACACTGAAGGAGATTAGATGTTGCAGGTCTAGAAAACCAAAGTGGGCAAATCTGGAAATGTTTAAAAACATCTAGTGCTGTCCTTTGTATAGGGGCACATATTGGATGAGTGTACCTCAGTGCTGGAATCTCTGGCTTTATAAGGTTGATTAACATTCAAACTGTACTCGAGTGTAGATACTCACTGGCTCCATTTAGACATGCTCTTCCACTGGTCTTTTAAACTCCAACAAGATTCCAATATGAACAACAAGATTTCAGGCCACGGGCTTTCTGCATTGAGCTGACAACAACTAATCCGTAATTGGCCTAACTTAATCCTACCTGGATTTGAAAATATCTCTCCATTAAGAATAAGATGATACAAATAAATTTTGTCTTTCTATCGACTGGTCTTAGCACTTCACTTCTACTGAGATTGTAAATATATTTATCTCTATAGCAAAATACCTTTCCTGCTGTTTTTCTATGGTTTGATACACGTAATTTGGGTCTGTAGTCTTCGGGACTCCCTTGCTCAAAGACAATGGAAGCAGACTCCTGGAATATTTTTAAAGTTAGATTCTTGATCAACAAAGGTTTGTAAGGTGATCAGAGATAGGCCAGAGTGTGAAGTAAGCAGATCAGCCATGATCATATTCGTGTCTTCGTGCATTCATTCTTGGTGCTTGACATTAAGTAACCTTTGATAGAATATTAGGTTATTTGTGCAAAATGTTGTTCAGTTCTTTTTGACTTCCTCTCTAATCAATCATTTCCAATGACCTTCAAAGTTCTCCTCATACATTTGCTTTCAAATTGTCTCAACATCTTTCAGAGCTGTCTAGACTGGAGGAGTACACTCCATGAAATTCTACAGATAATTCCGGCTTTTGATGTAGTATGGATATCAGAAACCTGGCTGATCCCAGAAGAATAGGAATAAATATAACATTAAGGCAGATGTACTGATCAGAATCGGCATGGTGCGCAATGGGAGTGTTGCTGTTTCTGGGTTAGAAACTCCAGATTCAAGTCCCAGCTGCCCTGGAGGTGTGAGACAATAAGTCCAAATGGATTGGTTAAAATAATTACAGGAAAAAGAAATTTTTGTAGTCATGCGTGTCAGAGACACCTACGAGAGAGAATGAGTTAGAACATAAGAAATTAGGCCATTCGGCCCATCTAGTCTGCTCTGCCGTTCAATCATGGCTAATAAGTTCCTCAACCCCCTTCTCCCGCTTTGTCCCCGTAACCCTTGATCCCTTTGATAATCAAGAACCTATCTATCTCAGTCTTAAATGTACTCAATGACCTGGCCTCCACAGCCTTCTGTGGCAGTGAATTCCATAGATTCACCACTTTCTGGCTGAAGAAGTTTCTCCTTATCTCCATTCTAAAAGGTCTTTCCTTTACTCTAAGGCTGTGCCCTCAGGTCCTAGTCTCTCCTACCAATGGAAACATCTGCCCAACATCCACTCTTTCCAGAGTTGGTCAGAGGGCAGGCAGAAAAACAGAACAAACTGTCTCCAATAAATATCTCAGGTATAAATGCATTCGAGAAAACTTGAGAAATTTATGAATATCAAAGATCGTAAATTCAGTAGGGAAGTTTCAACACATCCATTTGATTAAGTAATTAAGCAAATGTTTGGAGGGGATGGAAGTTCAAAAAGATTTCAATACCGGGTGAGAGATAGTAGGAACTGCAGATGCTGGAGAATCCGAGACAACAAGGTGCAGGGCTGGATGAACACAGCAGGCCAAGCAGCATCATAGGAGCAGAGAGGCTGACGTTTCGGGCCTAGACCCTTCATCAGAAAAGGGGGAGGGGAAGGGGGTTTTGAAATAAATAGGGAGAGAGTGGGAGGCGGATAGAAGAGGGATAGAGGAGAGGATAGGTGGAGAGGAAACAAACAGGTCGAAGAGGCGGGGATGGGGCCAGGAAAGGTGAGTGTAGGTAGGGAGTTAGGAAGGGGATAGGTCAGTCCAGGGAGGACGGACAGGTCAAGGGGGCGGGATGAGGTTGGTCGGTAGGAGATGGAGGTGCGGCTTGAGGTGGGAGGAGGGGATAGGTGGGAGGAAGAACAGGTTAGGGAGGCAGGGACGAGTTGGACTGGTTTTGGGATGCGGTGGGGGGAGGGGAGATTTTGAAACTTGTGAAATCCACATTGATACCATTGGGCTGCAGGGTTCCCAAGCGGAATATGAGTTGCTGTTCCTGCAACCTTCGGGTGGCATCGTTGTGGCACTGCAGGAGGCCCAGGATGGACATGTCGTCTGAGGAATGGGAGGGGGAGTTGAAATGGTTCGCGACTGGGAGGTGCAGTTGTTT
>NC_063334.1:113599854-113631464 GCF_021869965.1 Rhincodon typus
CTTCTATCCGCCTCCCACTCTCTCCCTATTTATTTCAAAACCCCCTTCCCCTCCCCCTTTTCTGATGAAGGGTCTAGGCCCGAAACGTCAGCCTCTCTGCTCCTATGATGCTGCTTGGCCTGCTGTGTTCATCCAGCCCTGCACCTTGTTGTCTCAATACCGGGTGAGTTGTACAGCTTTGCATCATGTGACATTATTGAATAATTAATTTCTATGTTAACAGTCTCGGAAATACTTAGTCATAGTTGGTCTTGCATCTGACCAAACCCATGTCAGCAATAAAATTATACTGATTTTCCATTACAGAATGATTTGGATTATTTCAATGAATTCAGACTTGAGGCAACTGCACTGTAAAATATGTCGCATGGGCTGCAAATCAATGATTCTCAAATAGTTAATGTTATTAGTAGCTGAAGCTGTGCTTACTAACTAACATGTATTGTCTCTGTCTATAAAACATTCAAGATGCTGTCTCACATGTTTTTTAACCCTAAATAAAAAAAAGGCTTTAGGAAACTTAACAGAGCAACAAGACTACATACAGCCAGAATGAACATAACCATAATCCACAAGAAATAGGACAGGAGTAGGCCGTTCGGCCCATGGAGCCTGCTCCGCCAGTCATTAGGATCATGGCTGATCTGACATTCCTCACATCCACTTTCGGTATTCTCCATAACCCTTGATTCCTCTACTGATCAAGAATCTACTTTTTAAAATGAACAGAGACTCTACCCCACAGCTCTCTGTGGCAAGGAGTTCCAAAGACTCACAACCTTCTGAGAGAAGAAATTCTTCCTCATCTCTGTGTTAAATTAGCATCCCTTTATTCTGAGACTATGCCCTCTGGTCCTAGATTCTCCTACGAGGGGAAATAGCATTTAGCCTGTCAAGACTCTTAAGAATTCTATCGGTTTCAATGAAGTCACCTATCATTCTTCTGAACTTTAGTAAGTAGAGTCACAACCTGCTTAACATTAATTCATAAGACAATCCCTCCTTACCAGTAATTATCCTACTGAGCCTTTTCTGACTGCATCCAATAAAATAATATCTTTAATTTGCTTGTCAATCTCGCATGGAGATTTTACTGCTCTAAGAGACTGTGATTGATTTTTACTGATAAAGTACATTACAGTCCTCCACTGACTAATTCACTGGAATTTGTTGTTTTTGTAATTATCCTCCACTCTGTGCTTATTGCTACTGAAATTATTTTGGTTTTATCAGGAGGCTGTAGTTTCAGTCGTGAGAGCTCTGTTCTTTATAGTTTGCAGAGAGTGTTTTTTTTAATTAGATTCTGCAGAATGTTTGCTAAAGTGCACTGTTGAAATCTGTTCTGTTTGCTGCGATGTGGATCATTTGATATGTGTCCTTTCCTATGTCCTGCTGAATGCCCAATCTACTGGCTAACACAGTGATGTTAATGACACCTCTGGCAGAAACAAGCCATATGGGTCAACCAAAGGTTTATGCTCTGTTATGGTCAAACTCCTTTTAAATCTTTCTCCTCCCATGTTAAACTTATGCCCTCTAGTTTTAGGCTCCCCTACTCTGGGGTAAAGACGTTGGCTTTTCACCTTATGTATTTGCCCCTCATGATTTTATAAACCTCTACATAAACCACCCCACAGCCTGCTACAGTCCAGAGGGAAAAAAACCCCAGCCTGTCCAGCGTCTCTTTATAACTCAAATCTTCCAGTCTCAGTAACGTTCTTGTAAATTATTTTTGCGCACTTTCCAGTCCATCAAAATCCTTCCTATAGCAGGGTGTACAGACTGTACGCAGTACTCCAAATATTGCCTTACCAATGTCTTGTACACCTATACCATAATGTCTGAACTCTTGTACTCATTGCTCTGACTGATGAAGGCAAACGTGCCAAAGTCCTTCTTCCCCACCCTCTCTACCCATGACACTACTTTCAAGGAACTATGTATCTTCACCCTTAGGTCTCTGCATTTGACAACTTCAATGAGAGAATGGAAACCTTTTGCTTTTTTATGGTTGAGCAGATGGGAGTGTAAAATGCAACAGCTGGGTAGCCATAGATTCCACAGTTGTAGAATCATGGAGTCACACAGCACAGAAACAGATCTTTTGATCCAGCCAGTCCACGCTGACCATTTCTCCAAACTAAACTAGTCCCACTTTCTTCTTCATGAACTTATCCAAATGTCTTTTAAACATTGTAACTGTACCTGCATCTACCACTTTCTCTGGCAGTCCATTCCACACACGAACCACACTCTCTGTAAAAGAGTTTCCCCTCATGTCCTTTTCAAATCTATTTCCTCTCACCTTAAAAATATGTCCGTTAGTTTGAACTCCCCCACTTTAGGAAAAGACCCTTGTTATTCACCAAAGGGGAAGTGATGGCCTAGTGGTATTATCGCTGCATGGTTAATCCAGGGACCCAGAAAATGTTCTGGAGACCTGATTTCGAATTCCACCATGGCAGATGGTGGAATTTGAATTCAATAAATATCTGGAATTAAGAATCTAATGATGACCATGAGTCCATTGTCGATTGTTGGAAAAACCCATCTGGTTCACTAATGTCCTTCAGGGAAGGAAACTGCCATCCTTACCTGGTCTGGCCTACGTGTGACTCCAGAACCACAGCAATATGGTTGACTCTTAACTGCCCTCTGGCCAATTAGGGATGGGCAACAAGTCCTGGCCTAACCAGAGACACCCACATCCCATGAACGAATAAAGAAGAAAAAATCCTTATCTATGCCCCTCATGATTTTATAAACCTCAATAATTTATAAGTGGGCAGAAAGTGGGTTGGCTTTATCCTCCATAAATGCTTACTGACTCTCCTTTGTTCTATCCCTCCATCCTCTTGAATTGCTATTCTGCTCAAATCTCTTTTTCCTCTCTAGAGCAATAGAACATGTCATCATCATCCATTCACACTCTCACCTGTCTTGTTGATCCATGTTCAAATCCTTCTAGTTAGTTCTTGATCTGTATGGAGTACCAAGATCACCTTGATCAACATCACCAGTTTGTTATTGTGAACAACATGTGCTTATTCATGTTATTCTTCTTGCTCTCATTATGATGGTCAACAGAGTTGGCTAGAACACCTCACTCAAGTGTCTCTTTTGTAATGTCCACCTTCATCAATTAATCTTTTGTTTTCGCTTCTCTCTGTCTTCCTGCAGCCACCACACTTTCAGTAAAGGCTTTTCTTTCTGCCTTTGTACGGTAGTCTGAGCAATCTCCTATGCTAGCACAGTTGTTGCTCCCCTATTCCTGGTCTAATTCCTCTCCATTAATTATTCATTTATTAGGAGTCAGTTTCTATGAGCAGAATTTAATCGAGTCCTTCACAATGTGAAATGTAACATCCAGGTCAGCTCAATCATGGGAGAAGATGCATAGCAGTCTCTTGGCGTCAGGAAGCCATCCCAGGATTTAGTTGCAGTTTCGGGGTGGGATATCAATGACGCTAATTGATGGGCCAATTAACACCAATTACCTTGAACATAATAGAATTTAATGGTAGCTCAGAGCTTAATTGGGAATCCCAACAGCTTGCCATTCTGCATTTCTAACCAATCTCTGAGTAAAGATGTTTCTCCTGAATAAAAACCAAAAGAACTGCGGATGCTGTAAATCAGGAACAAAAACAAAGTTGCTGGAAAAGCTCAGCAGGTCTGGCAGCATCTGTGAAAGAGAAAACAGTGTTAACTTTTCAGGTCCCACATCAGTTCTGAGGAAGGGCCACCGGACCCGAAATGTTAACTCTGTTTTCTCCTTCACAGTTGCTGCCAGACCTGCTGAGCTTTTCCAGCAACTTTGTTTTTGTCCATTTTCTCCTGAACGTTTTATTGAATTGATTGGTGACTATCTCATACTTGTAGCTCTTAGTTTAAGACTGTACTGGCAATCACTAGCAATGAGAATAATTGGGATTCAGTAGCAACATTGATGGAAGGACTACAAGATCAGGAATGGAATTTGGGATAGAGAGGTAATTCTGTTGTGTGGAAAATTAGTACAAACAGCTCCTTCTTGAATTTCCTGCAATAAAACATGTGTCTTGCCTGATTTCTGTGCCAGCTAAATGCAGAATAAATTAATCCCTGCGATCTAGCTAAACAGACTGTTGCTAATTCTGTGTAGCTATTGTAATATCTGGATAAGGAACAGAGAGGAGAATAACAATAGTTTTTAGATAAAGATGAGAAAATTTGAGGAAGAAAATTCTCTCTGATTGTTCATTGTTTCATTTTAAAGGCAGCCTGCATTTGTATCTTTTGTCCTTACTGTTTCTACCTTCAAAGCCATTGTAATCCACAGAATAAACCAATATTGTTGATCTGAGAAACAATAGACTCATGGAATCATCTCTTTCTTTGGGAAATGGCCCAGTGTTTATTCTATTCCTGATCATTGATCTTGGCTCAAACAAAAGCTGAAATTGCTGGGGAAACTCGACAGGCCTGGCAACATCTGTGGTGAAAGAAAACAGACTTAATGTTTCAAGGAGACAGTAAGAACTGCAGATGCTGGAGTCAGAGATAATGCAGTATGGAGCTGGAAAAGCACAGCAGGCTAGGCAGTGTCAGAGGAGCAGGAAAGTTGACATTTCAGAAAGGGTCCCTTCTTCAGAAATGGTGAAAGGGAAGGGTGCTCAGAAATAAATAGAGAGAGGAGGAGTGGGGCTGGGGAAGGTAGGTGGGATGTTGATAGATGAGTGCAGGTAGGGAATCAAGTCCAGTGACCCTTCTTCAGAACTGATGTTGGCCATTGTCAAAATCATTTAGATCTGCAAAATAATCTGGACTTGTTGATTTTTAGACCTATGTTTTTATAGGTAAGATCATATAAGATCTTGGGGTGTGTAGAATGCACATTTAAAAAGAAATAGTATTTGCTGAGTATTGCTCTAAGTCCTTCTCAATTGCATGTTTATCGTATAGTATTAGTCTTTGTATTAATAGGGATCTGTAGTGGTATGTTTGCTTTAGCTATTGCTGAGCATTTCTTTTTCTGAAGTTGTTTAAGGCTATTTCGGTAGTGCTGTAGGAAATGCAAATTTCCCGTCCTCTGTAGCTCTTTCTGTGGTAATACAATTAAATCCTGCTGGCTCAACAGATGGGCTACATCTTCCTGCTATCACTGTGTAATAACCAGAGAGCACTCCTGCTGCTGCTCTGTTTTTCCATGTTACTGTTAACCAGCTGCAGGCACAGTGGTTCACACTGGCACCAATTCACCCACCTCACGGGAATTTGCCATGAAAATGAAACGGTTTCTTTTGGATGAGAGTGGCAACCGGTTGTATTGCAGTCACTTCCATTTCCTGCCTGAAACGTGAGCCCTTAACGTTGGTTAGTTTCAATTCCTGTACAATGCAAATGATATTTGTCAACAACTTGCATTTAAGATGCACCTCTAGCGCAGTAAAATGTGTGAAGGGTTTTTTTCTTGTTCCAGAGGAGTTTTTTTTCAAACAAAATGCCACATAAGGAGGCAGGTGGTACCTCACTGGGTTGAAATGTAGGCTTTAGGAAATAATTCAATAAGAGAGAGGCAGACAATCAAAGAGGTTTCGGGAAGAAATTCCAGGACTCGGAGTCTCTGCAACTGGATTTAATGTGGACCATTTGACTGAGCTGTATCTTTGGAGCAATAGATTGAAATTGGGGTCAGAGTTTGAGGAGTGCAATGGTGTTGGAGGGTTTTAGGACCAGGGGAAGTGAGGAAGGGTGAACTCATGGAGGGATTTGAGCACAAGGGATGAGATTTCAAGGAATATATCAGGGTACTGTCAGATCAAGGGTAAATGTCAATTGGTGAACAGGCAAATGACAATAACATCTCCTGCCTTCATGTTGCCAAATGGAAAGTTGTCAGGGAAAATGGGAAGTAGAGAGTTTTCTGGCCTAGTCAATGAGCTGGGACAGGAGGATAACATTTTCATGGTTGCACGCTACAGTAACGTTGGTGGATAATCAGCATGAGAAACATCATTAATGATCGTTTACATTGTTTCTCTGCCAATCTGTGAGTTAGCCACTGAAAACCTTTCAGGTTTGGAATTCACTGACTTGTAGAGTGGTGCAAATGGGGTCAATTGAGGCATTCCAGAGAGCATTGGATGATTATTTAAATGGAAATATTATGTGAATCAATTCAGTATTTCAACAAGTCCTTGTGGCTGAGCTCTGCCTGCATTTGATCTTCATATACATTCTTTGAACAGTCACTACAGAAGTGGGAACTCAGGCTCCTGATGTATGTGATACACAATTTTCTTCTTCCACCCTAAGAAGTTGAGCCCAATTGTGAACTACCTCCAGACAGGATTGATATTTTCACAGAACTGATAACCTGAAACTGGTTGAGTTCTAATGAAGAGGCACCAGACTCAAAACATTAACTCTGCTTTCTCCCAATAAATACTGCCAGGGCTGCTGAGTTTCTCCAGCATTTTCTGTTGTGGTAAGTTATCCACCTTTGACTCTGTGAGTCACACCACCTTAACGATGAGACAGAGCGGTGGCAAAGGAGGGAGGAGCAGGAAGCAGATCCTGCCGTGGACAAACAAAAACCCTTCACACATTTTACTTTGCTAGAGGTGCAACTTAAATGCTGAAGAAGGGTCCCGACTCAAAACATCAACCTTCCTGCTCCTCTGATGCTGCCTGGCCTGCTGTGTTCCTCCAGCTCCACACTGTTATCTCAAACTCCAGCATCTGCAGTTCTTACTATTCCTAACCTAAATGCAAGTTGTTTTTGTGTTAAACAAATATATAAATCACTACATCACACTACACTTCAAAGGTACTTCAGATTTAAAGTAATTTTTATTGTCTTGAGGTGTGAAAGGTGCTATGTATGTGTAAGCATTCTTTTATCCATCAATCCATTGATATTTAATTTTTGTTCTCTTTGAATGCTTCTATTATGATTAACTGGAAATGTTAGTGAAAAGAAAATGAACACTACATTGATGATAATTGTCCCCGTCCCTATTCACTGCTTCTATCCAAAACCTTATTGATGTGGTATCCACAGAAACACGATCAGGCCCCATGGGCACAATCAAAGAAACAAGCTTCAATTTAGATTGATGCCTAAAAGAATTACCTTCCACGATGATAATTATTTCTTTTATTTATAAATCAGTGCAGCAACAACTTGCATTTAAATGACATGTTTAATGACACATAACAGGACAGGAGCAAATGCAGGCAAAATTTGACAGCAAGCCGTGCTAAGATATATTTGTGATATATGTTATTTGAAACGTGTTAAAGGAAGAAGGGAAGGTGGAGTTGGTTATAGGGAGGACACTCCGAGCTTAGGATCTAATCATCTTCCCTTAATGCCCACCAAGTGATAGCTACTTAGCTTTGTTGTAGCTGCTGACTGCAATAGCGATGACATGTTTGAGTGCCAAGGTGTTGGACAGGGAACAAATCTTAATTTGGATTTGTACCACCCTTCATAGCAACTCACATTATGAATCAGTTAAAGTAAGGCATACCCTTGTGATGTTGTTATGCTTCATAGTGAAAGGGAGGGTGGGGATCCACAGAAAAAGTTGAGTATGCTTCAAGTATCCACTAAGAACATGACTAATAGTGAAAAATATTAAAAGCATTGCATCACAATCCTTATCAAGGAACATTTCTGAATTTCAATCTCCTTATATAATAGATGATGATCAAGCACTGAGCTGCAATTGTGATTTTTATAATATTTTGCCTTGTTGCTGCTAGTGTTTTAATAACTTTCGTGTGAGTAGAAAGTTATAGACGCCAGCATTGCATTATTAGCTGATGCTTCTTTATCTCTGTTACTATTCCAGTAAAGTGGAAAACCTGCAGTGTTGTTAGAATGAGAGACAGGAAACATAATCTTTGTATTGTTTGTCCTGTGCTAAATGTGGCTGAGTGAAGCGCACACTTGCCAAAGGTTAGCAGATCCTGAGTTTACAGTCTTCAAAATATAGGCTAACAGCCTGGAAGAACTGGTGGTTTTCCTCAACGTCATCAAGCCCACCAGAATAGATGAGGATGAGATCATGGTCTCCTTTGAAGTGACTGCACTATTTAACTCCATTAACATCCCCCTAGCTAAGGAAACACTCGCCTCGCCACTAGATGGTCCAGGGATACAGACACCCGACAACACCAACACAATCAGCAAAGACAGCACCCTCAAACTACTGGATCTGTGCCTCACAATCCACTTCATCTTCATTGGCACTGTGTATGGACAAATCAACGGAACACCCATGGGATCACTGATTATCAGGATTAATAGGGGAAGCCATAATGCGACGACTGAAACGGACTGCCCTTCCCACCATCCAACCAAAACTATCGATCCGCTATGTGGATGACACCTTTGACATTATCAAATGCTCTCAACTTGAGGAAACCCTTTTACTCATCAACAAAATCCTCAGCGACATAAAATTCACCAGCGAAGAGGAGGACAATGACAGGCTTCCCTTTGTGGATGTAGTGGTCAAACATAAAGCCAACGGTGAGCTCCAGACCAGCGTACACAGGGAGGCCACCCATACAGATCAGGTATTCAACTACAATAGCAATCATCCCAATACCCCCAAATGGACCTGCATCAAAACGCTGTTCAAGCGAGCTGCAACACACTGCAGCACCGTGGAGCTGCGCAAAGCTGAGGAAGAACACCTTTCCAGCATCTTTAGAAACAACGGTTACCTGAAAAGCGTAGTCCGCCGATACCTACACAACAGACCACAACAGGAAGACACAACATGTTCAGAGACACTCGTCACTCTAACATACATTAAGGACATATCTGAGATGACCACCAGATTTCTCCATCCCCTCGGCATCATGGTAGCCCACAAACCGAAGGCTTCGCTACGACAGCCGCTGATGAGAATAAAGGATCCGACAACCGCAACTAATGGAACCAATGTTATTTACAAGTTACCATGTAAAGACTGCCAAAAACATTACATAGGGCAAAACCAGAAGGAAACTAGCCATCAGGATTCACAAACACCAACTAGCTACCGAGAGGCATGACCAACTTTAACTCATTTCAATGCACATGGACAAAGAGGAACACCAATTCGACTGGGACAATGCAGCTATCCTAGTGTAAGCCAATCAAAGATTTGCACGAGAATTCCTGGAGGCCTGGCATTCAAACTGGAACTCCGTTAACAATCATGCAGAGCTGGACTCCATATACCAAACAAGAAGAAACAAACCCAGATGTGATGCCACCCACCCCAGCAAATATAAATAGCAAGCGGGACAGAACACTGGAGACGCACCAATGATGTTACCTAGTATGGTGATGAAACGCCTGCAAGCAAACTTACCAGCTCGTCAAGCAAGTCAACAACCCAAGTTCCAAATCTTCTCAAAAGTTGGTGGTTTTGTCTTCTGAATAAGAATTCTTATCCACAATTTCAGGTAAATGTATACGTTCATTGTATAAGATCCTACGGCAATATCCAATGAGTTGCAAGAGAGTTGACCCCTGTGTCCTAACAAATATGTATCCCTCCATTTAAGCCCCAGAGCTGATTCTTTGGCCTTACCTCATTGTGGATTATGCACACTTGCTGTGGACAAATTTATTGCTGCATTTCCTTCATTCCGTCCTTAAATGGGGAGGTGATGGCCTAGTGGTTTTATTGCTAGATATTCCTTTATTCATTATCCGGCTGAGGGTGTCTCTGGCTAGGCAGCATTTATTGACCATCCCTAACTGCCCTCTGGGCAATTAAGAGTCAACCACATTGCTGTGGATCTGGAGTCACGTGTAGGCCAGACCAGGTAAGGACGGCAGTTTCCTTCCCCAAAAGACATTAGTGAACCAAATGGATTTTTCCCGACAGTTGACAATCAATAATCGACAATTGACAATGGATTCACGGTCATCATTAGATTCCTAATTCCACATATTTAATTGAATTCAAATTCCACCATCTGCCATGGCAGGATTCAAACCCAGGTCCCCAGAATGTTATCTCAGTCTCTGGATTAGCAGTCCAGCAATAATACCACTAGGCCATCACCTCCCTGACATTAATCCAGGAATTAAGCTAATGTTCTGGTGACCAGGGTTTGAATACTGCCCTGGCAGATGGTGGAATTTGAGTTCAATGAGAAAAAAATGGAGTTAAGAATCTATCGATGACCGTGAAATCATTGTTGATAGTTGGGAAAACCTCATCTAGCTCGCTAATATCTTTCAGTGAAAGAAATCTGTATTGGCCATCCTTACCTGATCTGCCTACATGTGACTGCATACCCACAGCAATGTGGTTGACTTTCAACTGCCCTCTGAAATGGCCTTCTAAGCCACTCAGCAAGGAATGGACAATAAATGTTGACCAGAAAGCGATGCCCATTACCCATGAGTGAATAAAAAATAACTGTAACAATAACTGTGATTCAAAAATCACTTAAATAACTGTAGGCTGGCATGAATTCACAAAGATACTGTTCATTTGTTTTTCAGCTGATTAGACTAATAGAAAATGGTGTTAGCATAATATAGCAACAGGCCATTAGTATTAAAATGTGGGCCAAATGTTGCGATCCCTTCCATTGAAGATATCTTTGTGACAAGTAATAAGCACAACTGACTGAACTACATGGCAAACAATGAAAGGGTCAGGGGATTGTATGACCCCCTCAAGCCTAATGGTTGGCACAATGGGGGCTTATGAACTTTAGTGATCACTGAGTGAGTTGGAGACAACTTGCTGTGTCCGTCACCTCATGAAATGTTCAGGTTGCTGGTCTGATCATACCCTTTGAAAAGCATTTTTACAAGAAAGGTTGGCCTCAATTCAAATGCCTTCATGTAACCCAATTAGTGGAAAATAGCTTTCTGTATTTATTTGCCTCATGTGCGTATTTAACCATACCAAAAGGAATAGGTCAACAGTTTCACCAGGCATTACATATGCAAACTTCGACTCCTGCTGTTCCCAACAACTGGATTTATGTTAGGAATCTGAGTCATCATTTCCCTTCAGCAAGTTGTAAGGATATTAAACTTGGAGCTTTGATCCACTGGTTTAGAACAATAAGTACTTTTGTTCTTTCACCCAGGCTTTAATACAATGTAAAAATCTAAGTATAGTGTTAGGGGTCAGTGTCAATGAATTGGCTGTGAGCTCTTTGCTCACTAGCACATTCTGGAATGTCACAACAAGGTGCATTGATCTTGCTTGCAGTCTTAAGTTACGATTGTGAAAACAATAATATTCCATCCAGTTCTGGGTTTCCCACTTGTGTTGGCACGTGACTGTCAATTCAAGGATGATTGAATTGTCCATTCAACATCCAAATCATGGGTCATAAGTTTCTACCAAGGCTCTTCACGTGACAGAGCAGCTGATTTTTGATGCACAGGTGTTTGAGCATGTGAGGCAGGATGGAGAGTGGGATCTCGATGGCTGGATTTCTTCCTGTTCCTTTGCGACTACTCTGCCTCATCATTAAAGTAGTGTGGCTCGAAGAGTCAAAGGTGGACAACTTACCAAAATAGAAAATGCTGGAGAAGCTGAGAAGGTCTGGCAGCATCTGTCGAAAGAAAAACAGAGTTAATGCTTTGAGTTCAGGAAGCCTTTGTTCAGAATGAAGGACAAGACCAGCAGATGCATCGGACCACCATTATCTGCAAGCTCCCTTCAGACCACATACCATCCAGACTTAGAAATATGTCACCATTTCTTCAATGTTTTTGAAGCACAATCCTGGAACTACTTTCCTATTAGCCTTGGGTCTGGTAACTTCCTCCCTCACCTCCCACAGTAGCCTGGGATATAACTCATCTGGACCTAGGGATATGTGCACTTTTAAATCTACCATAAATTCCAATATCGCCTCACTTCCTATGTCAGTCTGTTCAAGAACCTCACAGCCCTGCTCCCCAAATTCTGTATTTACATCGTCCTTCTCCTGAGTGAAGACAGAAGTGAATTACTTATTTAATACCCAAGGACTGCAGCAGCTATTCAAGAAGACAGCTCACCATTACCTTTTTAACTTTAATTAGCGATGAGCAATAAATGTTGACCTCGCATTGCCACATGCCACACAAATGGATGTTGTCATCGTTCTGAACAATCAAGAGCAGGCATCTCCTAATTATTATTGTCAATGTTTCAAGGAGAGCTTCAGAGTGTCTTTAGTTTCTTTGTCTTCCCCTAAACATTCTTCAGTTGAGATTGAAGAAATCAAGGGGAGATCATTTATGGCCACCTGGATGCAAGGTTCAGCTTGTCGAAGTGATTTTACAGGAGTTTCGCCTGAGGGCTTGTGGAGATGGCTTCAAGGAGGACACTAGCATTTCAATCTGGAGGATGCAGGAGAGTCATTAGAGAGACAGTGTAATAGAGTCACACAGTCTTACAACATAGAAAGGGCCATTCAGCCCATTGAGTCTGTGTCGACCTATCGACAGTATTCCTACATTTCATCACTCGAATGTTGTGATATTTGAAGAACTGATTCACGTAACTTTTAAAGTTTGTGATGTTTCCTACCTCTGCTGCACTCCCAGGCAGTGCATTCCAGATTCTCACTACTCTCCGGGTGAAAAAGGTTTTCCTTAAATCCTCACTCAACCTCCTACTTTTCACTTTAAAATTATGCACCCTAGTAATTAACCTTTCAGCTAAGGAGAACAATTACTTCATAATCATATGCACCCTCATAATCATATACACCTCAATCAGGTCCCCTGTCAGCCTTCTCTGTTCTAAAAAGAACAACCTGGTCTTATCCAGCCTCTCTTCACAGTTGAAGTCTTCCATCTTTGGCAACATCCTGATGAATCTCCTCTGCACAGCCTCCAGTGTAATTTTATCCTTCCTATGTTGCAGTGACCACAACTGCACACAGTACTATAGCCTAACCAAAGTCCTGTACAGCTCCACATAATCTACTTGCTCTTATAATCTATGCCTTGACTTATGAAGGCAAGTATCTGAATGAATTCTGAAATACCTTATGAACCTTCAGGGCTTAGTAGACAACATCGCAAGATCTCTCTGTTCCTCCGAGCTTCCTAGTGTTCCCCATTCATTGAATACTCCCTTGTCTTGTGTCGTATTTCGAAGTGCAACACTTCAGGCTTTTCAGGGTTAATTTCCATCTGCTGCTGATCTGCCTATCTAACCAGCCAGTCCATCTCTTCCTGTAACCACAGACTTTCCTCTCTGTCAACCACTTGGCCAAACTTCATGTCAAACTTGTTTATCACTCCCTCACATATACCACTGACAATAAGGGATCCTTATTAGTCAATTTACCTAATCTTCACATCCCTGACACTATGGTCAATTTAGCATGGACAATCCACCTAACCTGCACATCTTTAGACTATGGGAGGAAACTGGAACATCTGGAGGAAACCCACGCGGACATGGGGAGATTGTGCAAACTCCACATAGACACCCAAAGCTGGAATCAAATCGAGGTGCCTGGCAGTGTGAGGCAGCAGTGCGAACCATTAAGCCACCGTGCTGTTCAATTTCCACCGGGAAATGTTGCATGTTTCAGAAAATACTAGAATCTCTCCTTCAACATATACAGCCAGTTGAATATTTGACTGACCAGGGCTGAATTGATATATTGTTATGGACCAGACCAAATCCTCTGGAAATATATGAAGGAGAAGAGCCTAAGCCCTAACATTTATCTTATTTAAAGGCAACATAGGTGTTGTGTTCCAGATGTAATTCAATTGGTTACACACTCAGCTTCTAGCAAAATATACTTCATTCTTACTCTACAGTTAAAATACAAATGAAAGAAAGAAGAATTGGTCCTGCTTTTACTCTTTTGGAAAGCTTAATAGAATAATTGGTTATTTAATTGCCCCAGCAATTAAACAGAACAGCAACTGTTATGTTAAATAGAACAGCAACTATTCTAATATAAACATCCCATAAACACACCCTTGGCGAAGGCAATTTCACTAAAATAAACTCTTTTTCCCTTTATTCATCCATGAGATGAGGGCATTGCTGGCAAGGCAACATTTATTGCCCATCCCTAATTACCCAGAGGGCAGTTAAGAGTCAGCCACATTGCTGTGGGTCTGGAATCACATGTAAATCAGACCAGGTAAGGAGGGTAGTTTCCTTCCCTGAGAGACTTTAGTGAACCAGATGGGGTTCCCCCACTCTGACAATCAACAATGGATACACAGTCATCATCAGATTCTTAATTCCAGACATTCATTAAATTCAAACTTCATCATTTGCCAGGGCAGGATTCAAACCAGCTCCCCAGAACTTTGTCTGGTCTCTGGATTAACAGTCCAGTGATAATACCACTAGGCCAATGTTTCGCGATGTGTTGTCTCCTGTTGCAATATTTCTGCAATCCAGGAAATAAGAATACCAAGAGAAAATTGTGGCAGTGAGAGAGAACTGAAGTGTTTTGTTGTAGCAGTGAGAGGTGTATGGCAGCTTCGAAACCCTAATAACTACTAAAAGCTAAATTAAAACCCTGATTCAGTGGGAGCCTGACTCCATCCATTCATGCTGCTTCTATTGTTCCAACTTATTTTAAAAAAAGGGCCTCACAAGCCATTTATTGGCTTGGAACAAACCACTTCTCACCTATGCCTCAACCTTTCTTCATTCAAAAAGGGACAAAATACACCTCTTAAAACCATAGTATCATCACAATATGAAATTTGCTTTGACAAACTTCAATGACAGGCTGAATATAGATGAATTAAGAATCAACCCGAACACATGAATGTAGAGTGTTTAAAATTTGTTCACAGGATGTAGCGATACTGGCTGAGTCAACATTTATTTCCCATCTTTCATTAACTTTGAGAAGATAGAGGTGATATGCTTCCTTAAACAGCTGCTACAGTCCTCGGGCTCTAGATAGTCACAATTTTATTAGGAAAGATTTTAACCCAATGACAGTGAGCGAATAGTGTTATAGTTCCAAATCTGAATGATATGTGGCTTGCAGGGGAGTTGCAGGTAAGTGTGGTACAATACATCTACTATCCTTGTCCTTCCATGTGGTAGAAGTTGCAGGGTCAGAAGGTGCTGTTGGAGAGATTGAGAACAGCTTGCAAACCTTGTGTAGAATATGCAACTACAGTAGTGTTATTTGAAACTATAGATCATAGGTGACCACTATTGCAAGTTAATTTTGGTAGAAATGATACTTAATACAGACACTAGCAGGTGATATTTGCACCACACATTAGTGAAGATGTGAAGACATTGGAGATGGTGCAGAAAAGATTCACAAAATAACTTTGGTGATCAAGAACTTCAGTTCCGTAGCAGGTTAGAGAAGCTAGGACACATCTTCAAGAAGAACATATTATGAGTATATTTCATAGATAGGGATGGGTATATGAATAGGAAGGGATTAAGAGGGAGATGGGCCAAACTTAGGGTAGGCAATGCCAAGTGGTATTATCACTAAATTATTAATCCAGAAACTCAGCTAATGTTCTGGGGACCCAGGTTCGAATGTTGCCACAGCAGATGGTGGAATTTGAATTCATTTGAAAACAAAAGTCTGGAATTAGGAATCTACTGATCACCATGAAATCATTGTTGATTGTTGGGAAAAACCCATCTGGTTCCCCAGTGTCCTTCAGGGAAGGAAATCTGCCATCCTCACCTGGTCTGGCCTACATGTGACTTCAGACCCACAGCAATGTGGTTGTCTATCAATTCCCCTCTGAAATAGCCTAGCAAGCCAAGCAGTTATACCAATCACTTCAAAGTCTCAAAGAAATGAAACCAGACGGATCACCTGGCATCAACCAGAAAGGACAGCGACCATGCAAAGTTCTCCTCACTAACATCTGGGGGCTAGTGCTAAAATTGGCAGAGCTGTCTGACAGACTAGTCAAACAACAGCCTGACATAGTCATTCACACGGAATCATACCTTACATACAATGTCCCAGACGCCACTATCACCGTCCCTGGATGTGTCCTGTCTCACCGGCAGGACAGACCCAGTACAGGTGGTGGCACAGGAGTATACATTCGGGAGGGAGTTGCTCTGGGAGTCCTCAACATTGACTCCGCACCACATGAAGTTTCATGTCTTCATGTTAAACATGGGCAAGGAAACCTCCTGCTGGTTACCACATACCATCCTCCCTCAGCTAATGAATCAGTACTCCTCCATGTTGAACAACACTTGGAGGAAGCACTGAGGATGGCAAGGGCACAAAATGTCCTTTGGGTGGGGGATTTCAATGTCTACCACCAATCAGTAAAGTGATGGAAGGTATCATCAACAATGCCATCAAGCAGCACCTGTTCAGTGATGCCCAGTTTGGGTTCTGCCAGGGCCACTCAGCTGCTGATCTCATTACAGCCTTGGTTCAAGCATGGACAAAAGAGCTGAATTCCAGAAGTGAGGTGAGAGTGACAGCCTTTGATATCATTCGACCGAGTGTGGTATCAAGGAGCCCAAGCCGTTGTGTCTATGTGGTGAGTCCAGTCGAGTTTCTGGTCAACGATAACCCCCAGGATGTTGATAGTGGGGGATTCAGTGACGGTAACATCATTGAATGTCAAGGGGTGGTGGTTAGATTGTCTCTTATTGGAGATAGTCATAGGAAGTCACTGGAATCAATGGGGATCATGGGCAACCTCTCCGGTGGTTGGAGTCAGACCTGACAAAATAAAAATTGTCATGGTTGTTGGAGGTCAATCATCTCAGCTCCAGGACATCTCTGCAGGAGTTCCTCAGTGTATGTGTTCTCGGCCCAACCGTCTTCAGCTACTTCATCAATAACCTTCCCTCCATCATGAGGTCAGAAGTGGGGATGTTCGCTGATGATGCACAATGTTCAGCACCATTGCCACTCCTTAGATACTAAAGCAGTCTGTTTTCAACTGCAACAAGATCTGGACAATGCTCAGGCTTGGGCTGACAAGTGGCAAGTGACGTTTGTGCCATACAAATGCGAGGCTATGACTATCTCCAATAAGAGACAATCTAACCACCACCCCTTGACATTGAATGATGTTACCATCACTGAATCCCCCACTATCAACATCCTGGGGTTTATCGTTGACCAGAAACTCGACTGGACTCACCACATAAACACAACGGCTACAAGAGCAGGCCAGAAACTGGGAATACTGCAGCAAGTAACTCACCTCCTGACTCCTGAAAGCCTGTCCACCATCTACAAGGCACAAGTCAGGAGCATGATGGAATACTCCCCACTTGCCTGGATGAATGAAGCCCCAACAACACTCAAGAAGCTTGACATCATCCAGGACAACACAGCCTGCTTGATTGGCACTACATCCACAAGCATCCACTCCCTCCACCATCAACGCTCAGTAGCAGCAGTGTGTACTATCTACAAGATGCACCACAGAAATTCACCAAAGATCCTCAGACAACACCTTCCAAATCCACAACCATTTCCAGCTTGAAGGACAAGGGCAGCAGATATATAGGAACACCACCAAGTTCCCCTCCAAGCCATTCACCATCCTGATTTGAAAATATGTTGCCATTCTTGCACTGTCGCTGGGTCAAATCCTGTAATACCCATTCCAAGGGCATTGTGGGTCAACTGCAATGGTGGGCTGCAGCGGTTCAAGAAGACAGCTCACCACCGCCTTCTCAAGGGCAACTAGGGATGGGCAAGAAATGCTGGCCAGCCAGTAATGCTCACATCCCACAAATGACCAGAAAAGAAACGGGACTTGATTTATTTCGGATATCTAGTCAGCATGGATGAGTTGAACTGAAGCGTCTTTTCCATGCTGTACACCTCTGTGACTCTATGGCATGCAATATCATGAGAGGGTTTGGACGAATGGGTTGGGAAGAACTTGTTCCTATTGGCAGCCTGACTTGAAATCACAAGTCACCAATTTAAAATGTTTGGCAAAAGAGGCAATGGCAACATAAGGATAAATTTTGGTCACGGTCTAGAACATACTGCCTGAAAGTGTGGTGGAGATGAGTGTAATAGCTGAGATAGTCTAGATTAGCAGTTGTTTATGAATAGTAAAGTAGGAAAATTGACTTGTTGTGAAATGCCAAACTCCTGCCATGCACTGTTAAGAATTTAGATTGTACTATTACGATGTTGTTTCCATTTGATACAGTCACTCTCCTCAGTTTGAAAATGTGGTCAAACAGAACATGCACATTCAAATATGATATACTTAGAGCTCAATCAGGTGGGAATAATGCTGAGGAAGATGCTTTTGCAACAGTTTCTCAATAGAATATGTAGAGAATGTTTTGAGGAAAAGTCAGCTTTTTGATCTTGAGAGGTGATCATTTTACAAAATAGCAAGAAACAACCTGCTTGGATAACTCAGTTTAAGGGTACACTACAGAGAAGACTTCAGAAAGCATTTCTTTGCTCAGAGGATGATCAGCAGCTAGAATAGTTTGGACTAAAGCATTGATTCATTTAAGCAGCTGCTGCATATTGTAATTGGAATTCAGTAGAGCTGCCATTCTGGAAGGATGAGAGTGATAGCTACAAGCTTTGTAGCATAAACGAACGAAATGTGGTTTCCATGCAAAATTTCACTGAAGCTTCACTGTGGTAGTTCTATTAAAACAGGCTCAAGCGAATACCTCAATCTAATGTCAATCAACTTTTTGCCATCATGCTACTCAATTTCAAATCTGATTAACATCTACACAAATTATTTCATCAGGGTGCCGTATCATTTTTAAGATTGTATGCACAGACATACCAATTAGTGTTTGAAGAAATTCTTGTATAAAATGCAAATTGTTGTTTATTTATTCTTCAGCCGTGGCTAGTGTTGCGAAGGGCACTATTGAGTGCCCATGAGGAGATGTTACTGTTTTTTTTCTGATGAACTAGGCAGTTCTTGCACTGACAGTACCACCGTGATATTATTTTCTTCTGAAATGGTAAAGTAAGAGAATTATTGTACAGGGTCTTAATTGGCTGTGAGTGTGTGAACTGAACTCTGTTGGCCTAGTGATGGCCAAATGTTTCTTGCCACTTGCCAGGCCAAGCCTGGACATTGTTCAGATCTTGTTGCATTTGGACATGGATTGTTTTGGTAACTGAAGCATAGTGAATGGTGCTGATCATTGTACAGTCATCGGCAAACATTCTCAATAAAAGAGACGGCTGTTGATAAAGCAACCAAAGATGTTTAGCCCTAGGAAACTACCCTGAACCTGGAAATACATACGAATGTAGAAACTTAGAACATAGGATCAGGACTAAACTATTTGACCTATCAAGACAATTTCCACAAATGCCCTATGCTCTGAGCGAAGAGAATTTTCCTCACCACAGGGTCTGATTTTTTTATTCACTCATGAGATAAAGGCACCTCTGGCTGGGCCAGCATTTATTGACCATCTATAATTGTCCAGAAGACAGTTGAGTCAACCACATTTCTATGGGATTGGAGTCACATGTGGGCCAGAGCAGGTAAGGATGGTGGTTCCTTCCCTAAAGGACATTAGTGAACCAGATGAGTTTTTCCAACAATCAGAAATGGAATCATGGTCATCATTAGACTGCTAATGCCAACTTTTTTTAAAAAAAGTCATTGTATTCAACTTCCACTATCTGCCACGGCAGGATTTGAACCCAGGTCCACCAAACATTACCCGTGTCTCTAGATTAATGGCCCAGTAATAATATCACCAGGGCGTCACCTCCACTAGGCGTACTGTATACCCTGAGACATATGCCACCTTCCCCCACTACCAAGCCAGACAAAATGTCAGCCCTGATATCAGTCTGTCCAGCCCTGTCAGAACTTAATACATTTAATGGGATTCCCTCTCATTCTTCTAAAGTCCACTGAATACAGGTCCAGTTAACCCAACCCCTTCTTATATTTCCACCTATCGTCCTAAGAATCAGTCTGGTGAACCATCTCTTCACTCCCTCTATGGCAGATATATATTTTCTTAGGTAAGAGGACAAAAACAGAACACAATATGCCAGGTATGGCTTCACTAACGGCTGTACAGCTTCAGTAACACTTCCATGCTCCTCTACTCAAATTCTCTTGCAACGAAAGCCAACATACCACTGCCTTCCAAACTGTTGCTGCACCTGTGTGGTTACTTTCAATGATCAGTGTACCAGAAAACCCGGGTCTCTTTGCACATCAGCATTACCCAATCTGTCACCACTTAGATAATATTCTGCCGTTCTGTTTTTCCTGCCAAAGTGGACAACTTCACATTTATCCATGTTGTACTGCATCTGCTATGTAATTGCACATTCATTCAACTTCCCTAAATAGTCCTGATGGCTCTTCACCTTTCAAATTCTGACCAAGTTGTGTTATTTGTAGACTTGAAAATATCACTCAATTTTGATATCCAAATCATTGAAATTTACTGAGAATCATCACTGTAGTATTCTACCTGTCACCGCCTTTCCTCAAAGAAACTACCTACTTATTCCTACTCTTTGTTTCTTGCGTGATGACCAATTTTCAATCCATGTCAGTTTATTAATAACAATCTCATGTGTTTTGATTTTGCATGATTGCCTCATATTGACCTCATTTTGACTTCAGCAAAAGTTTTGTGAAGATCTCAATATGCCACATCCACTAGTTCTCCCTCATCTACTCTACTAGGTCTGTCCAAAAAAGACTCCAATAAGGTTTGTCAAACACAATTCCCTTCCATAAATTCACGTTGACTTTTTGTAGTACAATTAGTATTTTTAAGTGTCGTGTTATAACATTCTTTTAAATAGACTCCAACATGTTCCCTATTTCTGTTTTTAGGTTAACAGGTCGATAATTGCTCATTTTCTCCCTCCTTTCTTTTTAAACAGTGGGGTTACTTTTGCCACTCTCCAATCTGCCAGGACTGTTCCAGAATCTACAGAATTTTGTAGCAGCATATCCACATTGTTTTTTTGCAAATACTAATTTCCTTCAATTTCTCTTTCCTAAAAGACCTTTGCTTCCCTAGCACTTCCAAGAAGTTACTTATGTCTTCTTCTGTGAAGAGAGAGCAAACATAACTGTTTAATTGCTCTGCCAATTCCTTGTTCTCCATTACCAATTCTTCCATTTCAGACTGCACATCCTATTCCATCTGTGTCCATCTCTATCCTGCTCTACGACCACTCATAGAGTCATAGAGATATACAGCATGGAAACAGATCCTTCGGTCCAACTCGTCCATGCTGACCAGTTATCCTAAATAAATCTAGTCCCATTTGCCATCATTTGGCCCATATCCCTCTAAACCCTTCCTATTCATGTACGCATACAGATGCCTTTTAAATGTTGTAATTGTACCAGCCTCCAACACTTCCTCTGCCAGCTCATTCCATACACGCACTGCCTTCTGAGTGAAAAAGTTATCCCTTAGGTCACTTTTATATCTTTAACTCCGATGTCCAGAGGTGTTTGAAATCAAACAGCAGAGGCAGTAGCTGTGAAGGTTCACTACTGGGTCAGACAGCAGTGTAGGTTTCTTTCTCCATTGATTCACTTCCCACCATGTGGTCACTGCCCTTGTCTTCCTTCCTCCTGTTTAAAGTGCTGTTCTTTTGATCTTTTTTCCCAAAGTTCCAGAACAATGCAACAGCTTATAAAACAGAAATTAATGCTCCTAGAATTCGAGGAAATCAGCTGCAACACTGAAAATACTTCAAAAAGGAGCAGCTCTTACAGCTACAGCTTTTTCCCATCCTCCACCTTGGATTACCCAGACACTCTTTAATTGTCACTGGGGCAAAATCCTGGAATTCTCTCCTTAACATCATTGTGAATGTCCCTACTCACTGAGCATTCTGGTCTCCATGCCATAGAAAAGATGTTGTTCAACTTTACTGGGTTCAGAAAAATTTGCATGGATGTTGCCAGGATTGAAAGGTTTGAGCTACAGGGAGAGGCTGAATACTCTTGGGCTATTTTCTCTGGAGGTTGGAGGTTGAGGGGCAACCTTATAGAAGTTTATAAAATCATGAGGGGCATGGATAGGATGAATAGTCAAGGTCTTTCTCCCCAGGATAGGGGAGTCCAAAACTAGAGGGCACAGGTTTAAGGTGAGAAGGACAAAAATTAAAAGGGACCTGAGGGGCAACTTTTTCATGTAGAAAGTGGTGTGTGTTTGGAATGAGCTGCCAGAGGAAGTGGTGGAGGCTGGCACAATTACAACATCTAATAGGCATCTGTATGGATATATGAATAGGAACGGTTTAGAAGGATATGGGTCAAAGACTAGCAAATGGAAGTAGATTAATTTAGGATATCTGGTTGGCATGGATAAGTTGAACCAAAGAGTCTGTGTCTGTGCTAGATAGCTCTATGACTCTATGATTCTCCAGAACTTCAAGAAGGTAGCTGACTACCACCTCTTCAAGAGTAATGGGAATGGGGAATAAATACAAGCCCATCCAGAGATGCCCACACCTCATGAAGTAAAGAGATCATCATAAATGTCTAAGTAAGATTTGTTACGCGTCCTGTTCCCTAACCCCTACAGCTACATCTCATTAAAAGAAGGAAATCTACAGTCCATACTGGTCTTGGTCTACAAGTAACTCCAGTCCCCTGTGGTTGACTCTTAACTGTCAGTAAGTAATCCACCAAGCCAGTGAACTGTATCAAATCACCTGGAGTTGGGTGATAAATATTGGCTTTGGTATCCACACACATCTCCTGAGTGACATTTTGTAAAAATACATATGAGAAATGTAGAAGAGAAGGGAGGAGAAATTTTTCCACTCGGATAATTGTTGGGATGAGGAATGCACGAGCAGAAAGGGTAGTGGAGGAGAATTCCGTGTATAATTTTAGGAAGGAGTTGAACATACTTGAATCTGAAGAACTGGCAGACACTTGGACAAAAAGTTTGGCTGTGGGATGAAGCACAGGAGCCAGCAGAGGCACAATGGGCCAAATGGCTGCATTTTGTCAAGGAGCAATGTTTTAATTATATGTTGACTGAAGGAAGAATTGGTTCTCCTGAACGCATATTTAGCACATCCAGTGTTCTACGTAATAATACAGCACAGATTTTCTTTTCGGGATGTTTTTGGCCTTCAGGCAATGTAATTGCCACCTTGTCTCATCTTTAGTTGTGATAGCTGGGGCTCAATCTTGGTAAGATGTCAAGTTTGCTATTGTCCCGGCAAATCTGTTGACAGACATTAATTGGGTGACTGCAAAAAGCCCACGATCTGTGCTCAAATCTAGCAGCAGTGGTTGGCATGGCAACCACACTGGTCGATTAGAAATGCATAAGGAAGTCTTGTGAGCCTGTGGTTTTTAGGCAGTGCACAGGGCATGAAGCCAAGTGAAAAGACTAATACTGTAATCTGTCGAGAATTATTTGATTATTTGCAGTTTTCACCGTTTTTTAAAAAATTTTGTCTCTTCCATCACTGAATTGTTTCTTAATTCATGTGGTTTAATGCACCATTTTACCACATAATCCCAACCCAATCAAACTGCACCATTGATTCAGGATAGTTTTGGTTACCGGAATAATTAGTATACACAGCATTTGATGCTTGGAAATATATTTACTTTGAGATTGCAGTCTGTGCTGCACATCATAATGCCATATGCTGACTCGCAGGAGGAATGGGAAGACCCATGCGTTGTTTGCTCAATGAAGAAAATCCTTCTCTGCTCATAGGTTTACACAACAAAAATTGGAAAAAAATTACATCAGAAACCATTGAAATAGTCACTGCAGTATTTTCATTCCAAAACAAGTATATAAGTAGGCTGCATTAGTTCAAGAGGAACGTACAAGAAATGAATAAATATTGCACAGTGCCTCCCCACGGCAATTGGGAACTGATGTGTCATATAAAATATATGTTGACAGGATGAGATAAATATTCTTGTGTGGAGGATAAAAACTAGTGCAGACGATTTGTGTCCAATGGCCTGTTTTTATCGTAGAATCCGTACATAGTAGAAACAGGCCCTTCGGCCCAACAAGTCCACACTGACCCTCAGAGCATTCCACCCAGACCCATCCCCCTATAACCCACCTAATCTACACATCCCTGAACACTACGGGCAACTTAGCATGGCCAATCCACCTAGCCTGCATATCTTTGGACTGTGGGAGGAAATCGGAGCACCAGGTGGAAACCAACACAGACACAGAGAGAATGTGCAAACTCCACACAGATATTTGCCCGAGGGTGGAATCAAACCCGGGTCCCTGGCGCTGTGAGGCAGCAGTGCTAACCACTGAGCCACCGTGCCACCTCTGTGTGGTAGACTTCTGCTTAATTCCATTTTATCTATGCTGAGGGTTGGACAAGGTAGATAGGCAGTGAATATTTCCGATCTGATGGAGAATCCAAAACCAGTAACTATGAATTCAACATAGTTTCCATTAATTCCAGTCAGAAATGAGGAGAATTTCTTCACTGTAAGAGGTTTAGAGTGTGGAGAATTGTCCTACGCAAGGTGCTCCTTAGAATCCTTACAGTGTGGAAACGGACCCTTCGGCCCAACAAGTCCACACTTACCCTCAAAGCATTCCACCCAGATCCATCCCCCTATAACCCACCTAATCTACACATCCCTGAACACTATGAGCAATTTAGCATGGCCAATCCACCTAACCTGCACATTTTTGGACTGTGGGAGGAAACCGGAGGACCCGGAAGAAACCCACACAGACATGGGGAGAATATGCAAACTCTACACAGACTCGAAGGTGGAATCGATCCCAGATCCCTGGTGCTGTGAGGCAGCAGTGCTAACCACTGAGCCACTGTGCCTGCCACCGTGTTTGAGGTAAGATGCTTTCAAAAGGATCCAGTTGAGAAACTACGTGAAAGAAAGAACAATAGAAAAATGATGGAAGGTTGAAATGAGGGAATAAAATGGAGCACAAAGTGTAGCACAGACCAGTTGGGCTGAATGGTCTGTGTTTGTACTTAACTATTCTCATCCCATTTTCCAGCACTTGGCCCACAGCCTTGCATGTCTTGGCTAGTACACATCTAAATACTTCTTAAATGTTATGAGGGTTTCTGCCTCTACCGCCCCTAGAGATACTAATTTCCAGATTTCTATCACCCTTTTGGTGAAAACAGGTTTTCCTCACATCTCCTCGAAACTTCCTGCTCTTCACCTTAAACATATGCTACCTGGTCATTGATCCCTCCTCTGTGCGGATGAATTTCTTCCTGTCTGCTCTGAGTATGTTCCTCACATTTCTATGCATTTCAATCATTTCCCCACTCACTCTTCTCTGCTTCAAAGAAAACAAATCTAATCTGTGTAATCACTCTTCAGAAATAAAACTCTCCAACCGAGGCAACATCCTGGTAAATCTCCTCTGAACCCTCTCCTGTACAATTACATCCCTCCTGATGAACTGCGCACAATAGTCTGGCTGTGGTCTTCCCAACATTGCATACAGTTCCAGCAGAACCTTCCTGCTCTTAAACTTTACATTTCAGCTAATAAAGGCAAGACAACTGGTGGTCTCCTGGAAAGGATGGAGAAGAGAATCAGTCCCGGAAAATATTCAGAAAATATTCTGCTGTCCCAGAAGATATTCATTTCTCAACCAACATTACTCAATCAGTAAAATTAATAAAAGTAGGCTATAAAAGCTTTGATAGGTATGAAAAAAGGAAACATTTATTTTAAACACATTCAAGGTAGAATTAAGAGAATTTATAATGGGGGGGGAAAGAGAAATGGCAGAAAAGCTAAATTATAACTTTGTGTCTGTTTGCACTGAGGAAGACACCAGCAATTTCTTAGAAGTTGCTTGCGAGATTGGGGAATGGAAATAAATTAACGTGAATAAGAAGATTTACTGAGAAGTTAACGGGATTGGAAACTGATAAATCCCCAGGACTGATGGTCTTCATCCCAGAGTGCTGAAGGAGGCGTCTATGGAGATGGTTGATGCTTTGGTGATCATTGTCCAAAATTCTAGAGATTCTGGAGTGATTTCTGCAGACTGAAAGTTAGCTACTTTGGAAGGAAGCGAGAGAGAAAATTGGAACGGCAAATGTGTTTGCTTTACATCAGTAATAGGGAAAATGTTCAAAACTAGAATAAAGGATGGGATAATAATATATGGTTGATAATGATCTGATTGGGCAGTCAGCATACACAAATGGGAAATCATGTTTGGCAAAACTGTTAATGTTTTTTAAAGATGTTACAAACACAATGAACATAGTATACTTAGGTTTTTAAAAGGATTTTGATCAGGTCTGCCACAAGCGGCTGGTTAGAAAGTTGAAAGCACATGGGCTTGGAGGTAATGTATTGGCAGAATTAATGGTTGGCTATCTGGCAGTTAATGCCTACTGGGAATAAAAAGGTTAATTCTCACACTGGCTAGCTGTGATTAGTACAGTACTGCAAGGATCAGTACTTGGGCCCCAGCTATTTACAACATATATCAGTGAATGGATGTGGGGATCGAATATAGCAAACTTTTTATTAACTGGCACCTGTGGGGCCAGGAGTGTGCTGGGTGATGATGAAATATTCTGGATTATTCTGGTAAACCTAACTTCTGTAAACCCTGGCCAAGCGAAGATTTGAGACATCAACACCCTCAAAAAACCTATGTAAAAACATCAACATGCCTTCTACAATCAATGTAAAAATGCACAGTAAGTAATAGAAACGTGATAAAGTGGGTATACACATCACTGTTATACTTACTGCATATGTACTCAGACATCACAGTAAATGTAATTTTTGCCAGTTTATTCAGAGTGCCAGTTGATTAAGGTGCCAGTTAAAACAAATTTTGCTACTATTTATGAATTCACGGTGACACAAAGCCAAGTGAATTTTGAGAAAGTGTAGAGCTGGATGAACACAGCAGGCCAAGCAGCATCAGAGGAGCAGGAATGCTGACGTTTCGGGCCTAGATCCTTCTTCAGAAATGGGCGAGGGGAAGGGGGTTCTGAAATAAATAGGGAGAGAGTGGGAGGCGGATAGAAGATGGATAGAGGAGAAGATAGGTGGAGAGGAGACAGACATGTCAAAGAGGCGGGGATGGAGCCAGTAAAGGTGAGTGTAGGAGGGGAGTTAGGGAGGGGATAGGTCCGTCCAGGGAGGACGGATAGGTCAAGGGGGCAGGATGAGGCTAGTAGGTAGTAGATGGGGATGGGGCTTGAGGTGGGAGGAGGGGATAGGTGGGAGGAAGGACAGGTTAGGGAGGCAGGGACAAGCTGGGCTGGTTTTGGGATGTGGTCAGGGGAGGGGAGAATTTGAAACTTGTGAAGTCCCATCTCCTACCTACTAACCTCATGTGTTAACCCTCCGCCTCTCTCTTTCTCTCTCTAGCCAACCTCTGTGTTTTAATCTCTGTCTGCTAGTTTGACTACCCATGTGTTACAGAGTGTATAGCATCAATGTAGCAGCTGCTGGCTTTGGAGAAAGATATATTCAACTCGATTGGGAAAGATAGTAGGGTAGTTGGAATATCAATGTATTAACACTCCTGAGGCTCTGGCTAGTGGCTGTAAGGACATAGGTTCAAATCTCACCACGACATTTAATTTCAATCAACAGATCTGGTAAACAAAGCAAGTCCAAGTAATAGTGATCATAAAACTACTCATAACAACCCAGCTTCGCCAATATCATTTGGGAAGAAAATCTGCCATCTTTATCTGGTCTGGTTTACATATGATACCAAACTCATAGAAATGTGATTGACTCTTAATTGTTCTGTTAATAGCCTAAAAAGCCAGTCAATTCAGGAACATTTGCAGATGAGGAACAATTACAAATGAGTTGGACTCACCACTGAATCCATATCTCATGAAAAAAAATAAGGAAACATCTTCACCATTGAGCCCAAGAAGACCAATGAGGCCAGCTAAGCAACAAAACTTCAAGATCCATTTACCCCTTTTAACATTACTGGTCTTTAAAGTGCTTAATCTTTTCACCTACTCTGTATTGTGTGTACGTATGTGTGTGTGTGTATCTGTGCATTTTTGTGTGTGTCTGAGTGTTTGTGTGTGTGCATGTGTTTATGTATGTGTGTTTCTGTATGTTTGTAGTTGGGTCTTTGTGTTTGTGAGCGTGCATGTGTTTATGTGTGTGTGTTTGTGTTTGTGAGTGTGAGCGCGCTTGTGTTTCTATGAATGTGCATATTTGTGTCTTTGTGTGTGTGTGTGTATGTGTGTGTGTGTGTGTGTGTGTGTGTGAGCATGCTTGTGTTTCTATGTACGTGCATATTTGTGTCTTTGTGTGTGTGTTTGTGTGGAAGTTTGAGTCATTTTCATTATTTTAGTTAAATTGGATTGTGCAAAATAAATCCTGCCTCTGTGTGGTTTTTGCAGTCACAGTGTATAAATAAAAATCTGTTGAAGTCGACAAACGAGTGGAAATAAAGGGAAACCATTCTACACATTTCATTTGATTGTTGCATCATTAGGCATATTTGAAAAAAACAGAATTTAGGAAGGGAAGAAGGCTATTTAGCCTCTTGAGCTTGTTTGACATTCAATGGGACCAGAACTTGTCTGAAATGTAACTCCACATATCTACCAAGAACAAAGAACAAAGAACATAGAAAATTACAGCACAGGAACAGGCCCTTCGGCCCTCCAAGCCTGCGCCAATCCAGATCCTCTATCTAAACCTGTCGCCTATTTTCCAAGGATCTGTATCCCTCTGCTCCCTGCTCATTCATGTATCTGTCTAGATACATCTTAAATGATGCTATCGTGCCCGCCTCTACCACCTCCGCTGGCAACGCATTCCAGGCACCCACCACCCTCTGCGTAAAGAACTTTCCACGCATATCTCCCTTAAACTTTTCCCCTCTCACCTTGAAATCGTGACCCCTAGTAATTGAGTCCCCCACTCTGGGAAAAAGCTTCTTGCTATCCACCCTGTCTATACCTCTCATGATTTTGTAGACCTCAAGCAGGTCCCCCCTCAACCTCTGTCTTTCTAATGTAAATAATCCTAATCTACTCAACCTCTCTTCATAGCTAGCGCCCTCCATACCAGGCAACATCCTGGTGAACCTCCTCTGCACCCTGTCCAAAGCATCCACATCCTTTTGGTAATGTGGTGACCAGAACTGTATGCAGTATTCCAAATGTGGTTGAACTAAAGTCCTACATAACTGTAACATGACCTGCCAACTCTTGTACCCCGTCCGATGAATGAAAGCATTCGGTATGCCTTCTTGACCACTCTATCCACCTGCGTTGCCACCTTCAGGGTACAATGGACCTGAACACCCATATCTCTCTGTGCATCAATTTTCCCCAGGGCTTTTCAATTTACTGTATAGTTTGCTCTTGATCCTCATTTCCTTTAGTGTATGATTAACAAAAATATATTGATGCCAATTCTAAAATTAACAATTTATGTGGCATTAATTATCATTTAAGGAATAATTCTAAACATTTACCACACTTTATGTATAGAGGTGTTTCCTAATTTCACTCTTTGAGATGCCCTGAAGTAATGTAAATTTCTATAAATGCTTTCAAATTATTCCTTAAGTTGTAACATCTCATCAACTACAAGATATACTAGGTGTGGAAATAAATACTTATACACCTTACAAGTTGGCTTAAGACAGAAAAATTAACAAACTATTGTGTAATCATTCTTTCTTATCAGATCTGACAGGGAAACATAGTTGTTGTATATAGTTTTACACACACACCAAGGTAAAATGATACACAGAAAGGACTGTACACTCATAACCTAGTTGTGTATGTACTTTGCAAATTACAACTTGTGAGAAATGGTTCAATTAAAATGGAAACCTCAATTATCTGTTTGTTGAATCTCTCTTACGTATCAATAATCTCTCAGGAATCACTAACATAATCATAAAAATCAGGCTAGATAACTTGCCCTTACTGTATTCTAGCTCTGAAACAAAATTACATTATCAGCCACCCATCCTGCCTTATCTTCGCTCTTTAATTTGATAGTTTGTATTGGTTTTCTCGAGAGACTGGAAAGATAGGTTTATATTCACAGTTGTCTGGGTTTGTGCTTTTGTTAAGTGGCTGTTAAATCCATGGAATTTGCATGAAGCATAAAAACCTATCTTAGTTTGAGTGCTTGGCATGCCCTCTATACACAAACACATTGGACATTAGTTAGGGTTTATATCACATTTAATCATTTTCACAATTTATTTAATATAACCCTTGTGTTTTTATGTCTCATTCATTTGTTGTGTAGGCTTCATAGGTTTGCTTGATACATATTCTGCTTTCTGCAAACTGTGTGCACATCATTAGTGGATCTGATGTATCTCACATAAAAACTTCATGGCAGTTTATGTCATCAGTGCCAATAGCAAACAAATGGAAAATACACATAGCAAATTTTGAAGACGAAATACTGCTAGCAAGGGAATAATTTTTCTTCCAGTCCTGCTTGCGATCGTCCTGGGCACACCTTTCCCTGAATCATTTCAAATGTAGTTCTGTAGTGATGATATTGAAATGGCTTCTCAGAAATAAAAATGAGGGAAGACTGGAACAATACATTTATATCATGATTTAAATTCATAAAATGTCTAAAAGGTCCATGTTAGAAGGACAAAGGTAAATTCCCTGACTCAGGAAGGGAATAGGACAGTAGAGTAGGTGATCAAATGCTTGGTCAAAGAAGTTTTAAGATACATCTTAAAGGAGGAGAGCGAGGTGGAGAGATTTAGGAAGGGAGCTTAAGAGCTCAGGCACAATAAAAGGAACATGATTCCAACGGGTGAAGGTTAGTAATGAGGAAATCATGGTTGCAAAAAAAAAATTCAGAATTGGAAGGAAAAACAACAGCATAATCTTGTACCTACTTTGGAAAGACTTTCATTTGCTCATTCATCTCTTTGCTACAGCTTATGGCTTCACATGTCTACTAATTTCTGGAGTTCTTTAGAGATGACCGTGTGGATGATTTGAGAAATTCCTGCAACTGCTTCTATATATCTTGGCACTTCAGAAGGCAGTTTAGATACTGATCCAGACGTGTCTGAACCAACAAAAATAAGCTACACAGAAACAGGAGTAGGCCATTCAGCCCTTTCAGCCTGTTCTGGCATTCAATGAAATCATGGTTGATCTAAGGTCTAACTCCATATACCCATCTTTGGCCCATATCCCTTAATACCTTTGCTTAACAAAAAATTATCTACTTCAGATTAATAACTGACCTCACGTCAATTGCCATTTGTGGAAGAGAGTTTCAAACTTCTACCAGCCTTTGTGTGTAAAAATGCTTCTGAAATGCTAACTGCTTGTTTAGCAAAATTCTACAAAAGCATATGAGTAGGTAGAAAAATTCAATGTCATTTACCAAGAATGGCTCTGTGGAACATTCATGAAGAAAACTGTCCAGGCTTTGAGTTGAAAGCTGACTGATGCATCTGGACATGAACTAGTGAGAGAAAAAGTGCGAGAAAGTAATTTATTTGTACTGGTCCACACTGACCAATCAGCTGCAGATAATATCATGCCTGTCAATTGCAGTACTGCACCAGCATTTGGTCTTGTTCAGGGTGAGGGCCTAAATTGATTTGATTTGATTTATTACAGTCACAGACGCCTAGGTACAGTGAAAAGTTTTATTTTGTGTGCAGTACAGGCAGATCATA
>NC_063334.1:113646464-113679006 GCF_021869965.1 Rhincodon typus
ATTACTACCCCTCGAGTAACTATTGGATTAAAAGAAAAGGAAAGACCCATTTCTGAAGAAGGGTCTAGGCCTGAAATGTCAGCCTTCCTGCTCCTCTGATGCTGCTTGGCCTGCTGTGTTCATCCAGCTCTACACCTTGTTATCTCAGTTATCCTAGACAGCTGTCCTTTTCCCTGATTCATACAGCACTAGCTACGTATATATGAAAAAATAAACGGCCACACCTCTTTTGTGTCAAAATGATAACTGACACTTGATTCTCTGCAACTTTCATTTTAATTAGTTAATGGGAAGATACCTTACCTGTACACAGTGTATTAGTTGCCTAATAAACATTGTTTAATCCGTATTGCTATTAGTTTGTTTGTTACGGTTAAAGTCTCAATATTTGAAACCAGTCGATGGGAAATGCACATCTCTTTTAAAAAGTTAGTAGTTTCTACAGCAATCATAACAAATGGTATCATTTTGGACAGTCTTGGGACAGTGATTATTTATATTTGATCTGATAATGCCAGTTTAATGTAAAGTTCGCTGAGATGGTCAGAGAAATCTGTGTGATGGGAAGAGCCACAGGTTCTTTTATTCAAGTGTGGAATGTGGGTGTTGCTGGCTGGGCCAGAACTTTTTGCCTATTTCTAGTCGCCCTTGAGAAGATTGTGGTGGTGAATTGCCTTCTTATAGAGTCACAGAGACATTTATACAACATGGAAACAGACCTTTCGATCCAACCAGTCCATGCCGAACATAATCCCAAACTAAGCGAGTCCCACCTGCCTGCACTTTGCCCATATCCCTCCAAACATTTCTTATCCAAATGTCTTTTAAATATTGTAACTGTACCTGCATCCAACACTTCTTCTGGAAGTTCATTCCACACATGAACCACTGTCTGTATAAAAAAATTTGCACCTCATGTCTTTTTTAAATGTTTCTCCCTCTCACCTTAAAAATACCCCTCCTGGTCAGGGCATCTTCCACCCTAGGGAAAATACATTTGCCATTCACTTTATCTACATCCCTCATGATTTTATAAATCACTATAAGATCACCCTGTCAATACGGTCCATGAGCTGTAGGTAGAATTCCCTTAGGGAGGGAATTCCAGGATTTTGACCCGGTGACAATGGAGGAATGGTGAAATATTTCCAAGTCAGGATTATGAGTGGCTTGGAGGGGAACTTGCAGATGGTGGTGTTCCCATGTATCTGCTGCCCTTGCCCTTCTAGACGGAAGTGGATCTGGTGCCAATCAAGTGGGCTGCTTTGTCCTGGATGGTGTCAATCTTCTTGAGTGTTGTTGGAGCTGTACTCAGCCAGGCAAGTAGGGTGTATTCCATCACACTCCTGACTTGTGCCTTGTTGATGGTGGGCAAGTTTTAGGAAGGCAGAGGTGAATTACTCACCACAGGATTCCTAGCCTCTGACCTGCTCTTGTAGCCATTGTATTTATATAGTGAATTTGGTTGAGTGTCTGGTCAATGGTCTCCGCCAGGATGTTGATAGTGGTGGATTCAGTGTTGGTAATATCACTGGGGTGATGGTTAGATTGGCTCTTATTGGAGTTGGTCATTGCTTGACATTTGTGTGGTGCAAATGTCTCTTGCCACTTGTCAGCCCATGCTTGGATATTATCCAGATCGTGTTGCATTTAGTAATGAACTGCTTCAGTATCTGAGGAGTCACAAATGATGCTGAACGTTGTGCAATTATCGGTGAACATCTCCACTTCTGACCTTAAGATGGAGGGAAGGTCATTGATGAAGAGGCTGAAGATGGTTGGGCCTAGGACACCACCCTGAGAAACTCCTGCAGAGATGTCCTGGAGCTGTAATGACTGACCTCTGACAACCCCAACCAACATCTGATGTGCCAGGTATGACTCCAACCAGCAGAGAGTTTGCCCCCGATACCCATTGATTGCAGTTTTGCAAGGGCAGCTTGTTGTCACAGCTATTCAAATACAACTTTCATGTCAAAGGTTGTCACTCTCACCTCACCTCTGGAATTCAGCTCTTTTGTCCATGTTTGAACCAAGGCTGTAATGAGGTCAGGAGCTGACTGGCCTTGGCAGAGTCCAAACTACACATCACTGAGCAGGTTATTGCTGAGCAAGTGCTGCTTGATAACACTGTTCATTTTCCGTCACTTTACTGATGATTGAGAGTAGACTGATGGGTTGGTAATTGGTAACTTATGCTGTGAATTTGCCCTTTTTTTTGGACAGGACACACCTGGGCAATTTTCCACATTGTCGGACAAATACCAGTGTTGTAACTGTATGGAACAGCTTGGCTAAGGGAGCAGCAAGTTCTGGAGCACAAATTTTCAGTACTATTGCCTGGAATGTTGTCAGGGCTGTAGCCTTTGCATATCCATTGTGTACAACTATTTCTTGATAACACATGGAGTGAATTGAATTGGCTGAAGACTGGTATCTGTAATGTTGGGGACCACTGGAGGAGGCCGAGATGGATCATTCACTTGACAATTCTGGCTGAAGATTGCTGCGAATGCTTTAGCCTTATCTTTTGCACAGATCTATTGGGCACTTCCATCATTGAGGATGGGGATATTTGTGGAGCTTCTTCCTCCAGTGAGTTGTTTAATTGTCCACCACTATTCAAGGCAGGGCTGCAGAGCTTAGATTGGGTTCATTGGTTGTGGGATCGCTTAGCTCTGTCTATCACTTGCTGCTTTCGCTGTTTGGAGTGCAAGTAGTCCTGTTTGGTGGCTTCACCAGATTGATGTCTCATCTTCAAGTGTGCCTGGTGCTGCTCCTGGCATGCCGTTCTGCACTCTCCATTGAACCAGGGTTGATCCCCTGGCTTGATGGTAATGTTTGAGTAGGGGATATGGTGAGGTTACCATTCACCAGAAGCTGAACTGGATTCATCATATAAACACTATGACTAGAAGAACATATCAGAGGCAAGAAATTTTGAAGAAACTTACCATGTTCCTCAAAAAGCCCCTTCCAAATCCAGCACCATTGCCATCTGTAAAGACAAGTGCAACAGATACCTGGGAAAATCACTTCCTATGAGTTCTTCTCCATGCTGCTTACATCTTGACTTGGAAATATTTCACCATTCCTTCAGTGTCACCGGGTAAAAGTCCTGGAGGTTCCTCCCTAACAGCGATAATGGGTGTATGTGCACCAAACTGCTTGCACCAATTCAAGAAGGCAGCTCACCACGACCTTCTCAAGGAAAATTAAGGACAGGCAGAAAATGCTGACCCAGCCGGTGAAAGCCACATCCCAGGAATGAATAAGAGCCAACAGCCCTAGATCACATTAATTCACAGCTGTCAGACACAATGGGAAGCAAAAAAGCCAGGCGCATGTACAGACAGCAAGCCATAAAAGAAAACGGAGAGCTGACTTGCACAAACAGATTTAAGCTCTGAGTGAATCTTTTATTCTCGGCAAAGTAGCCCATTTATCCTAAACATGTTGGAATCCATCCATTTATGTATAGTTCCTCATGCAGAATGTCACAGAGGCTTTAAACCAGTTTAATTCATTGAAAGCAGCTAACAGCCTTTGGGGCTTATATTCTGCATTGGTACTGCTTTTCCAAAAATAATTGTTAACTGACATTCTTTAGTACAATGAAAATTTCAAACATAAATTTTATTTTGATTTTATTTTTAATCAATGTATAAAGCTAGTTGGAATAGTTGCTGAGTTGTGACCTTATTTACTTTTTCATCTACTTATCAGATTTGCCCACAATTTAAAGCAATATTTAAGCGCAGGATTGGAAGGGATGACTGCTCTGTGAGAGTTAACATATTTCAGCTTTCGATAAAAGCTGGATTTTGTTGTTCATCCCTTGTCGCCTTGAGAAAGGTACGCTGGGGCACAATGTTGAGCTGCTGCAGCACAATTTTAAATACCTGCAAAACTACTTCAGAGTGCAATTAGGGGTTAACCACATTGAATCACTCGACCAAGCTGAGTTAATGATAGTAGCAATGCCAATTGTTCACACAATAATGATCAGTTACTCTTTTGGGATGCGTCATCCACACTCTCCATTACAAGCAAATGTTTGTTTTCTTTTACAAAACTAAAATGTAATCATTGTCTTGCGCTGCTTAACTAATCAGAGAGTTTGTGATGGTGCTGTTCCTTTCTTGGAGGAGACTTCATCACTTGTCACATTGTTTTATGTCAAGATGCAAATAGGAACATAAAACATAGGACAGGAGTAGGCCATTTAGCCCCTAGAGAGCTTTCCTCCATTTAATGAGATCATGGTTGATCTGTGACCTAACTCTAAATACCTGCCTTTGGTCCATATCCATTAATACCTTTGCTCAATAAAAATTTACCTGTCTCAGTTTTAACATGAACAACTGATCCAACATCAACTTCTGTTTGTGGAAGAGAGTTCCAAACACCTCCCACCCTTTGTATTTAGAAGCACTTTCTATTGTTTGTCCTGAATAATGTGGCCTTAATTCTCAAACTATGCCCTCTAGTTCTGGAATCCATAAATGGTTTATCTTTATCTACCCTGTCATTTCCAGTTGATGACAACTATTTCTAATATGATGGATCAGCAAAAAACTACTGCTCGACCACTCAACAATTAACCGATAGGAGGTCATTTTCAGTGTGGATAGAAACCCAATGAAAACTGCTGGACAGTGTACTGAAGGACCCATCTGTTTCATGCCTGTACATCTTACATTGTGATTTCAACAAAAAATGTTTGGGAGGTGTATTGAGTGAGGTGGTGTATATTGGACTGCCAATCCAGTATCATTTCAAAATTTAGACTGCTTTCAAACAAGAAAACGGCTCTTTAGAATCATCTAAAGTGCAAAAAGAGACCATTCAGCCCTTCAAGTCAGCACTGACCCCCCAAAGAGCATCCCACCCATGCTCACACCAGTCCACCCCCGTAACTCTACATGGGATTTTTACCATGGCTAAGCCACTTAACCTGTGGATTCTTGTGCACTATGGGCAATTTAGCATGGCCAGTTCACCCAACCTGTACATTTTTGGACTGTGGGAGGTAACCGGAGCACCCGGAGGAAATTTGTTGGCATTCCTTTCTCTAGTTCTTTTTCCGTACTTCCTACTGCTGACATGTATTCTCAAAGAACTGTGTTCCTTCATACAGGAGCTTCCTCCACATCATGTTTCTTCTGAACGAGGTTCTAACACCCATGTTGGATCTCTTGAGGGAAGCCTAAGGGGAGTCTTTGGAATGCTTCTTTAGTCCTCCTCTCGTTTGAGTGCCTTCAATCTATCAGCAGGAATAAGTACAGAAATAAAATTGAAGGAATGCCAGAGATTTCAAGGCTAAGGATGAATTTCACCTCCCGGAAACGTTCACTACATGTGTGGTCGGAGATGCAGCTCTAGGATTGGGCTCGGTAACCATGCAAGGACTCACAGAACTGAAGACCAGTAACTCGGAATTCTGAGGTGGATAATCATACTCCTTAATGAGGAATTACCAAGGATAACAATGGCTCCAAGACAGGTTGATATCTTTTCAGCCAACTAACTTACCAATGCAACTTGGAGAGGTTGACTAACTGGAGTTGTATTTCTTAACATTCAGGTCCACACAACCCTTCTGATTAGTGCTCAGATTTGCAGGCTGATCCTAACCAGAAAATTTGGGATCTGTTCTTGCAAGCTGCACGGTTTTAACATGATGCTTTTTAAATACCCACGCATACATTTGGAGTTTCCTAAAGCTTCACTCTGTCAGCTTGCACAGAGTCTAAGCTCTCTGGACTTCATTTAATAGAGCAGCACTTCCTAAACTACTTTCAAATGTTACCCATTTTCACACTTGAAGGGTTGCCTATGAATTATAGACTGGTTGGCCTGACAATCGACAGTGGAGAAAGGGATGGATTCCATTATAAAAGTTTTAATAGCAAAGCACTTGAAAAACAATGACACGATCAGACAGCCAGCGTGAATTTACAAAGGGGAAATAATGCTTGACAAACCAGCTGGAAATTTTCAAGGATGTAACTAGTAGAATGATAAGTGGGGAGCCATTGGATATGGTTTACTTAGACTTTCAGAAGGGGCTTGATGAGATTCCACATAAGAGATCAACATGTAAAATCAAAGACTGTGGGAGTGGGGGTGTATAGATATGGATAGAGAACTGGTTTGGCAAACAACAAACAAAAGGTAGGAAGAGACGGGTTGTTTTCCAAGGGTCAGCCAGTGACTAGTGGGGTACCCCAGCTATTCACAAAATACATTAATTATTTAGATGAGGAAACGAAATGTAGCATTTCCAAGTTTGCAGATGAAACAAAATTGGGTGGGTTGGTAAACTGTAAGGAAGGCACAGAGATGCTTCAGTGTGATTTGGACACACTGAGTGAGTGGGCAAATACATGGCAGACAATGTATCATGTGGGATAAACATGAGGTTACCTACTATGACTGTAAACACAGTTCAGCAGATTATTATCTGGATGGCGATGGGTTGGGAAATGGGTTGTGGGTGATAGGAGAAGGGGTCTGGGAGGGGTAGGGGGAAAGAGACCCAGTTGTCCTTGTACCCCAGTTACTGAAAGTAAGCAAGAGGGTGTTGCAGGTGCTGAAGAAGACAATTGTATTTTCATTTTGATAGTGAGAGGATTTGAGTACAGGAGCAGGGATGTCTTGGTGTAATTGAACAGGGTCAGACCTGATGTATTGTGTGCATTTTTGGTCTCCTCATCTGAGGAAGGATGTTCTCCTTCTTGGAAGGAATGCAACAAAGGTTTACCAGACTGATTCCTGGGATAGCAGGACTGACGTATGAAGAATAATTGAGTAGTTTAGGACAATGTTCACTGGAGCTTAGAAGAATGGAGGATTATCTCACAGAAACCTCTAAAATTCTAACAGGGCTAGACAGAGGAGATGCAGGAAGCATATCCCCAGTGACTGAGGGGACCAGAACCAGGGGTCACAGTCTAACGATTAGGGGCAGAGCATTTAGGACTAAATTGAGGAGAAATTTCTTCACCCAGAGAGTGGTGAGCCTGTGAAACTCACTGCCACAGAAACAAAACATTGAATCTTTTAAAGAAGAAGTTAAATGTAATTAGAGTCATTGAGTCATAGAGCTGTATAGCACCGAAACAAACCCTTTGATCCAACTCCTCCGTGCCGGCCAGATATTCTAAATCAACTATTTGCCAGCATTTGGCCATTATCCCTCGAAACCCTCCCTATTCATATACCCATCCAGGTGCCTTTTAAATCATGTAATTGGACCAGCTTCCACTACTTTTTCTGGCAGTTCAGTCCATACATGTCCCACATGTTTGCGTGAAAAATTTGCACCTTAGGTCCCTTTTAAATCTTTCCCCGCACCTTAAACCTATGCCCTCTAGTTTTCGACTCCTCGCCCCAGGGTAAAGACATTGACTATTCACCCTATCCATACCCCTCATGATTTTATAAACTTGTATAAGACTAGTCCTCAGCCTCTGACACTCCAGTGAAAATAGTCCCAGTCTGTTCAGCCTCTCCTTGTAGCTCAAACCCTCCAACCCTGGCAATGTCCTTGTAAATCTTTTCTGAACCCTGTCAATTTGAACAACCCCTTTCTTATTCTTAGTGCTATAGGAATAAAAGATTGTGTGGAGAGAGCGGGAAATGTGTGTTGTGTTGGATGGTCAGCCATGATCATAGGGAAAGCCACAGCTGGCTCAAAGGGCCTAGTGGCCTACACTTCTTCCTATTTTTTATATTTTTCTATGAATGTAAATCGGTTCAATTACCACCAGGAGCCTTTGACTGTACCATCGTGTTAGATAATGGGCTGCCTGGTGAGATCCTCCCCACTGAGTGAAAGAGTTCCTGTTTTATTTGTATTCTGAAGCACCAAGCTCCTGAATGATTCAGACAGATCTTGAGTGGCTGTGGAGCTCATTATTTTAATAATTTCACGAGACAAAAAAAAAGTGTACTGGAATGCAATTTTAGATGGTACTGACTGGCTTCTTGACCTGCAAACTGTATATTGCCTCGAGAAAGTCAGGGCTTCACATTTGTTTTTGATGAGCTACATCATTTTCGTACACTGCAAAGAGACAATAACAGTTGCCAAGGGAATGGAATTATATTGTTTTATAGCACCCCTGAAGCTGAGGGGAAAATGCTGATAGAAAATCCTGTTACAATTCCTTAGTATCAGGAAATAAAGAACAGTAGAGTTGACACTTATATCAGTGCGGCTTACAAAGATATTTCCAGCCTTTGAGACGATGCACATATTTGGTGAGATTGTCAGCAGGATACAGGGACTCTTATCTCAGGAAATTTGACGTCTAAGAGGAGAGCTGATAGTTGATTTTGTTTGCTTATTAAGGGGAAAAATAGGATTTGTGTGGAGAGGTTGTACCCACTTGTTGATGAGTCCAGTTCCAGAAGCAAGGGGACACAATCGTAAGACTGCCACTTAACAGATCAAATAATGAGCTTTGCAGCCGCATCAGGTGTATCATGCATTAATTCAAGGTGTGTGGTCATCACGGGCAGGGCCAGCTTTTGAAAGTGTGGTGATTATTTGACTCCTTGCGCTGCTGCAGTCCACACATTGTGTAAATGCCCACAGTGCTGTTTGGGAGAAGCTTCCAGGACTTTAACCTTGCAACAGTGAAAAGGGGAACAGACAGGTGGTGGTGCTCGGAAGACCCTGCTGCTGCTTGCTGTTCTTTGAGGTCGTGGAGGTCACAGGTTTGGAAGGTGCTATCAAAGGTGAGTTGCTGCATGCATCTTGTCAGTGGCAGACACAGAAGGAGCGACTGTTTACACTGGGGATGTGTTGACAATAAATTAAAAGTGGGCTGCTTTGTCCTATGTGGTGAATTTCCAAGGTGTTACTGGAGCAATAACACAGGCAACTTCCTGGCCATTTACCATTAACCAGAAGCTGAACTGGACCAACCAGCCATATAAATACATTCACTATGAAAACAGGCCAGAGGGTGGGCATTCTGCAGTGATTAGCACCTCCTGACTCCCCAACGTGTGTCCACTGTCTAAAAGGCACAAGTCAGGAGTACATTGAACACTCCCTAAATAAAAACGGGAAGAACTGTAGAGGCTGCAAATCAGGAACTAAAACAGAAGTAGCTGGAAAAGCTCATCATGTCTGACAGCATTTGTCAAGAAAAATCAGAGTTAATGTTTGTGTCTGGTGACCCTTCCCCTGTTCTCTCTCTCTCTCTCTCTCTCTCACACACACACACACACACACACACACACACACACACACAAATCTATGGGGTATATTGGTTCTTGCAGCTACATTCTATTTTGTTCAAAAAGCACACAATTTATAGACAGTCAGTCAATGTGGCGTTTTATAAATTCCTACTTTAAAAATAAAACCAGTCTGATTCCAAACCAAAATACAAACAGATCCTAAACAAGGCCTCACACCTAACATTCATTGTCTGACCTAAAATGTTACTTCTTCTTTACACTGTTAAAACCTTTAGTTCTCTCAGGGCAGTGACTTGAAAGAAATTTGGGGATTTACATATACGTTTTAATCAGTTAAAACTTTCTAACTGATTAAAGATTTAAAAGCGCCTCAGGCTTGTTTAAAATAACAAGGTGTAGAGCTTGTTATCCTTGTTATCTCAGATTCTCCAGCTTCGGCAGTTCCTACTATCTCAGGCTTGTTTAATACATCCTCATCAGTTGTATGACCCTTTGATTTTTTACTTATAAATACTGTGCGTTGTGTGTTTCTTTCTCACTTCACCTGATGAAGGTGCTATGCTCTAAAAGCTTGTGTTTTCAAATTAACCTGTTGGACTATAACTTGGTGTCATGTTATTTCTGACCTTGTCCACCCCAGTCCAACACCTGCACCTCCACATCAGTGTAACTGGGTTAAGTTCCTGGAACTCCCTTCCTCTCTTCATTGTTGGTATAACTATGTCAAATGAACAGCCACAACTTAAGGAGAGAGCTCACCGTCACCTTCAAAAGGACAATGAGTGATGGGCAATAATTGCTGGATTATTCAGCAAGACATACATCCCATAAATAAATAAATAATGAAAATAAATAAAGCAAAGGACAATATCATATTGTCTAAATTAATGCCAATTTGATTAACATTGCTAGATGAATGCTTAAGGTTGTGGATACCACTTTAATTTAATTTAGTTTATTGTTGTCATATGTACCTGAGTACAGTGAAAAGTTTTCTTTTGTGAGCAGTACAGGCAGACAAGGACATACAGATCATAGGGTGTTTGGACAGAGCAAGGCACACAAAGTTATGGTTGCAGAGGAGGTGCACAAAAACAAGATCAACATTAGATTTGAAATTAGAGAGGTCCATTCAGCAGGTAAGAAGCTGTTCTTGAACCTGTCGGTTGGTGTGTTTAAACTTCTGTACCTTTTGCCTGATGGAAGAGATTGGAAGAGAGTGGAAAGGGTCTTTGATGATGTTGACTGCCTTTCCACAGCAACAGGAAATGTGGATGGAATCCATGGATGATAGGTTGGCTTCTGTGATGGTCTGGGTTGTGTATACAACTTTCTGCAGTTTTTTTCAGTCCCGTGCAGAGCCGTTGCTGTACCAAGCTGTTATGCACCCAGACATTATGCTTTCCATGGTGCATCTGTAATAGTTGGTAAGGGTCCTTGGATACATGCCAAATTTCCTAAGTCTCCTGAAGAAGAAGAGGTGTTGTGCCTTCTTGACCATCCCATCTACCTGGGAGGTCCGGGACAGATTGTTGGCTATCATCACTCCTAGGAATTTGGAGCTCTCGACCCTCTCCTCTTCAGCTCCATTGATGTAGATAGCGGCACGTCCTCCTCCTTTCTTCTTGAAGCCAATGATCAGTTCTTTTGTTTTTCTGGCATTGAGGGAGAGATTGTTATCATTGCATTAAGTTAGATATTTAAGAATGGTGCTCGATGGCTCAATATGTTTGGTACAATCAAAGAAATAATAATTTACTGTTAAATTAAATAGTCATTTTGTTGTTCTCATTAAGCATTTTTAAAAAAATTATTATTCAATGGTTTAAATTGAAAAAACACTGAAATTTATATGTCCACCTGACTACAGCAGGAGTCTTAATATGACACTGAAATCTGACTTTTTAAAATTATAACTTGGTTTGCTAATCTCATGCATTGTGAGTGTGACTGTCAGTTAGAACTATGTGTCTATTCACCCATTAAAAATCAAGCAGGAAATCAGAAATAGCACAAGGATTGCAAAGTATTTGAGCAAAGGAAGATGACAAACTTTTGGTTTCAGTTTGGTCTGCACAACTTTCATAGAAATTTGCTGAGGGGATAAGTTATTGTTTCACTGAATGATCCAGCCAAAAGAATACAAAACAATCTTAATATGTAAATCGGTAATTTAAACTTGTGCTCACTCTTGTCCATTGGTTCTGTTGTACAAGTTGTGGTTCTGAAAGTATTTATGCTAAAATTGTATTAAACTCCACCCATTCTGATGATGTCACATGGTCCCTTTGGTGGACTACTGGTAGACAAATACAAGGTCTCAGTGGAGATAGATGTGTCATCTCTGGCTCCTGATAGTCTTAACTAATCAATGCAACTTCTACCCATTGCTACCATAGACACATGAAGCCATTCAGCACGTAAACAGACCCTTCAGTCCAAGCAGTCCATGCCGAATATAATCCCGAACTAAAGTGGTCCCATCTGCCTGTCCCTGGGCCATATCCCTCCAAACCTTTCCGATTCATGTGCTTACCTAAACTTCCTCTTTTTATGTATGACAAGTTCTTCTTCTTGTTAACGCTCATCAGTGGTCTATTCTCTACCACTGATAATTAAACACGTCATCAAACTGAGTATAAAAATGAAGGCTGCTAACGTCACTATACCAGCAACCACAACCTGCAAGTGGCTGCTAACATATAGTCCTATATAACAGGTTCTATCTTCAAAAATCTATTTTGATCAACTCCAATTTGCAATGGTTTTTCACTTTAGCCATTGAACTCACTGATTTCCCTCTGCTTGCTGCAGCATTTGGCAGTGAAATGGTGCTGTAATTTCATCATTTGGAGGATTGGGCAGCAATACATACTTGTGCCATCACCGATAACCAGTGAAATTCAGGCATTTTCATATCTGTCTCCAAACTCTGGACAATGTATAAACTGGTGACAGCAGCCATTTGAGGGGTTACACTGAAACAAAAAACACACACGAATGGGCCATTTTACGAATTAGTCTGTTGCAGTGTTTAGATTGCACACAGATCTCCTCCTTTTCCATAAGGCCTATTTTAGCTGCTGATGAAATCCTATAATCATATCTTTTGTTTTTGCACTAAGCGAGCGAGCATTTGTGACTGGTTGATTTTGTGACTGGTTCATTTGTGACTGAACAGGCACTTCCAAAAGTTGCTAGATGAAAATGTACAATTCTGTCCTGTCATAAGACAGAGTTTATTGCAAAGATTGTAATAGGTGACTTAGAAAGTCTGGGGATCACAAAAGAACAATTCAAAGACTACAGACTGGGAGTAAATAAGAATGAGTGGTGAGACAAAGAGACGTATCTGCTCTACTAGTATTGCTGATATTTCACTACACTGCAGGGAAAGCAACGGAACTACACTGCGTCTGTGTAGTTGAAGACCCAGTGAGAGGTCAAAAGCAGTTGAATCGTTCCTTGTTGTTGGGACTCAGGGAAGTGGTTGGAGAAAGAGAAGTAAGCTCCATATACAAACGAGTTGCTGGAATGTATTGCTGAAAAGCCTGAGTTATATGTATGAACGAGCACTGAAGTGCGGTTTAACAGAGTAACAGGGAAAATCAAGCTACGATATGAAAATGAACAGGGACTAATCCATCATTGAGCTAATCCATCATGGAGCAGCTCTTGAGAGGGAATTTCACTGGATCAGCAAAAGTGAAGAATTGCAATGCCTTTTAAAGATTACTGAGACTCAATTACCCACTGTGCCATTAATGTGGGGGACTAACTAAGAAATCCTTGGGATCTCTTTTGATTACATTGCTGTTTGATGTTTGCTGCGAGTTGTTCAATTGCAATATGTTTACCCATGTTTGCCGCAAGCTATGTGTTGCTATTCTAATGTTGTGTAATAAAGTTTATTATTGTTTTCTCAAAACCATGGAATCTTGTGCCTCTTACTAACTTCCCTGGATATTACCTTTTTAAATATAGAATGTATTGTCCCTAACCAGATCATAACATGACTTGGTGAACTCATCTGGGATCATAACATAAGATTGATGTTCTAGCAAGGATAATAACAATCCTTTTAGTGTATCTTTCAATTTTTTTTTTTGCTTATGTTTTTATCCAGTTTCTACTTAGAATTAATCTTAAATGATTTGCCTTCAGTACTTCCTGTGGTATCTACAATTCTACATTTTAAGGCTTTGCCCCATTTTCCCACAGGATTTGGTAATGACTGGTTTGTGTGTGGCAGCAATGATTAAAATTGCTAATCTGCATACTTTTTCACCATTTTAAATCTTTTGCTAAAAAAGACCAACACGATCTCAGACAGATCCTGTAAAACATTGATGGTCTTCTGAATTTTGAAATGCCAAACGTATATTGCATTTTAAAAAAGAACTGTGGAGGAGTTAACAACTTGTAGAGCATTCAACAAAAGCAGGTTTTAAATGAGTTTAGCTGTGGGTGATTGTTATTCAGCTCATGTAGCCACAAACTGCAGCAATGATGCTTGTCAACTCCACTAAGTCTGTATGCTACGTGCTGTGTATCCCTCTCCGTTTTCTGCTCTCTTTCTTTCAATGAAATTAATTACTGAGGAAAATGATAGTAGCTGCTGGTCATTTCTGGGATGATGCGGATCAAATAAATGAAATGTGAATAAACTGCAGTTCTATTTTCACACATCAATATCTTCCAGTATTTTACACCATATAAGACTCATTTATCCTAGGAATCTTAAACCCTTACATTTTTTGAGGAAAATAATATTTTTGTTGCAAATTGGGAATTTGCAGTATCTTGATCAGAGATGACTTGATCACTCTGCATGGAAACCAGTTGAAGAGCTGAGATATCTGTCGGTTATAAATGATACAGACCCAGACAGATAAAGATTTGTTTCAGAGATGGTAGGAACTGCAGATGCTGGAGAATCTGAGATAACAAGGTGTAGAGCTGGAGTCGAGGCCCGAAACATCAGCTTTCCTGCTCCTCTGATGCTGCTTGGCCTGCTGTGTTCATCCAGCTCTACACCTTGTTATCACAGATAAAGATTTGCTTCAGTGTAATTGAGGGAGCAGTGTCAAAGTTGCCATGTTATTGAACTACTTAACCAGAAGATCAGACTTATGATTCAGATGCTTGAAATCAAGTTAAATCATGGAAGTTGGGAAATTTGATATCAGAAAATTAGTTACATAAATTTCGAGTTAAAGTATAAATTATCAGCAATAGTAACGATAAAGCTACTCGATTGTGAATAAAAAATTACTCATCAATTTATGCTATGAGAGGCAATCTGCCCTCTTTATCCAATCTAGTCTATAGTTACATAGTTGACTCTTACGTATACTCCGAAATGGTCTAGCAATCCATTCGGTTTAGTGATTGTTGTGTATGGCACAGATTCCAGACCACATATACATTGTAGTTTTAAGACAGCTACATATTATGACAACATATAATATCTTAGTATAAATTACCTACTTCACGTTCAGTCATATGCTGTTTGGCATGGAGTTAGTGTATTGCCTTTAGTCAATTCTGTGCACACAATGTCCAGTAATGTTAGTAAGTACAGAACCAAGACCACATGTGCAAGTCTGTGATATCATACTCTTGTAATTAGTCAGTGCTGTAAATAAATTTCAAGACATCTATCTCAGAAGAACTGAATTCTCTATGGTATATGCTACACAAGCTCATATAGTAAACCACAAATGGCATCTGTGACGAAGAACAATTTCTGGCCTTAACAGTGATACCCACAATCTTTGAATGATCGAAAAAAAAATACATTTATGTAGATGGGGAGATCCTAATTTGCTGTCGAAAGCTGAAATAACTTCTGAAAAGAATTCTGTGATATATATGACAATCTATCACGCCACATAAAGACATCAACTTGCACAAATAGCCTCAGTCATTTTGAAATGTTGAGGATTTTATAAAAAAGTGCTCAAAATATTGCTGAAGATAGTGGCCAATGGCCAGTGACATCTATTTGTAAATTCTGCACAAAGAGCTAATCTATGTTTGAACCAGCTTCTGAAAAGTTCTCAAGTGCAAATGGGTTCAGAGGTGAAAATTGACAACAATTATCTGCTCAATGGAGGAGATTTAGCAGATAATATGCTGAGGATGGAATATTATAAAATTCTCTCCAGGCAGCCAATTGTAGCTGGTATATTGATTAGTTATTGATCATCTCCCATTGTGTTTCAAGTATGTCAGATTCAACATATTATTTGGACAATGGGAGGTACTGAAACCTATCAAAAACATGATCTTAGCTAGATGACTTTTGACGTTAGCTTGCTGTCTCTCTCTGGATGCTGTCTGAACCGCTGTGATCTCCAGCATTTATTATTTTCAGTACAGATTCTAGCATCTGCAGTAACTTTTCCCTAAGACATAATCTTAATTGGTTTAAGATAAGGAACGTTATTACTCCATAAGGCAAGTCAACAAGTCAGTCTGAAACCAACAGGATAGGAACAATTTGTCCTGCTTGAAGAACAGAACCCTGTCTGGAGACAAGTCAATCAAGTCAGTGCGAGGGGAACAAGTTTGCTTACACTTGGAGCCTGCAAGTACCCAGCCATGACCTCACCAGAAAATCCAGGGATGAGTTCAATCTTTTCATTCTTGGCTTTGGAAAGTGTGAGGTGATTCAGGAAACTTTATCAATCAAGTTGAAAGATCAAATGTTCTAGCAAGAACAACATTGGCATTTTGAAAGTGATGCCAAATTATTCAACGATTTCTATCAATGTTTGTGGAGTAGATATTGAGGATGATGGAAATAAAACTCAGAGGATTTAAAACAGACAGCTAACTTGTTTTCATTTGTTTTATTTTTAGTCTGAAATCATGAGCTACCCCATTGAATTACGTGAGGGAAACAAAAGCTTTTGGAACTTTATTCTTAAACTCATTAACAATGACAATTTGCATTACCTACATGTATTGATTCATGGTATACAAGTGTCACTGACTAAGCTAGCATTCGTAATTGTCCCTGAGATGTTGGCAGTGGACCTTCACCTTGAACATTTGCAGTCTGTGACATCCATAATGTTGTTAAGAAAAAAAATTCCAGGATTTTGACCCAACAGCAATATAATTCCAAGTCAGGATAGTGAGTGACTTAGTGGAGAACTTGCTGTTGGTGATGTTGCTTTCTGTCTGCTGCTTTTGTCCTTTGAGGAGGTAGAGGTCATGGTTTTGGAAGATGTTGTGACAGGAGCCTTGGTGAATTTCTGCAATGAATCTTCTAGATGCATCTTGTAGTATACACTGCCACTGCTGGGTGTACATTAGTGTCACAGGATGGGAACTTAGAAGGTGAAGGATAGGGTATCAAAAAAGTGGGCTGCTTTGTCATGATCTGGTTGAGCTCCTTGGCGATTGTTGGAATTGTACTCATTCAGAAAAATAGGGGCATTCCTGACTTTCTCACAGAGGTCATGGATTTTTGAAATATTTGAATATTTTGAAAGAAAGAGGTAGATAGATTACTGGTGAGTAATGGTGTAAAATGTTTTCTTTAATTTATTCACAGGATGTGGGCATCACAGACAAGGCCAGCATTTTTTTGCTCGCCCTTAAATGCACTTGAGAAGGTAATGGTGAGTTGCCTTCTTAAACCATCGCAAGAGTTAGATTTCGAGGAGCTTTTTATTTTCAAAATAGACTGAGGTTCCACAATGACATTTGAATAGCACAAGCTACTATCAAAAGTCCTGTTACTTGTTCAGCTATGTCTAGGGCTAGAAGCTTCATTGATTCCTTTTTCTAAAGCAAACACCAGCCTATTGAGCCAGGAATTCACTCACCAACTGCACTGGGTGTTGGAATCAATCCTCTCCCCTCACTATACCCCAGTGCAAACCTCAGCCTATTTCTTACATGAGGGTGACTACTATTGAGCCAGCTGATTCCAAGTTGAAGTTATTCATTGAATGAGTTGCCTGTAGAGATTGATGACAACGCCAGAAGATGAACCTTGCAACTGAGATGAGGCTTCAGTAACAATTTCTGTCAATCCTGTTTGTCCAGGTACAATGCCTCTCCAGAACCAAGCCTGAGCCCTGTATGTGGCCCACACAAACCTCTAAGGTTTCGTCTCTCAATGCATATAATTAACTACTGCCAACTGCATTCTATTGATTTGTTGTTCTGTCAGGGCTTTTTAATGTACCTACATTTAAATAATGTCTTCACTTTAAAAGGTTCCAAAGCATGTCATGTAATCGATATTTTTTGAGATAGGGTGACTGTAGTCGTTCCATTGTTGTAGCATGGAAAGGAATTTCACATACCAGATTGTTTAATTGAGCTAACTCACTGATTCACTGATCATGTTTAAGTGTCTGTCCATCAGTACTTGCCATTGAGATAAAGAAACAATTCCTCCATTGCAAGTTCAGTGCAGTGGGATCTGGGTTTTACAGATTGAGCTACTCTGAGTGAAGCAGTCCAGGTAAGCTGCTGCTTCAGGTAGAGCCTGGGAATGGGGATTTTCCATCAACATAGCCAGGATATGCAAGTGCAGGATCTAAATGGCATGCCATAGCAATGTTACATTCCACACCTGAGGCATGAGGAGGAACAATGAGGGACTGGTACTGAGTGAGATTCGGGGACTATGGTTACGAAGAAGACAGTGCTGAACAATGGTGAAGATTTGCTGTATGAAAAGAGCCTCATATAAACTTCTGGAGATATGAAGAATAAACTACGTGATCCTGCACATGTAGAGACGAGCTAGCTGCACATTAGTGGAGTGGAAACCTTTGGGATTTACAAATGGGAGCATTATTGTCAGGAGCAAGCAGGACATCTTGGATGAGATCTAGACCTTCGATCAAACAAGAGGATTCAGTCTTTGCATATGCTGGAGTCTAGGATATAAGAGCATAATCTCAAAATAAGGGGGTCACATTTTTAAGGCAGAAATGAGGAGAAATTTCTTCTCTCAGAGGGTAGTGAATCTGTGGAGTTCTTTACCACAAAAGGGTGTTCAACCTGGGTCATTAAGTACATTCAAGGCTGATTTTTAATTGGTAATGGAGTTAAAGGTTAAGGAGAATGGGCAAGAAAATAAAATTAAGGATTATTAGATTGTCATGACTTAGCCCCATTAATTTCCCTTGTAATTTTCACTTCTGATAGTTATTGCACTTTTTCCTTCTCTTCCTTTTATCACTTGATTATTCAGTAATTTTAGAATACTATTCAGATCTTCTACTGTGACTAAAATAGAACAAAGAACTGCAGATGCTGGACATCTGAAACACAAGCAGAAATTGCTGGAGAAACTCAGCAGATCTGGAAGCATCTGTGGAGAGAAATCAGAGTTGACTTTTTGAGTCCAGTGACCCTTCTTCAGAACTTCTACATTTCTACAGTGAAGACTGGCACAAAGTATTTATTCAACACTTCTGCTATTTCCTGGTTCCCCAATATTATTTCCCCAGCATCATTCTCTAGGGGAACAATTTGCACTTGAACTTCGTGTTTTTTTAATACATTTAAGGAAGCTCTTGCTGTCCTTCTCGATCTTACCTGCAAGTTTACCCTCAACGTTTATTTTCTCCCCCTTTATTATTTCTTTGGTCACCTTTTACTGGTTTTAGACCAATCCTCTGGCTTGCCACAAATCTTTTCCACATTGAATGTTGTTTTTTTAATTCTTTGGCTGGCTCATCCTCACCTTAAAATTCTTCTTCCTCACTGGAATATATCCATGCTGTGAACTATAAACTGTTTTCTTAAACACCAGCCACTGTTCCTCAACTGTCTTTGCTGCTAAACTTTCTGAGTCCACCCCAGCCACCTCTGCCTTATTGCTATATATTACTTCTATTAGAGCTCAGTGTAGTTGTTTCTGACCTAAGTTCCTCCCTTTCAAATTGAATGCTGAAATCTACCATACTGAGGTCACTGTTTCCATGGGTATCTTCGACTCTGACAACATTTATTAAAGCTTCCTCATTACACATCACTAAATTAAAATTACCTGATCTCTAGTTGGATCGATATATATTGGTCTCGGAGTCTGTCCCAAATGCTCTCAATGAGTTCTTCTTCATGGATTTCTCTGTCAATATGACTATTCCTATCTACATGAATGGTAACATCACTCAGAAATAATGTACTACCTTTGTTACAGGCCGTCATTATGTTCTGATTTACTGTCTGTCCCACCACATAGCTACTGTTAGGGGACATATAACCTACTCTTGCCAGTTGCTTCTTTCCATTTTTCTTTCTTATGTCTACCCATATGGATTCTACTTCTTCCGATCAAGATCATTTCATCCCCCCATACTTTATTCCATTTCATACTAACAATGCTACCTCACTACCCCTTCCTTCTTGCCTGTCCTTTCAAAAAGCGACCTGCTCTTTCATATTGAGTTCACAGTTTTGATCCCTTTGAAACCATGCCTCTATATTGGCTATAACATAATACCCATTAATTTTTATTTGTGCCATTAATTCATTTTTTAATGAATACAATGCACATTCAAGTTTAAAAAAAAACTAATTTAGCATTTTTGCAATTTTTCCCTTCTTTGACCCTATTTCCTGCTGTTTATAAATGCCATGTACCCAACACTCGATTAACTGCATTGATAACCATTTCATAAAGAATGGATAGATAATAAAAATCAAATCTTCATCTCCTTTTTCACCTTTGCAAATCAAAAAATATCCATTGCTAAATGTTTGGCTTCAAGTTGCACAAGGATCTGTTTTTCCTGTTTATGCAACAAAAGCAAAATTTAATGGAAAGCCAACTGTGGCTCTGTTTAAAGCATGTCAAGTGTACTTTGTACAGAAGGTAAAATGTCATTGGTGTTTGCACTGCTCTTTATTACTCGTTGTGTCATTAAATCAGCCCCCATGTTTTCTAAAATTGAGTTCACTTTGCCGATGCTTCAGTTACGAAGAGGAATATTTTCCTCTTCAGTGACTGGGCGTGAATCATTAAGTGGGAAGAAAGCCGAAAGCTCAGGCAGAGAGGGGGTTTATAATGTCACAGTGTAGGCCACCTGATATCTCTCTTCATGTTCCTTTTCGCTGATACCTTTTGCCTCAGTGTCAAAGGGGACAATCCAGGCGCCAGTAGCAATGAAGGGAGTCAGTCCCTGTTAGCCAAAGGCTTGAAGTGATTGTAGCATTGTGTCGGACACTGTCTTAAACATATGTCATTTCCCACTACCCACTGGGGAAGACAATTCCACAGAATCATCTCCATCTTAAACAAGGGATACTTTATTTTCAAACCATACCACTTAATTCTAGTCTGTCCTACAAGAATAATTTTTTCAACATCCACCCTGGCAAGGTCTTTTTATGCTTTAATAAGATTATCTTTCAATTTTCGAAACTCCAATTTACGCTCAACATATCTATACCTTTCTTGACAACTCCATCATCTCCGAAATCAAGCAAGAGCACTTTTTCCCCACTCCTTCTAATACAATTCTATCATTTCTAAAATAAGGAGACTTTTTTTTTATTCTTAACAGGATGAGGGTGTCACTGGCCAGGCAGCATTTATTGACCAGAGTCAACCACATTGCTGTGGGCTTGGAATCACATGTAGGCCAGGTAAGGACAGTGGTGAACCAGATGGGTTTTTATGACAATTGGCAATGGATTCATGGCTATCCAGATATTTTATTGAATTCAAATTCCACCATCTGCCATGGCAGGATTTGAACCCAGGTTCCCAGAATGTTATCTGGGTCTCTGGATTAACAGTCCAGTGATAATACCACTATGCCATCACCTCCCCTAATAATGCACAATATTCTGTACACAATATACAAAAAAAAGTGCAGGGATATGGGGAACACCCTGGGGAGTTGGGACAGTTAAATAACTGTTAAAAAGGTCCAGCACAGGCATTAACATAGAAACATAGAAAACAGGAACAGTAATAGGCCATTCAGCCCACCATTCAGTATGATCGTGGCCGATCATCCAACTCAATATCCTGTTCTGGCTTTATCTCCATACCCTTTCGTCCCTTTAACAATGCCAACTATGTCTAACTCCTTCTTGAAAACCGTCAATATTTTGGCCTCAACCACTTTCGGAGGCAGAGAATTCCACAGGTTCAACACTGTCTGAGGGAAGAAATTTCTCTTCACCTCAGTCCTAACTGACTTACCCTGTATCCTCGGGTGTGACTCCCGGTTCTGGACTTCCTGGTCACTGGGAACTTCCTTCTTCTGTTTACCCTGTCCAGTCCAGTTAGAATTTTATATGTTTCTATGGGATTCTCCCCTCATTCTTCTAAACTCCAGTGAATATAGTCTTAACCAATCAAACTTGGAGATATTCCCTCAACTAAGTCAGTAACATATATTGTGAGTAGCTGGGATCCAAGCATTGATCCCTACTGTAACACACTAGTCATGGCCTGCCATGCAGGAAATTACACATTAATTTCTACATTTCTTTCCTTCTGGCCAGCTAGTTTTCTAACCAAAATAGAAGTTGCTGGAAGAGTTCAGCAGGTCTGGCAGCATTTGTGAAGAAAACATCAGAGTTAACGTTTCGGGCCCAGTGACCCTTCCTCAGAACTAATGGTAGCTGGGAAAACGTCAGTTTATATGCAGAAAGTAGAGGTGGGGGGGGGGGGGGGGGGTAGGGTGAGGCAGGGAGTAAACAATAGGACACAGCCCAAAGAGAGAGAAAGACAGTTGAACAGACAAAGGAGTTGCTAACGATCAGGCTGGGAGGGTGAATAGTTGTTAATGGGGACTGTTAGTGACTAACAACAGGGGGTGTGTAGTGGCAGGCTATGTGGTAACAAGAGATAGTAGGAACTGCAGATGCTGGAGAATCTGAGACAACAAGGTGCAGAGCTGGATGAACACAGCAGGCCAAGCAGCATCATAGGAGCAGAAAGGCTGATGTTTCGGGCCTAGACCCTTTATCAGAGGGCCTGGTGTGTGGGGTGGGGGGCTGGGACATGGGAGAGTTTAGGCCGTAAAATCATTGAACTCAATATTGAGTCCAGAGGGCTGTAGGGTCCCCAAGTGGAAAATGAGGTGTTGTTCTTCCAGCTTGTGTTGATCTTCACTGGAACACTGCAGCACGCCAGAGACAGACATGTTGGCCAGGGAATAGGTTGGTGTGTTGAAGTGGCAGGCAACAGGTAGCTCAGGGTCTTTTTTGAGAGCAGAGCGTAGATGTTCTGCGAAGCGACCATGCAGTCTGTGCTTCGTTTCCCCAATGTAGAGGAGACCACATTGTGAGCAGCGAACGCAGTAGACTAGATTCTGGGAAGTGCAGGTGAAGTGTTGCTTCACCTGGAAGGTAGTTTGGGCCCTTGGATACTGGGGAGGGAGGAGGTAAATGGGCAGGTGTTGCACCTTCACCGGTTACAGGGAAAGGTGCCGTAGGGCTGTGGGGAGGTGTTGGGGATGAAGGAAGTGTGGACCAAGGTGTCCCGGAGGGAACGGTCTCTATGGAAGACGGACAAGGGAGGGGAGGGGAATATGTGTCTGGTGGTGGCATCTCACTGGAGTTGGTGGAAATGGCTTCTGATGATCTTCTAGATGTGGATGCTGGTGGGATGGTAGGTAAGGACAAGAGGAACCCTATCGCTGTTGTGGGAGGGAAGAGAAGGGGTGAGGGCGGAAGTGTGGGAGATGGGTCGGACCTGGTTGAGGGCCCTTTCAACAATGATGCTGGGGAATCCTCGATTGAGGAAGAAGGTGGACATTTCGGAGGCTCCCTTGTTGAAGTTGGCCTCATCTGAACATATACGACGGAGATGGAGGAACTGACAGAATGGGATGGATTCTTTACAGGAAGTAGGGTGTGAGGATGTATCATCCAGGTAGTTATGGTAGTCAGTGGGTTTATAGTGGATATTAGTGGCCTGTCTATCGCCAGAAATGGAAACAGAAATGTCGAGAAAGGGAAGGGAGGAGTCAGAGATAGACCAGGTGCAGGTAAGAGCAGAGTGGAAATTGGAAGTGAAATCAATTGACTTTTCCAATTCCGGATGAGAGAGGGAAGCAGCAGCAATGATATCATCGATATATCAGAGAAAGAGGTGTGGGTGGGAGCCAGAATAGAACTGGAACAAGGAATATTTCACATACCCAACAAAGAGACAGGCATAACTGGGGTCCATTTGGGTATCAATGGAAACCCCTCTTACCTGAAGAAAATGAGAGGTGTTAAAAGAGAATTTGTTGAGGGTGAGGATGAGCTCGCGCAAAACAGAGGAGCATGGTGGTGGGTGGAGATGGTTCAGGTCTTTGCTCCAGGAAGAAGCAGAGAGCCCTAAGACCCTCCTGGTGGGGAATGGATGTGTAAAAGGATTGCACATCCATGGTAAAGAGGAGGCGGTTGGAGACTGCAAACTAGAAATTTTGAAACCGGCGTAAGGCGTCAGGGGAATCATGGATATACATGGGCAGGGATTGGACTGGGACGGCTCGGCGGTGGGGGGAAGACTGAGTCAAGGTAGGAAGAGATGAGTTCTGTGGGGCAGGAGTGGGCTGAAACAATGGGTCTGCCCAGACAGTCCTGTTTGTGCATCTTTGCAAGGAGGTAGAAGCGAGCTGTGTGGGGTTGGGGGACTATCAGCTTGGAAGCAGTTGAGGGGGGTGGGGGTAGATCATCAAATGAAATGAGATCAGTTATTGTAGTAAATAGAATGGCCTGATGAGTCATGGTGGGGTCATGGTCTAGGGGAAGGTAGGAGGAGGTATCTGAGAGCTGGCACTCAGCCTCTGCAAGGTAGAGGTCAGTACGCCAGACTACAACAGCATCACCCTTATCAGCAGGCTTAGAAACAATGTCAGGGTTGGATCTAAGTGCTCAGAGTGCAATCAGTTCAGAGGGAGACAGGTTGGATTTGGTGACGATGCAGAGAAATTGAGGCGACGGTTCTCAATGAACAGATCGAGTGCAGGTAAAAGGCCAGAGGGAGGGGTCCAGGTGGAGGGACAGCGTTGGAGTTGGTCAAAAGAGCCTGTGTGATAGGGAGAGGACCCTTGCCCAAGGAAATGAGCGCGGAGGCGAAGACGGCAGAAGAAGAGTTCAGCGTCACCTCGTGCCCGAAATTCGTTAAGGTGCGGACACAGAGGGATAAAGCTGAGGCCTTTGCTGAGTACAGAATGTTCAGCATCGGAGAGCAGAAGGTTAGGGGGGATGGTGAGTACCCAACAGGAGATGGGGTTGGGAGAGGGGATGGGGTCAGAGGGAAGGGGAGGGGACAGGAAAGTTCCAGAGGGCCATGGGTATCTTTGAGGTGTTGCATCTTGTGGGTCTTGATGCCTGAAAGGAAAACAAAAAGTTTCTTGTTATCATTCTCTAACCATGTCACTATACAACTCACAATCCCATGCACTTTAATTTTACATGCTAATCTGTTTTGCAGATGTTCTAAAAGTCCAGTTAACCACAACCAGAGGTTCCCCTCTGTCAACTCTACTAGTTACATTCTTGAAAAATTCCAATAGATTGGTCAAGCATGATTCTCATTTTGTAAATCCAAGCTGACCCTGTCCAATCCTCTCACAGTTTTTCAAGTATTTTGCTGTTAAATCTTTTATATTGGACTATAGCATTTTCCCTACTATCAATGTCAGGCTAACCAGTCTTTAATTCCCAGTTTTCTCTCTCCTTGTTTAAGGTTATATTAGCTACACTCTAATCTTTCGTAACTGTACCAAAGGCTATAGAAACTTGGATTTTTTTTTCAGAGATATCATTCAGAGATATTACCATGCATCTCTGGAGCCGGTCGACTTGAACCTGCATTCCCTAGCTCAAAGATAGGGACACTACCACTGTGCTAGGACTAGGGCCACTTCCACAAATGCTGTGGGATGTAAATTATTGGGCCCTGGGGATTGATTGACCTTAAATTCCATCAATTTCATCATTTCTCCATTAATACCGATTTCCTCCAGGTCCTCACTTACACAAGACCCTGTTGTCACCAACATTTTGGGACATTATTTGTGTCCTCCTTTGTGAAGACAGAACCAATCTATTTATTTCATTGGTCTGCCATCAACTTGTACCCCAAGGATTAAGGGCCAAATGACCTCCTCCCTTGCTGGGAGATTGCATGGAAACCAATTGACTAATGCTTTGGGTACTTCAGATAAAATGTTGATGAGCCGAATGTTTGCTTTTAGATTTTTTAAATTTACTTAAGGTTTTGCAAACTGACAAAAAAAGGGATTCATTGAACTGAATGGTTTAATGAGTCAGCTTAATGAGTCAGTTGGATGTACACCAAGCAGACTACAAAATCATTAATTACAGGAGCAAAAGCATTTATTACACCCAGGTAGTAAGTTTACAAGGTTGCTGATTGAGAGAAGTTTTCAGGCACCCTGATGTTACTTTTCAGGGCACCAAAAAGCCCTAACTTATTTGTCTTTTAGGCATCAGAAAAAAACACTGAAAATTGTCTTGACCTTGAGATTCTTCGTCAAGTGCAATGAGGTTGTGCTTATGTTACAAATCACCCGTCCACATTGCTTCAATAAGCTGGAACCTTGAAAAACCACATGAAATATCAGAATTTGAAATGAGATTTAATTCATTCAAGTGGGTTATTCACTTTAAATTCTTCAGTTGAATGGTTTCTTCTAGGTATCTCAGAAAATGATAGGATTATCAATAAGGAGACTCAAGTGAGCACATTATTTTGTTTTGTTATGTGGGCAGTTTGTCTAATGAAAGCATTCTTGACATTAATCTCAAAGTGCTTTCCTCTACATCGTCATCCGGGAGTGTCAGCGTCTATGATAAAGAGCTACAGTATCAAATAGTTGATAGACTACCTCGTTATCTCACTTCAAATACAAATATCCTGTCAGAAATAATTGCTTACAGATATGTGCTAATCTGGATAATTGGATTTTTTTTCCCTCTATTTTCCTTTATTCTTTCTGGGATTTGTTGCTCATTCCTAATTTTCTTGAATTGAGTGGTTTAGTGTCATAGAGTTATAGCGCGGAAAGAGACCGTACCAGTCATCGAACACCGTATTCCCATTTTCCAGTACTTGGATCATTATTCTGTGTGTGTGGCACTTCAAGTGATCATTTAAACACTTCTTAGCTGTAGTAATGGCTCCTGCCTCTGACACTCTTTCAGGTAGGGTGTTCCAGATACCCACTAGCCTCTGTTAAACAAAAACCTTCCTTAAAACCATTTTAAACTTCCTGCCTTTTACCATAAATCTATGCCATAGTTATTAATCCCTCTACTAAAGGGAAAAAAAAATTCTTGCTATCTACTCCCCATCGTAATTTTCTACACCTCAATGGCTTGCTAGTCCATTTCAGACAGTGGTTGAGAGTGAACTACATTGCTGCTAGCTTGGACTCACACATAAACCAGACTAGTTAAGGACAGCATATTTCCTTCCTTAAAGCAGATTGGTGATACCGATGGGTTATTATGTCAATACATGATAGCTTTAATGGTCACAATTACTATGACTAGATTTATATTCAATTTTTATTTATTATAAATTCTACCAGCTGTAATAGTGAGATTTAAACCCATGTCAACAGCAAATTTTTCTGGGCTTCTAACATTCTAGAGTAGTGACTGAAGTAACTGCACAGAGGATGATATCCTGTCACCATGCCACCCTTTGTTTACAAGTGCACAGTACACTGGCTGTGACCAGCCAGCTTGGAGTCAGTCCCTGAGTGAGAAGATTCTGAATCTCCTGTTTGTATCTGTCAGCCCGGGCTCCCTGATTGACTCAGGTTAACAACCCCAATTAAGGGCCTCATAGTCAATAAGATCCACCTGGTCCCAATCTCTACAGAGACATTACCACTGTGCTACCATTTCCCTAAAACAGGCAATGGCTAAGCCAGCCATCATTTGGATGGATCATCAGCTAAACCTGGAAAAGCTCCATCAGGAACTATCCAAACCAATTGTCTGAATAGGAAGTAGATTCTTGGACAATTCAAGGGCAGATGGCTCCCCAGTAGCAATTTTTAAGGTTTACAGAAGCAGTTGGTGATATTAGTTATCAGTCCCTCATTCACCAGACTATGCAGTTTCTACTTTATGATCTGAAATGTGAGCCACTGGTCACCCAGATGCTACCTTGCATCTGAATTAATTGTGATTGATTCTGAACTTACTGATTTCTCTATGTTTGTGTGAACGGTTGAGATGAATACCTCCACTGTTGCTTTATACTACACAAGAGATGCTGAAATCTATGAAGTTTCTCACGTTGATGTATTTTTTGAATTACAACTAGAGCAAAGGCCTAAGTATTATGTCCATTTTGTGAATAATTAGGAATGTGCTACTAAGGGTCACAATTAATCACCAATTTAATGTTGCATTAAAATCCTGTCATGATGACAATAGCTACCGTTTCACTATAGGTGGAATGCATTTCAATCATTGTGTCGAGCTGGAATTTAAGACTTTTTCAAACATCAATTATATGTGAGGAGCAGTAAATTTAATGAGGCTTTTTATGTTCATGACCAATAACGATGAAGGACTGTAGTTGAGTACAGTTATGATCAGGGATAATACAGTATAAGAGTCACAAATTGGATAGTGCTACTCAATAATTCTGGAGGCCACCTTTACCTCAACCTCCCTAACAGAAGTCTTCTTATATCATCTCATACAAAGCACAAACCTGCTTGATTAGCACATCTCTACCACCTTAAGATTACTCTCCCTCCACCACCAGCACACAGTGACATCTACAAAGTGTACCGCAGCAACTCAAGGCTCCTTCTGCAGGAGCTTTCAAACCTGTGGTGCTTGTCATCGAGGAGGACAAGGGCAGCAGATGCATGGAAATATCTCCACCTGCAAGCTCCCTCCAAGTCACACTACCATTCTAACTTGGAAATATGTCGCTGTTCCTTCACTGTCACTGAGTCAAAGCCCTGGACCCCCCTCCCTATCAGTACTTGCGGTGTACCGACAGCAATGGACTGCAGTAGTTCAGGAAGGTGTGCTACCCTTTTTGTATATTGTGGTGGTTCAGTACACAGAAAAGCAACCCATTCAGATCAAATCTCAACTTCCACAGCAACCACCCCAATGCCCAAAAACAAAGCTGCATTCGGACATTATTTAAATGGGTCAGGGCACACTGTAACACTCCAGAATTACACTGGGAAGTTGAAGAACACTTATACAAGATCCTTGCCTCAAACAGATATCCCCGCAACTTCATCCACAGATGCCTACACAACAGACAACAGCAGGAGGACACAATATGCCCTAACACATTTACCACACTGCCCTACATCAGGAACATATTGGAACTGACAACAAGACTCCTAAGACCACTAGGAATCATGGTGGCCCACAAGCTCACAGCCACTCTATGACAAACACTTATAAGGATTAAAGACCCCATTCCCACAACATGCAGAATGAACGTGGTTTACAAAATACCATGCAACGACTGCCACAAACATTACATTGGACAGACAGGAAAGAAACTAGCCATCAAAATACATGAACATCAGCTAGCAGCAAAACGGCACGATGAACTCTCCTTAATATCTGTACACTCGGACAATGAAGGCCATCAGTTTAACTGGGAGAAGGTAACCATAGTAGCCCAAGTCAAACATAGACATACACGGGAATTCCTAGAGGCATGGTCCTCCAACAGTACTTCAATCAACAAACATATAGAATTGGACCCCATATGTAAACCCATACAGATCAAAACCGGAAATGACAGTACTCACCATAATGGACCGGACAGTATAAATTCCAAACAGAGTAGAATAACATCGCTTCATCAGAGGCTCCACTGCTGATGGCACCTAACTTGGTGACAAAACGTCTGAACAAAAACAAGCCAGCTCGGTGAGCAAGTCAGCAACTTCACTGTATTTTGGTCCATGTGACAATAATAACTCAACTCAAATCAAAGGTTATGTGGCAGGATTTAGTTATCAGCTTCCTTTGATGAGGTAAACTTTTTCAGAGAACATCTGATGGTCACCAGATTTATGTGAGATGAAAGGCTTTTGGGGTCCTGTGTCAGTGATAGATATTGGGTCTGACACTAAGGATAGCTTCCGTACCATGGAAGCTTCTACATTGACCTGTGAGGTTAGACATGGTTTTATCATCTGAAAGACCACTCCTCCAACAGTGTAGCACTATTACATCCCACACTGCAAGGTGAGCCTTAATTTTTACTTGTAAAGGTCTGTTCTTTTCAAACTTCAAGAGTCAATCAAAGATAGGAATACTGCTTACAGTGGTATAAGTGCAAGATTTATTTTTATTATGTCATGAGACGGGGCCACCACTGGCTGGCCAGCATTTATTTCTCATCCCCAATTGCCTAGTTGCCCTTGAGAAAGTGATGGTGAACTGCCTTCTTGAACCATTGCAGTCCATGTGCTATAGCTACATCCACAATAGCATTAGGGAAGGAAAAAGCCTTTAAAGCAGGCTTGACCAACATTTTTGCATGGGAGCCCACATTTCAATTTTGCTTTCACTCAGGAGACCACTGAGCTAATTTCAGAACGATGAGGTTCAACACAGCAGGAAACATGAAGAAAAAAATATCCAATGCAATAAATCAATGTTAAGTAATTATAAAAGCTGCCTTTAAAAAGTGCCAAGCAGCAGAACTAACTAACACAATCTTTTTGGCACATTAAGTTAAGAAATCAAAGTTAGAGAGAAAGAATAGACCTCAAGCCCTCGTCACAAAGGAGACACAATAGAATTGGGTTTAACCAACACTGACTTTATTTTCACTTCAAGTGGAGCACACTCCAAACTGACCTGAGTGGAAGTCACATTGACTATAGAAGTTGGGAGGTCATGTTACGGTTGAGCAAGACATTGGTTAGACCACCTTTAGAATACTGCATTCAATTCTGGTCTCTCGCCTACAGGAAAGATGTTCTTAAACTTAAAAGGATTCAGAAAAGATTCACAAGGATGTTGCCAGCGTTGGAGCGTTTGAGCTGTAGGGAGAGGCTAAACAGGTTGAGGCTATTTTCCGTGGAGCATCGGAGGCTGAGGGGTGACCTTAAAGAAATTTATAAAATCATGAGTGAGATGAACAGGATGAATATTCAAGGACTCCTTCCTTGGGTTGGGGAGTCCAAAACTAGGGGGCATAAGTTTAAGGTGAGAGGGGAAAGATTTAAAAGGGACTTAATGGGCAACATTTTCATGCAAAGGGTAGTGCGTGTATGGAACAAGCTGCCAGAGGAAGTGGTGGAGGCTGGTACAATTACAACCATTAAAAGGCACCTGGATAGGTACATGAATAGGAAAGGTTTAGAAGGATATGGGTTAAATGCTGGCAAATGGGACTGGAGTAATTTAGGATATCTGATCGGCATGGACATTTTGGACCAAAGGGTCTGTACCTGTGGTGTACATCTCTATGGCCCTATGACATGAAAGTGAAGGTTGGAAACAGGTTGTCGTTCAGCCTGGCATTTCCTACTCTCCTAGAATGCATTGTGCATGTTTGGTTTTGGGAGGGAGAAGGAGGGTGGGAAGATTAGCATAGCTATTTACCCTTCTAGCCAGATCGTTATCCACTTCTTTGTCTGTCCAACTTCTCTCCTGTCTCTTTGGGCTCTATCCCTACCTATCATTTACTCCTTATCCCCTCCCCGCCATTCTATCTTCTGCATACAAACCAACATTTCCCAGCTACCAGGAGTTCTGAGGAAGGGTCACTCGACCCAAAACATTGACTCTGATTTCTTTCCACAGATGATGCCAGACCTGCTGAACTTTTCCAGCAATTTCTGTTTTTGTTTCTAATTCACAGCATTTGCAGTTTTTTGTTTTTTTCAGTTTCGAACAGTTACATGTTGCCATCCTGAATTTGGCCCATTATCTCAACTCTCTGTCTTCTATTAGTCAATCCCCTATCCATGTTAATACACAACCTTCAAAACCATGGGCCTAATCTCATTGAGCTGTCCAACATACCTAATCAAAAGCCTTCTGAAAATCCAAATATATTTAAAATATTAGAATCGGTTACATGGACGAGGCTTGATGCATTTGAAACTTAAAGATTAACAGATGATTTAATTGAGGTACTTTTCATGTGATTAGCTGAACTGATAGGACAGGGAGAAAGAAAATCTTCCCTCCTGTAAAGTAGACTGGAACAGGGCCATTTCATGTTAAAAGTAACGAGAGATCTTTAAAAGTGATTTCACTATTTCATAGGAAGGAAATCTGAAACTCAGTCTCCTAAAAAGCTACTGATGCTGGGGGCTGATTGCTAATTTAAAAGCTGTGAGTGGTCATTTTCTTTTCAATGCAGGGATATTAAGGGATAAATTGTTCAATGCTCACAATGCTTCAATGTTTTCTCAACCTTTGCAGTACTTTTGTAGTATCGAGCTATCCAATAGCATCCAATTTGAAGATAACAAAGAAGGATATTGTTCTCTCTGCTGGATGCTGTTTCTTGCTAGCAAGGAGTAGAACTTGCTTTCTGGCAAGATTATTGAGTATCCATGATGCTTTTGTGAACTGAGTGCACAGCAATACCATACAGTACAGTGGTTAGCACTGCTGCCTCACAGTGTCAGGGACCTGGGCTCGATTCCATCCTGGGGCGACTGTGCGGCGTTTGCACATTCTCCCCCATGTCAGCATCGGTCCCCTCTGGGTGCTTTGGTTTCCTCCCACAGTCCAAAGATGCAGAAGTTAAGAGGACTGGTCATGCTAAATTGCCCAGGATGTGTAGATTAGCCATGGGTAATCTAAGGTTACAGGAGTGGATGGGATGCCCTTCAAGGGTCAGTGTGGGCTTAATGGGCTGAGTAGCCTGCTTCCACACTGTTGGAATTCAATGTATCAGGTGATTAGACAATTCCATAGCAACAGTGAGGGTCAGTCACTTTAACAAGTCACATCCTTCATTCCTCTCAATGTATTTGTAGGAATAGTGAACTATATTAGCAGAGGGTAGTTGTTCTCAAACTGATGTCAGCAGATACTTTCAAGCTGGTCTGAGGTGTTGGTGGCCACCCAGGCTCTGCACCTCCTGTGTCTTCTCAGTACCCCAGCACTCTCCACATTCGTTTCCCCTGTCCCTGTGCTCCACAGATCCACAGCAATATGGCTCTCTATCAAAGTCGTCCAAAATGACTGAGCCAACCAATCTGGACAGTGGACAATTACAATGGACTTCAAGTGCTGGTCTTGCCAGTGAAACCCACATTCCAGGAAAGATTAAACCATCATTCCAAGCATCAGTGTGGGCTACCAGTCTCGTCCAATATGCACAGATCAC
>NC_063334.1:113684006-113749458 GCF_021869965.1 Rhincodon typus
TAACTCTGTTTTCTCCTTCACAGGTGCTGCCAGACCTGCTGAGCTTTTCCAGCAACTTTGTTTTTGTTCCTGATTTACAGCATCAGCAGTTCTTTTGGTTTTTATTAACTACAAGGTACAAGTCAGGAGTGTGATGAAATACTCCCTACTTGTCTGGATGGGTGGAGCTTGACATCATCCGGGGCAAAACAGCCTTGGCATTGTACTCACAACAGATGCTTAATAGCAGCAAGATGTGCTATCATAAGATCCATTGCAGGAATTCACCAAAGATTCTTACATAGCACCTTCCGAACCCATGACCATTTCCATCTTGAAGGACAAGAGCAGGGGATAAATTGGAACAGCACCACCTGCAAGTTCCCCTCCAAGTCACTCACCATCTTGATTTGGAAATATATCGTTATGCCTTCGCTGTCATTGTGTCAAAATTCTGGAATTCCCTTCCTAAGGGCATTGTGGGTAAACCTATAGCATGTGGACTGCAGCAGTTCAAGAAGGCAGCTCACCACCACCTTCTCAAGGGTGATTCAGGATGGGCAATAAATGCTGACCAAAAAGCAAGGCTCACATCCCACAAATGAATAAAAAGAACTCTTAATACCTTTGCTTAACAAAAATTCATCTATCACAGATTTAAAGTCAATAACTGGTCCAGCACCCGCTGCCATTTCTAGAAGAGAGTCCTAAACATCTACTGACCTTTGTGTGTGGAAATGCCTCCTAACATCTCTCCTGAATGTCTGGCCCTAATTTTCAGACTATGACACCCATAGTTCCAGAATCCCCAACCAGTGGAAATAGTATATCTTTATCTACCCTTTATTTTCCTGTCAATACCTTGAAGACTTCAAGTAGATCACCCCTTAACTTTATAAATTCTGAAGAAAACAGGCCTAATTTGAATAATCTCTTCTCATAATTTAAACCCTGAAGACCAGGTATCATTCTGTAACACCTTTGTTGTACTCTCTCCGAGGTCAATATATCCTTCTTAAGGTGTAGTGCCCAGATCTGCTCAAAGTACTCCAAGTGGGGTCTACCTAGGGTTTTGTATAACTGCAGAATAACTTTAGCATCCTTATACTACAGTCCTCTAGATATAATGGCCAGCATTCCATGAGGGCTTTTTCGATTATTTTCTACACCTGTTCGTGAAGTTTTAAAGATCTATGCACCTCAACCACCAAGCCCCAAGTCTCTTTGGCCATCCTTGGGGCTAATGGTCAGATTACTGGTGGCTACTGAGACAGCTGTCGTACTGGAGCAGCGTTATAGACTCCACAAGGAAGTTGCTAGCACTGACTCAATGATGGAGTAAGGGTCTCCAATTACCTCCCTCATTCTTGGTTCAGTATAGGTGACCAAGTTCCCAGTCACTGTTACCTGGACCCAACTTCCCTGCGGTCAGGATTTGAAGTACTGCTTTTCAGCATTGAGTTGTAAGCACTATTCAAAGCCTCTATTTGATGATTAAACACAAAGAAGATTGAATGGATGGAAATTGGAGATTAAGCATAGTGTGTAGTATGTGTTATATTAAGATACAAGCATTATATTGTTTACACTGACCCTGCAGCGGCCCATTGACAGACTCTGCCCTATGCTGTTGCACCATTACTAAGTACAGCTACTAAACTGCTAGAAGGGCTCCTTGACACAAATTAACTCAGAAACAAATAGGACGCTGTGCAATCTGCTGCTAGGTTTATTGGATAATCACTGTCTAGTACACAGAGAACTCAAGTACAATCAAAGGGATTTAATGCAACTTAATTTGTTGACAAAGAATATTACTGCGATAAATCACGATATAATGGTTTTGTTTTCCTGCCGCCTATGCATTCTTAACTTTGAATGAAAGAGGCCATTTTTGTTTTTACGATGCCTTCCAACAACAATCATGTCAGAATGATTTGGTGTTGTCTTTCCACTTCATTAAAGCACCCCTGTCATAGCCTCAGTAACTCATACCACCAATGTTGTGATCTTTCACTTTAGTCAGTTTGGAACTTTCCTTGTACAGCTGAGTTTCTGAGAAGTACAGAAAAGGCCTTGGTCATTTACAGAAATGCAGAATGTAAGATCTAAAGAAAAGCAAAAACTACAGATTATCAAAAAGTCTAGATCAAAGGTGAGGGATTGCCTCCAATAGGCTGTTTTACCAGATACTTTAACGCCTATCTCACAAAGCTTAAGAAACTGAGTGTGAATGTCATGAAGAGAGACTGAACAGATTAGAATTAGAATTAGCTTTATTATCACTTGTATGAGTACAGTGAAAAGTGTACAACTTGCTGCTTACGATGCCATCTTAGGTACAAGAGTCCCTATGTACAGCTTCTTCAGTTATAGTCCTTAGGAAAATGGAGAAATAATAAGTCCAGCATTGCCTATAATCTGTTGTTTAGAAGAATGAGAGGAGATCTAATTGTTTTGATTTGACTTGATTTGATTGAGAAAAATAAGATGGTAAAGGGTTTGACAAAATAGATGTACAAAATAGATGTTTCCTCATGTGAGGCAATCTAGTTTCAGAATAAAGGGTAAAACAGAGATGAGGAGAAATTACTTCTCACAAAGGGTCATGAATCTGTGGAATTCACTACCCCAAAGTGCGGTGGATGCTGACACATTGACTAAATTTAAGGAGGAGCTAGGCAGATTTTTAATTAGTAATGGATTCAAGCGTTATGGAGAGTGGGCAGGAAAGTGAAGTTGAGGGTGAGGTGAGATGAGATGAGCCACAATCATATTGAAAGGTGGAGTAGGCTCAAGGGACTGGGTTGCCTATTCCTGCTCCTAGTTCTTATAGAGCATAGAACATAGAACAGTACAGCACAGTACAGGCCCTTCGGCCCACGATGTTGTGCCGAACTTGTACCCTAAACCTAAGGTCTATCTAACCTCCACCCCTACCTTGTACTATCAGCCATATGTCTATCTAATAGCCGCTTAAATGACCCTAATGAGGCCGACTCCACTACCCTCTCCAGCAATGCATTCCACGCCCCTACCACTCTCTGAGTAAACAACCTACCTCTGACATCTCCCCTATATCTACCTCCACTCATTTTAAAACTATGCCCCCTCGTAATAGCTACCTCCACCCTAGGAAAACGTCTCTGGCTGTTCACTCTATCTATACCTCTGATCATTTTGTACACCTCAATCAAGCCACCTCTCATCCTTCGTCATTCTAAAGAGAAAAGCTCTGGCTCTCTCAACCTTTCCTCGTAAGACCTTCCCTCCAATCCAGGCAACATCCTGGTAAATCTCCTCTGCACCTTTTCGGATGTAAGATGGAGTATGAGATCTTTATACCCTCAGATCACATACGATGACAATAGCATAACATAACTCTCTGGTAAATCTCCTCTGCACCTTTTCCAACGTTTCCACATCTTTCCTGTAAATTATATTCTTACATTCTTATATTGTTATATATATTCTTACATTAGCTGTTATGTCCTTATGTCCTTCTGGGGAGGTGAAAGCCTAAAACTCTTATCACTAGACTATTAATCCAGAGACCCAGGTAATGTTCTTCGGATCTAGGTTCAAATCCCACCAAGGCAGATGGTGGAATTTGAATGCAATAAAAAGAAAATCTGGAACTAAGTGTCTAATGGCCATTAAACCATTCTTGATACACTCATGATTTTTAGGTGAGCAAATCTTACCCAGTCCTTACCCAGTCTGGCCTACATGTGGCTCTAGTCCCACACCAATATGGATGATTATTAACTGCCCTTTGGGCAATTAATACTGGTCTGGCCAGTGACACTTACATCCATTAAAATACCATGCATCAAGTGGTCGGATGTAAGATGGAGTATGAGATCTTTATACCCTCAGATCACAGACAATGACAATAGCATAACTCTCTCTTAAAAGCACGTTAAGACAGAATAGAACAATCCTCATTCAAGTTTTGTAAAGGTAGAATTGAATAGTTCACACCCCATGTTCTAATAGCTGTTACTCACGATGATGTTGTCATTCTTTTTTAACATGGCACCACTTCTAGATTTCCAAATAATTATGTTGCCATCATGTATACCATTTGATAGATTGCAGTGCCTTCATCATCCATTTGCCTTTGGGATTCAACTACAATAAGACGTTTCGTCAGATGCTCTTTTTTGATTGTTAAGAAAAGGAAATATTTCCAGGAAAAGACAGGACACTGCAACTTGGTGGAAGCAGCTACAGACTTTAAAGATGTATTTGTTTACAGGACACAATGAGGTAGTGATAAAATTGTCAACAGTTATATTGATTAGTTCTCATTATTGGGTGTAAGTTTAACATTAAGTGGTAGAATCAGCAGTTAAGGATCAAGTTTGAGGAATCCAGTATTTGACATCAATTAGTTGTCAAAAGAACTGATTCCTTATTAACCTGCTGTGAATAAACGATGAGGCCTTGTTCTAGATTTGGTCCGCAGGCAGGTAGTATTTAAATAAGTTAAATAGAGGTCACCCCTCCTGTATAAGCAACTTTGAGACTTGTTAACAAAATAAAGACAACTTGAGCAAATTGATGACTTCTCAGCTACAATCTAGCTTTTTTTTCTGTTTTTTTTGTCAAATTCAGATTCCCAGATTTACGTTTGAGTATGGCTAAAGAGACACATTTTATCAACGCTTTCTGGTTTGCACTCACGGACATTCACAAAAATGCCATTGTAAAGCAGAGCAATGCTTTTTGCCATTAAAGTTGAGATGAGATTGCTGACTGGTTGGCAAGTTGGCAGAGACAATACCAAGGAGAATGCAAAAGATAGATGATGATTGGTAGTTAACTGTCAAGATTTGTTGAAATTTAATCTGAACAAATTGACTTTGATTGGCCAAAGCACTGTCTTAGGCGTGGGAGAGAATATTACAGAAAGGGAAATAAAGATAACTGAGAGGATGAAGCTTTGAAACATTTTGAATATAACGACAACAATCTTGTAAATCAAACTGAGAATGGAAAATATGTAAGTGGTGAACTGGTGGTCTTAAGTTATTACAATGATTACATGAAATCTTTAACAAGAGCAGTAAATGACTTTGACTATGTTCTGTCTATCAGACAGACTAGTAATGTGATATATGAATTGCAGTATTGGCATGATGTTAGCTCAGTTGGCTGGATGGTTGGTTTGTGAAGCAGTGTATCACCAACAGTGTGGGTTCAATTCATGAAGGACTCTCCTTCTCAACCTCTCCCCTCACCTGAGGTGTAGTGGTCCTCAGGTTAAATCACCACCAGTTGTGTCTCTCTCTAATGAGGGAACAGCCCTATGGTCTGTTAAGACTATCGCAACACAACAAGTTGATTTATCTCAAAGACAGATAGACCATATCAGACAGTTTGTTTCAGTTTCCAAGAGAAGGTTATAGGCCATGCTCAATGAGTTTGGATATGCAAACTTCAAAGCAATATGTCCAGCATTAGATGTGAATCCATGATTGGACATTGGCTTAATAATGATGCACTTGCACACGCTGTAAGCTGCATATACTAATCATAGTAACATATTATTTCTGAATTAACATAATAATTTGTACACAGAAATAACATGTGGTCATGTTGTACCTTTGTAATTGAACAAAATAAGCAACAATCATTCTCTGGTTGTTCCTTTTATATTGGCATTCATACACATATTCTAAGCGGTGCAAGGTGAAACACTTGTTCAAATTGCCATTTTTCAGCAATAGCTAAATACTGTACCACCAAACTTTATGTTCCTGGAAGTTTATCTTCCATTGCTCATTGGGGATAAGTGAAAATGCTGTCTAAGCACTACACCACTGGCCTGGCCTGACAGGTCCACAGATCAACTGAACAAAATGGCCACCAAAGTTTGCCCTCTGTAATCAGCAGGGCCACAATACAGGAAAGGATTGAATGCCATTATTTACAATTCTAAAACTTCCTGTTGCTATATTACACTTGGATAAAGGACTGTAGTATGAAAGAGGGGTAAGTTAATTTGATTACTGTTGACAGGCATCAACATTCAGACTATTATTTCTGATGATTTTAGAAGAACTAAAATTTGATATTTTCACTGAGGGAGTGATGAGCTGTCATGGATGCTGATTTTCTGAGCAAATGTTTAAAAAACGATTACTGCCTACTGTCCTAGAGACATCAAAGTTTTCATGATTGCATTTCTTCTTGATGACCTTGTCAATGTTTATCCTTAATCAGCACAAATCAAGCAGATCGTTTGATTGTTTCTTTATTGCCATTTGTGTGAGCTTGCTATTCAATTTGACTGCTTCATCTCCTACATTACAGCAGTGATTACACTGCATTTGTTGTAAAGTGCTCTGGGATACCCTGAGTTGGTAATGGGTGCTATATGAACACAAGTTGCTGTTTGTTCTACCACATATGCTTGTAGTGATTGTAACAATTACACAAACAGTGTTTCCTCATAGCCCTGCAAGTAATTAGGCAATTATCTTCAGAAAGTCAAATCCTCAAATTCCTCTTGAAAATTGAATCTGCTTTGACCATCCTTTTAGACAGTGCATTCCAGACTGATTTACAGCATCCGAAGTTCTTTCAGTTTTCACTCGAAATGCTTTGCTCTTCCTTTCAGGATATGATTTAATTATTCAACCACAAATATTCTCAGTGTCCCTGGAATTGCTGTCACAGTTGTGTGAAACACTGTATGCCCCGTTACAGATGCTGTTCTCTGCAGGAAAGGCTTTACAGGGTTCAGATGCTTTGGAAACATAACCACTGATAAATACTGCAGTGTAGACTGTGCACATGCCCTCTACTTCCCTAAGCATAGTAGTATCACGTCATCATAGCACATTTCAAACTCATTTCTCCCATTCATTTCCCAGATGCTTCTGCACACTAATTTGTGAAAAACAAAAAAATAAAGATTTTAAGGAATTACAGTCACTTTATGTTGCTTTGTAGGTTCGGTAAGCCAACAGAAGTTGAACAAAAGTTTGTTTTTGATTTGCCTTTTGCTTTTGTTTATTCTTGCGTAGGATATATGTATCAGTGGTGAAGGCCAACATTCATGAACTAGTTGCTAATCGTCTTGAGAGGTTCGTGGTCTGCTGTCTATTTGAAGACTACTAAATGATTTACTGGGCCATTTCAGGGCTATCTAAACTCCAGCATCATTGTTGGAGAAATTAGCAGGTGAGGCAGCATCAATGGAGGGAAAAACAGTTAACACTTCAAGTCCAGTATAAAGGACTTTCTCTCTTCACAGATGCTGCCTGACCTGCTGAGTTTCTCCAGCACTTTCTGTTTTTATTTCGATTTCCATCATTGACAGTATTTTGCACTGTGAGAGCCACGTTTCATGATGAAGGTTGCTGCAACCATCCTTTGTTTCAGTGTGGTAAAAAAATCACCTCCTGGTCTAACTAGAAGAGTACCTTGTATATTTGATTATATGCTAACAACTACTTATATGATACATTGATATGTCCAACACTGTGACAGAGACATTGAGGAGGACTAGATGTTAGGTGTCACTATTTTGAGATCCTTAGAAGTCCACGTGAGATGATCATGGAGGTTGGTGCTTATGACACTCCTCGGTTTTAAACCTTTCAGACCCAAATGCAATAATAAACCCTGGGCTTCTGTTAGTTTCTGTATTGTTCTTTCCTCATTGCACTTAGCTCTGTCCTTTCACTTGTAAATGAAGCCACTATTGGAAGGGGCTCACTGGGTCTAACCAGCTCCATTGTACTGTAGAGTACACTTACCCACAATCACTAGCAGCTGTCAGAGATTCCACTACAGATCCCAGCTAAGGAAGAGATACTTTTAACAACAGTGATAGTAGGAACTGCAGATGCTGGACAATCCGAGACAACAAGGTGCAGGGCTGGATGAACACAGCAGGCCAAGCAGCATCATAGGAGCAGAGAGGCTGACGTTTCGGGCCTAGACCCTTCACCAGAAAAGTGGGAGGGGAAGGGGGTTCCGAAATAAATAGGGAGAGAGTGGGAGGTGGATAGAAGAGGGATAGAGGAGAGGATAGGTGGAGAGGAAACAAACAGGTCGAAGAGGCGGGGATGGAGCCAGTAAAGGTGAGTGTAGGTAGGGAGTTAGGAAGGGGATAGGTCAGTCCAGGAGGACGGACAGGTCAAGGGGGCGGGATGAGGTTGGTCGGTAGGAGATGGAGGTGCGGCTTGAGGTGGGAGGAGGGGATAGGTGGGAGGAAGAACAGGTTAGGGAGGCAGGGACGAGCTGGACTGGTTTTGGGATGCGGTAGGGGGAGGGGAGTGGAGGGAAGGTCATTGATGAAGCAGCTGAAGATGGTTGGCCCCAAGACACTCCACGTCTCCAACTATTGTGCACAATATAAACTTAAGGCAAATTGGCTTAACATGTCTATTAGAACATAAAACATAGAACACAGAACAGTACAGCACATGAACAGGCCCTTCGGCCCACCATATCTACTCTGACTATGATGTCATTCTAAACTAAGCCCATCTGCCTGTAAATAGTCTATATCCCTCTATTCCCCTACCTGTCAATGTGCTTGTCTGAATTCCTCTTAAACATTGCTACCATATCTGTTTCAACAACCTCCCCTGGCAGTGTGTTCCAAATACCTACCACCCTCTGAGTAAAAAACTTGACTTGCAAAACTTCTTTAAACTTTCCCCTCTCACCTTAAACCTATGCTCGCCCATATTTGACATTTCTACCCGCGGACAAAGACTCTGACTATCCACTCTAACCATACCTCTCATAATTTTATGTTCTTCTATCAGATCGCCCTCAACCTCAGACACTCTATCGAAATTAATCGGTTTGTCAAAACTTTCCTTATAGCTAATACACTCAAATCCAGGCAACATCCTGGTAAACCTCTTTTGCACCCTCTCCAAAGCCTCCACATCATTCCTATAGTGTAGTGACCAGAACTGCACACAATACTCCAAATGTGGCCTAATTAAAGTTTTAGATAGCTGGAACATGACTTGCCAAGTTTTATTCTCAATACTCTGACCAATGAAGGCAAACATTCAGTATGCCTTCTTTACTAGCTTATTCGCTTGTGTTGCCACTTTCAGGGAGCTATGAAATTGCATCCCAAGATCTCTCTTATTATCAATGCTCTTGAGGGTTCCTGCCATTTACTATGTACTTTCCTCTTGTATCATCTCACATTTGTCCAGATTAAACACTATCTGCCATTTCTCAACACAACTTTCCAACTGATCTATATCCTGCTGTAGCTGTTGAAACCTTCCTCACTATCCACGACTCCACCAATTTTTGTGTCATCTGAAAACTTGCTAATTTGACCACTAAAATTTTAGTCCAAGTCATTTATATATGTTACGAACAACAACAGTCCCAGCACTGATCCTTGCTGAACACCACTGGTTGCAGACCTCCTGAGAAAAACACCGCTCCACAACTGTGATCATCTATGATCAAGCAATTTTTGTATCTAACTTACCAACTCCACATAGATCCGATGTGACTTAATCTTCTGGATCAGGCTACCATGAGGGACCTTGTCAAAGGCTTGAGTAAAAGTCATGTAGACAACATCCGCTGCCTTACCCTCATCAATCATCTGTTACTTCCTCTAAAAACTCAAACTGATTTATGAGACAAGACCTCCCCTGTACAAAATCATACTGACTATCTCTAATAAGTCTATTTTTTTCCAAATGTGTGTAAATCCTGTCCCTAAAAACCTTCTTCAATAAGTTACCTCCCAAGGATGTAAGGCTCACTGGTCTATAATTTCCTGGATTATCGCTATAGCCCTTCTTAAACAAAGAAACAACATTGGTTATTCTCCAGTATTCTGGCACCTCCCCTGCTGGATACAAAGATCTCTGTCAAAGCCCCAACAATCTCCCCCTTGCCTCCTTCAATATCTTTCAGTACCCATCAGGCCTTAGGGGCTGATCTATCTTAATGATTTTCAAGACACCTGACAGTTCCTCCTTCTTAATATCAATTGGCCCCAGTATATTAACATAACCCTTCCTAACCTTTCCATCATCTATACCCTTCTCCCTGGTGAATACTGATGTGAAGTACTCATTAAGGATCTCACCCACTTCCTCCGGCTCCATGCATAAGATCCCACCTTTGTCCTTGAGTGGACATACCTTTTCCCAAGCTACCTTCTTATCCCTAAAGTAGTAAAACATACTTGAATTTTTTCTAACTGTTGTAATTATAGCATATTAAAGGTTAAATTATTTTGTCTTTTTTTTCAGGGTGCTTTGAGTGTTGCATCAAGTGTCTGGGTGGTATTCCCTATGCATCGCTGATAGCCACTATCCTCCTGTACGCTGGTGTGGCACTGTTCTGTGGCTGTGGTCATGAAGCCCTCTCTGGAACAGTCACAATCCTGCAGAATAACTTTGAGGTGGTAAAAGGTGCTGGAGATGCCATAGATATTTTCACTATGTAAGTAATCCTGCTTCATATCCACTCTCTTGCCTTGGTGTTGCAAAGGCCTCAGATGCATCGGGTCAGTGGTGGCTCATTTGGTGGCCCTGCTTAGCTCTGAGTCAAGAGAGGTTGTATAACATTAATGTCATTGCTCTAGTAATCCAGAACTTGAAGCTGATATTCCGGGACTTTGGATCAAATCCCATGATGGTAGGTGGTGATGTCCAAATTCAGTAAAAATCTGGAATTTAAAAGCGAGCATAGTGGTGACCACGTCAATTGTCATACAAACCCAGCTGGTTCACTAATGTTTGCCATCCTTACGTATTCTGGCCTACATGTGACAACAATGAGGTTGATTCTTAACTGCCCTCTGGGGAACTGGAGACGGGTATTAAATTCTGGCCTCGCAAGCAATGCACATATCCCATTTTGGAGAAAAAGAGAGTTGTGAGTTCAGGACTTTTTTCACTCCAGAGACATGAGAAAATCATCCTGACTCACAAGGCAGCACTGACCAGGGGTACAAATACCTAGATATGTTAAATGAGAGTCTGACAGCATTATTTCAATGAAGAATGGGTAGTCATATGTGTTGACCTAGTACTCATCCCTAAACCAACATCAAAAGGACAGATTATCAAATCATTCCAACAACAGTTTAAACATGCTTAACTTGTAAACAGATAGCCAGGCGGGGGTGTTGTGATCATGCTGTTGTGCCAATAATCCTGAACCCCAAGCTAATGTTCTGAGTTCAAGGGTTCAAACCCCACTATGGCAGATGGTGAAATTTGAATGCAGTAAGAATCTGAAAAAAAAACAAACTTAATGGTGACCATTCTTGATTGTTCTTTAAAACCTATCTGGTTCATTAATGTCCTTTCAGGAAGGAAATCTGCCATTCTTACCTGGTCTGGCCTACATGTGACTCCGGATCCACATCAAAGTGGTTGAATTTTAACTGACCTATAGGTGATTAGGAATTAGACAAAGTCAAAAATCACACTACACCAGGTTATAGTCCAACTGGTTTATTTGAAAACACAAGCTTTCAGAGCTGCTCCGAAAGCTTGTGATTTCAAATAAACTCATTGGACTATAACCTGGTGTAGTGTGACTTTTGACTTTGTCCACCCCAGTCCAACACTGTCACCTCCCCACATCAAGGAATTAGACAGATTCTAATAAATAAATAAATCCTGGCCTAACCAGCAGTGCCTGCATCCTGTGACTGAATTCCTAAACACACATGTGAAAGCCATGAAAAAGATATCTAAAAATAAATCTCACTATTGCTCTTTTGTTAACATAATTCAGTTTTATCCGAAACCTCTTGGTAAAAAGTTAGTTAATACTGTCTTAAGAGTAGTTTGCACTTCAAGCTGTTTCATTACTTTTAGGTTCCCAGTTTAAGAAAAGATTACAGTGCAAACCATAATGTTATGGCTCTAGCTGAAAGCTGATCTCAACATACAGACCGATAGGTCCTAGGTTTAGTTGACACCATCCAAGAGAGTATTGGGCATAATGATAAGACTGACTTCTCACAGTTCCTGAAATGGGAAATCAGTCACGGTTACTTCATCTAACCAATGTTCCTCAGATCTACTGGAGTCAGAATAAGGATTGATATCATGGGATGCTTCTATGCCTCACTGATAATCACCATCTAAATATTGCACCACTGTAATTTTGACATATGAGATGGCCACTGATTTCTGGGGAATTATCTCCTCAGCAATAATATGTATCTTTTTGACAGGATGGTGAATAAAACAGCTTTACAAATAGACTGAACATGAACTACAGTCTTGTTTGATTATTAAACAGGGTCTTCTCCCAAACTAGCACCAAGGTCCGATCTCTGAAAACCATGTACATCTCCTCACAGATGGACAAAAGGCCATTGTGTTAATGAGCGCCTATGGGGAGGCTTCCAACTAAAAATTCTTAGCTGAAGAATGAGCAAAATATTAAAAAACTTCAGATTTGATGAGAGATTTACTGTAACATAAAAACGAATATTTTAGAACTGAGTTTTCCGTAGTTTACCTATGGTGTGAGAACCAGAGTGAGGGCACAAGTCTCCACATAGAAACATAGAAGATAGGAGCAGGAGGAGGCCATTCGGCTCTTTGATCCTGCTCCGCCATTCATCACGATCATGGCTGATCATCCAACTCAATACCCAATCCTGCTTTCTCCCCATAATCTTTGACCCCATTCACCCCAAGTGCTATATCTCACCGCCTCTTGAATACATTCAATGTTTTGGCATCAACTACTTCCTGAGGTAATGAATTCCACAGGCTCACCCCTCTTTGGGTGGAGAAATGTCTCCTCATCTCTGTCCTAAATCGTCTCCCCTGAATCCTCATACTGTGTCGCCTGGTTCTGGACACACCCACCATCGGGAACATCCTCCCTGCATGTACCCTGTCTAATCCTGTTTGAATTTTATAAGTCTCTGTGAGATTTCCCCCTTATTTGTCTGAACTCCAGCAAAAACAATCCTAACCTCGTCAATCTCTCCTCAAATGTCTGTCCCGTTATTCCCAGAATCCTGGTAAACCTTCGCTGCATTCCTTCGAGAACAAGGGTATCCTTCCTCAGAAAAGGGTGTCAAAACTGCGCACAATATTCTAGGTGTGGTCTCACCAAGACCCTGTATAACTGTAAAAATACATCCCTCCTCCTGTATTCGAAACGTCTCGCAATGAAGGCCAACATACCATTTGCCTTCTTTACCGCCTGCTGCACCTGCATGTTTACCTTCAGCGACTGGTGCACAAGCACCCAGGTCCCGTTACACACACCCCTCTCCCGATTTACAGCCATTCAGGTAGTAATCTGCCTCCTTGTTTTTGCTTCCAAAGTAAATAACCTCACATTTACCCAAATTATACTGCATCTACCATTCATTTGCCCACTCACCTAATCTGTCTAGATCATGCTGAAGTATCTCTGCATCCTCATCATAATTCATCCTCCCACTCAACTTGGCATCATCTGCAAACTTTGAGATGTTACATTTTGTCCTCTCATCCAAATCATTAATATATATTGTGAATAGTTGGGTTTCCAGCACCAATCCCTGTAGCACTCCTCAAGTTACTGCCTGCTAATTTGAAAAGGACCCATGAATTCCTACTCTTTGTTTCCTCTCTGCCAATCAATTTTGTATCCACTTCAATACACTTCCCCCAATCCCATGTGCTTTAATCTTGCACAATAATCTCTTAAGCGGGACTTAGTCAAACGCTTTCTGAATGTCTAAATATACCACATCGACTGGCTCTCCCTTATCAACTCTAGTAGCTACATCTTCATAGAATTCTACAGATTTGTCAAGCATGATTTCCCCTTCATAAATCCATGCTGACTCTGTCTGATCCTGCCAGCGCTTTCTAAATGCTCTACTATAAAGTAACTGATAATGGATTTGAGAATTTTCCTCACTACCGATGTTAGACTTACAGGCCTATAATTCCTGCCTTTAAACAACACACAAATGATGGAAAAATATTACTTCCCACTTGTTTTAAAACACTGTGACCGTAGGAAGACATAGCCCGTGATAACAAACAGCTTTGTACTGTCATCCTCCATGTGCACTGAACTTGTTTTGATTCTGTATTGATATCAGTTACAGTAAGGCCAGGGCAGAAATGGACCAATTATACCCTTGTAGTTTTTCCACCAGATCTGTATCTTAAATCCATCTGCCTGCCTTTGGCTCTGTATCTTACTATTTTTGCATAAAGCTCTATTTCGCCCTAAGTCTGAAAAGTCTTTTGGTGGGGGCAGGGATTTTCAGATTTGCCCCATCCTCTGTGTGGAGAAATGCCCTGAACGATCTAGCTCTATGCGATGCATGTGTTTCTACTCTCAGCTCCTTTTGCTGTTGTATTTTAATGAGTTGCTATTTCATTTTTTATGAATGACTGAATACTTTGATGTGTTTACTGAACGGAACAGGCCCTGAACTGGTTGTTTATTGACATGTGCGCTCAAAAGAGCCTGGTTTATCAATACAGTTAAAAGAAATATGCTTTATTTATTCATTTATCGGAATTGGGTGTCACTGCTTAATTCCCATCCCTTGTTGCCTTGTTCCAGAGAATGTGGTGGTGAGCCACATCTTTCAACTGCTGCAGTTTGAGTTGGGAAGTACACCCACAGTGCCACAACTTTATAGTTTTATAATTTTGTGTTTCCCATAGTGAAAATTTATAGCTCAGGTGATTTTCCATTCATCATGAGTGACATAAATATTTTACTGCATGTGCGAGGGAAAGAATGATTCAGAGGGCAGTAAATGAGTTACAGTCTTTTGTTGACGACACAGTTAAATTATTCTAAAATCTATCATGCTGATGATGCAGTGTGATAGTAGGCTAACAGCTCTGGTAATGGTTTTAATGGGAATGTGAAGAAATATTTGCCGAGGCAATATTTTGTGCCAACCCGATCGTGTTAGAAAATGAAGTTTGTTTGCTCCTTCCTCTCACCCATGTGACTAAATTAGCAAAACCTGAATAAGAAAATAGGTCTAACTTTTATCTCAAGAGAAAATGATAAATGGGTCCATGTTACTGTGGCTTTTAAACAAATTTTGCTTCTATTTCCCTGGCTTGAACTGTTAGACATACAGAATAACTCTCCATTCTAAATGGAGGGAAATGTACCCACATGTTTAAATGTTAGCTTCTTATCATCTGCACTAATTAAAATTAAACTTTGGCCTGGGGTAAAGTATCTCCAAAGGCAGAGGGATAGAGTGGATCATTTGATGTATTTGCATTGATTCGTTTCTCTCTCTTCCTTAAGTTAGAAATAATTGCGAGAACTGCACATGATAGAACATGTTGATGATGCCAGTACAAGTGTGTATGTACTGCTATTCTACCATAATCTCTATGAGTTAATCCCTATACATTTGACTTTGCAGGATTGATATCTTCAAGTATGTCATCTATGGTGTGGCAGCTGCCTTCTTTGTATATGGCATTCTGCTGATGGTCGAAGGATTTTTTACAACTGGTGCCATTAAGGATCTTTATGGAGACTTCAAGATCACTACCTGCGGTCGATGCGTTAGTGGCTGGGTATATATTGTTTTAGTCAAAATCTGAATTTCGATCTATTCTGAACGCATTTGAAAGCTGTTTGCGTGTAACCCACATGTGATGCTTGACAAAGGCATCGGTTAAGATTTGTCCTTTGGCATCGTGGGCTCATTGACGTTTCCATCTGCCACTACCATTTTTAGCTCAGTCTAAGGATACAGTCAATGCTACTAAGGCCAGTGTTTGTTGTCAATCACTAGATGCCCTTGAGAAAGCTGGTTGTCAGGACTAAACCAGTTAACCTACAGACGTCATTGTGCTGAAGGTACTGTTAGGTAGGAAGTTTCATAATCTTGATCCAGTGACCCCAAGGAATAGTTTTCTATTGCAAAAATATACTTTATTCATTAGAAACCTATATCTACATTCACAGGTGCTCAAGCAGTTCTGTACAGTCTTTGCGTATCAGAAAAAAACAAAACATTGGAATTTGACATTCCCTGCAGTTGCAACAAATCCTGAGCAATAGTGATACGTATCCAAGTCAACTTCTGCATTGCCATTTGGCTACAGATCTCATTAGCGCCTTGGGCCAGAGTCTGAGCACCAGAGGTCAAGTGAGAGTGACTGGCCTTGAAAGTAACACCAGCCACAGATAGTAGCACCAAGGAGGTCTAGGAAAACTACAGTCATTGGATTTGAGGTGTTGGTCAGGGGAAAGAGGGGGAAGGAAGAGGTGTGGGGTGGAGGAGGAGCAGAATGCTGGTTTGTGTGGAACTCGCTGTTGTTGTAACCATAGCCATAGGAACATGCTTGTGATTGTTTGATACCAAACATCTCAGCACCAGACATTACTACAGGGATTCCTTTGGACAGTATCACGGGTGCAAACATCTTTAGAACATACGAGCGTCTAAATTAGGAGCAGAATAGGGCATATGGCACCTCAAGCCTTAATTCAATATGATCATGGCAGATAGAACCAACTCCTCATTCTCACCTACCCCCAATAATTTTTGACTCTATGATTGGTCAGGGACCTGTCCACATTTGCATTAAAAATGGCTTACCTAGCATCAGCCTTGTTCCCTCCATCATAAAGTCAGATGTATAACTGTTTGCTGACAAATGCACAACATTCAGTTCACTTCAAAATTCGTCAGACAACGAAGAAAAACCTCGACAAAATATCAGGCTTAGACTGATAAATGGCAGGTAATATTTATGCCACACAAGTGTCAGTCACTGAATATTTCCAACAAAAGAGAGTTTAATTACCTGCTCTTAACATTACCAATATATTACCATCTTCAAGTCTCCTACCATCAACATCATAGGGCAAGATTTGACTAGACTCCTGACTGGACCAGCCACACAAATACAGGGGCAACAAGATTAGAGGTTGGGAATTCTGTGGGGAGTAACTCACCTCCCAAGAGAATAAGATGTGGGGACAGAAGTAGGCCATTCAGCCCATTGAGTGTGTTCTGCTATTTAATGAGATGGTGGCTGAACTGAAAACTCTCAACTCCACGCTCCTGCCTTTTTCCCATAACATTTTAAAAAGCTGTCTATCTCAGCTATGAATATTCTTAATAACCCAGCCTCAATAAACCTCTGTGGTAAAGAATTACACAAATTTGCTATCCTTCAAGTCAAGAAATTTCTCCTCATCTCTGTCTTAAATATGAGCCCCCCTATTCTGAGACAGGTCCTCTGGTCCTAGATTCTCTCATAAAGGGAAACAACCTCTCTGCATTTGTCCTATGAAGTCCCGTAAGAAACTTCTACATTTCAAAGAGCTGATCTCTTATTCGTCTAAATGCCGATGATACAAGGCGCAACGTACTCAAACTCTCTTCATAAAACAGTAACTCCACACATAGGTTCAATCTCTTGAACTTTCTCTGGACTACCTTCAAAGTCAGTATATACTTCCTTAGATAAGGGGCCCTGAATTGTTTACAGCATTCTGGCTGTGTGGGCTAATGAAAACCTTATATAGTTTTAGCTAGACCTTCCTATTTTTATACTCCATTCCCTTTGAAATAAAGGCTTACATTTCATTCCTTCCCAGTTTCCTGGTGAACTTGAATGCTAGCTTTTTTGTGATTCATGCATAAGGACCCAAACCTTCTGTACTGTAACTTTCTGCAGTCTTTCTGCTTTTAAAGAATATTCAGCTCTTTTATTCTTCCAAGCAAAGTGCATAACATCACGTTTTCCCACATTAAATTCCATTTTTCAAGTCTTTGCTAATCACTTAATTTGTCCATATCCCTTTGCAGCCTCTTTATGTTGTCCTCATTACTTGCCTTCCCACCTACTTTTGTGTTATCTGCAAACCTAGCTACAGTAAACTGTAGTTAATATTTCATAGCTTTGGAACTCTATTGATGAAACCTTGGTGAGTTGTTGAATGTAACTTGGAAGATGGTTGGGAAGTGAATGCGTAAGGTGGTGGCTAGAATTCTTTGCCAATCACTTAACCTATCCATATCCCTCTGCAGACTCTTTGTTTCTTCCTCATTACTTGCCTTCCCACCTACTTTTGTGTTATCTGCAAACCTGGCAACTATAAACTGTAATTAATATATATTGTAAATAATTAAGGGTGGCACTCCATTAGTTTCACGTTGCCCCCTTAATGCAGCTCTCTGTCTTCTTTTAGTGAACCAATCTTTTATCCATGTGAATATACTACCTTCAGCACTATGTACTCTTATCTTATTAAGTAACCATAACATGTGGCACCTTATCAAGCATGTTCTGAAAATCCAAATATATTACATCCACTGTTTCCCCTTTATCTGTACTGTTTGTTACCTTCTCAAAGAATTTTAATAAATGTGTTAGCCTTGCTTCTATCGCCAATACTTGTCCCCCACCAACAAGTCCATACCGACCCACAGAGCATCCCACCCAGACTCATCCCCCTATAACCCACCTAATCTACACATCCGTAAACACTATGGGCAATTTAGCATGGCCAATCCACCTAGCCTGCACATCTCTGGACTGTGGGATGAAACCGGAGCACCCAGAGGAAACCCACGCAGACATGGGGAGAAGGTGCAAACTTCACACAGACCGTTGCCTGAGGGTGGAAGCGACCCAGGCCCCTGGTGCTGTGAGGCAGCGGTACTAACCACTGTGCCACTGTGCTGCTCAAATCTCAGGTCGAGTGACCCTCCCTCAGAACATCCTCAGAAATAGGAGCCAGGGTAGGCCATCTGACCTGTTGAGTCTGCTCCACTATTTAATAAGATCATGGCTAATCTTTTTGTGGACTCAGCTCCACTTACCCGCCTGCTCACCATAACCCTTAATTCCTTTACTGTTCAAAAATCTATCTATCCTTGCCTTAAAAACGTTCAATGATGCCGCCTCAACTGCTTCACTGGGCAGGGAATTCCACGGATTCACAACCCTTTGGGTGAAGAAGTTCCTCCTCAACTCAGTCCTAAATCTGCTCCCCCTTGTTTTGATCTCATTGAATTTTGGAACAGGCTCAAGGGGCTGAATAGACGACTTCTGTTCCTATGTTCCTCTCCATCTGACTGAATCCCTCATCAATGGAAATATTCTCCTGAATCTTTTCTGCCTCCTCTCCAAAGCTCTCATATCCATCCTAAAGTGTTGCGTGCAAAATTTTATCAATATTCTGGTGGAGGTTGAATCAGTGTATTATAATTTTGTCCGTAACTTCCTTACATCAGTACTCCACACGACTGTTTATAAAGCTCAGCCCCACATTAGTTCTATGAACAACAATCTCAACCAGCGCTGCCAGGTCTAAAAACCCAAACCCAGGTCCCACTGCTCCCATTTAGAATTAAATCCATCATATTCTTCCTTCTTCCTGCCAAAATGTATCACTTCACACTGTGTTTTCAAGTTTATCTGCCACATATCCGACCCTTCCACCAGCCTCTTGCCTAGCCTTTCACCATACACCTCAGAATTTACGTTCGTACCAAGTACTGCAGGAGCATTGAAGTGTCACCACCTGCAAAGGGAAAGGGGACAACCGTGCGATATTCCTGATCAAGGCAGAAACTCTTCCAAACCCCTGCACAATTAACGACAAATATCTTAGATAAGTAGTGAGGAATCAGCAAAGCAAACATTTAACTTCCTCATCTATCAGAAATTGCAAAAGAAACTCATCTATGGTGAGAAAACAGAGTTAACTTTTCAAGTCCAATGACTCTTCATCGGGACCGACTCTCAACGGTTGCTGCCAAACCTGCTGAGTTTCTTCAGCAATTTCTGTTTTTGTTTGTTTCAGATCTCCAGAATTTACTGTTCTTTCTTTTGTTTTACTTGCCTATCTGCCTCTGTTACTATCGATATAGCATAGCAGGAAGCTGCCATTAAAATCAAGATTAAGCTGGAACTGTGTCTGTCATTCCTCATTCTACTTATTTCAGCACAGCTCTGTTTTTTGTGAAAAGGGACTCAAGCTGTCCTGCCTTGCAACAAATTTCACAAAACAAAAACAAAAACAGAATCCCAAAAGACTACTTGTTCCAATCGGGCAGCTTCTAAAGAATGTTGCTGCCAGGCATTAGATGTGAACAGGCATTGATCACGCAGTCATAAGGATATGATGAAAATCTAAAGTAACAGTCATTTGATATGTGACAGTGTCCACTGGCATTGCCAGTAGTACACAGTGTCATCACTTGCCAAAGATAAAATCATTGCCGTTATTCAATCTTAGCAAAGGCACAATAATTCAAATAGCATCCTTCTATGCTCTGTCATTCTGTTATTCACACCCTCTTTCACTGTATACCTCACAATATTCCACTTGTGCTTGTTTGATAGTTGCAGAATCTATCAGCTATTCTCTGGGTGTACAACATTTAAGCAGCAGTGTTTTCTTTCGTGCAATTCCTAATTCATCAATATATATTATAGATTGAAATTAACAGCAGGAAACTGATTAAGAGGTCCTTCAGCAAAAGCATTGTGCTGAATTTAAATGCAGGCGTAAGGCTGAAAATAAGACAAAGAAAGCAAAAAATATTCAGAATGTGTAACCACGCAACCTGATTTGGTGACAGTTGACATTTCAGAGTAGCCTCTTGCTAGTTTGATACCCGATACATATTGAATTTCTGCCAGGTTTGCTTTCATCGATCAAAGCATAGGCTACAGGAGTTCAGACGCCGTGTTACGGCTGTACAAGACATTGGTAAGGCCACATTTGGAGTATTGTATACAATCCTGGTCTCCCTGCTATAGGAAGGATGTTATTAAACTGGAAACGGTGCACAGAAAATTTACAAGGATGTTACTGAGATGGGAAGGTATGAATTATAAGGAGAGGCTGGATATGCTGGGTCTTTATTCACTGGAGTTTGGGAGGTTGAGGTTAAACCTTGTAGAGGTTTATAAAATCATGAGGGGCATAGATAAGATGAATAGCCAAAGTCTTTTCCCCAGGGTAGAGGAGTCCAAAATTAGAGGGCATAGGTTTAAGGTGAGAGGAGAAAGATTTAAAAGGGACATGAGGGGCAACTTTATCACCATAAGATGATGTTGCATTAATGGAACGAGCTACCAGAGGAAGTGGTAGAGTTGAGTATAATTGCAACACTTAAAAGACATTTGGACAGGTACATGGGTAGGTAAGGTTTAGAGGGATATGGGCCAAACACAGGCAAATGGGACTGGTTCAGTTTAGGTGGGCATGGACAAGTTGGGCTGAAGGGCCTGTTTCCATGCTGTATAACTCTTATGACTCACCAACAGGACGGAAGTGCAACACATTTTGAGAGCGACAGAAGTCACTTCTCTCAAATGGTTGTGAATCTGTGGAATTCACTAACCCCAGAGTGTGGAGGATGCCAAGTCATTGGTTAGATTGAAGGAGGAGGTAGACTGGTTTTTGTTTTGTAATGGATTGAAGGAAAATGTGTAGGAAATGGAGTTAAGACTGAGATGAAAACAGCCATGATTGTATTAAATGGTGAAGCAGGCTCAAGGGGCGGAATTGCCTACTCCTGCTCCTAGTTCGTGGTGACGATGGTTTGCCCAAACTAAAACATTACTCAGTTGGTCATTGATTTGCAAATTTTTGGCATTGGCAATTTAAATTTCTGAATTGCTGCAGCAAAAGAGCAAGTTTTACACTTTTCTCATTTTCATGCTGGTTCTCAAACCATTCCATGACTTTGTTACTAGCCTCCATCATCTCCCAAAGACACCTTCTTGATGAGTCATAGAAAACTAACTGTGCAGCTGCAGCAAGGAATTAGGAAGGCAAACTTTATGTTGGCCTTTATTGCTAGAGAATCCGGTGACAAGTACAGATTGCTACAATTATATAGAGTACTAGAGTATTGTGTACATTTTTGATCTCCTTACATGAAGAAGGATATACACTTTACAGATAGAGTGTAATGAAAATTCGCCAGATTAGTTTCTGGATTGACAAGGTTTTCCTATGAGGAGAGATTAGATAACAAGACCATAAGATGTAGGATCAAATATAGGGTATTCAGCCTATTGAGTCTGCTCCACCATCCATTGAGATCAGAGCTGATATGGTATTCCTAAACTCCACCTTCTTGTCTTTTCCCAAAAGCCCTTAATGATTAGAAATCTGTCTATCTCAGCCTTGAACCAGCCTTGATAGCCCTCTGTGGTAAAGAATTCTATAGATTCACTATCTGCTGAGAGAAGAAATTCCTCCTCATATGTGTATTCAATTAGAGACCCTTTACTCTGAGACTGTACATTCTTGTCCAAGGCTCTCCCACAAAGGAAACAATCTTTCAGCATCCACCTGTCAAACCCTCTAAAAATCTTGTATATTTCAATAAGGTCACCTCTCATTCTTTTATACTTCACTGATTGTAAGTCCAATCTACTCAAATAAAAACAGAAAATGCTGGGAAAACTCAGCAGGTCAGGAAACAACTGTGGAGAGAAAGCAGAGTCAACATTTCAGTTCCAGTGACTGTGCTTCAGAACTCAGAGCCCAGTCTACTCAACCTCTCCTCATAAAAAGTTCCTCCATATTTAGATCAACTTAGTAAATCTTCTCTGAACTGTCTCCAATGCCAGTAGACAAGGTAACCAAAACTGTGTATTCTAGGTGCATTCTAATTAGCAAGACTTCAGTACTTATATATTTCATTCCAATTGAAATAAAGCCGACATTTATTTAATACCAGGTGAAGTTGTATGCTTTTTTTTGTGATTCATGCACCAAGGCCCCCAAATCCTCCTGTGCTACAGCATTCAGCAGTCTATCCCCACTTAAATAATATTCAGCTCCTCTGTTCTTCCTGTCAAAGCACATAACCTCACATTTCCCCACATTATATTCCATCTGACCTGTTTTGCCCACTCAGTTAACATGTCTGTATTTTTCTGTAGTCTCATTGTGTCATCCTCACCAATTGCCTTCCCACCTATTTTCATGTCATCCACTAATTTAGCGATAGTAAATTTACTTCTGTCATAGAACTCATTGATATATATTGTCAATAATGTGGCCCCAACACTCATCCTTAAAGTATTCTGCTAGTTACGGGTTGCCATTCTGAAAATGTCCCCATTATTCTAATTCTCTGTTTTCTATTATTAGCCAGTCCTCTGTCCTTGCCAATGTACTACCCCAAGATGTTGGCTCTTAACATTATTAAGTAGCGTTACATGCAGTACCTTACTGGATACCTTTTGAAAAGTTGCAGATATAGTTCTAACTATTCTGAGCTGTTTCTTACAGGACCTGGCTCTCTCTCACAGCTCTCAAAGTCAACACTGCATTGATTGAGCCTTCTTTATTTCTTGGTGTCTTCACTTTTGCTTTTGATGCAGCTTCTTTGACACTTACATCTTGCATTTTACATTTTGCACTCTTCAGGATAAACACAAGAATGCCAAATTTCAGGAGAGCATGATGCTGATTGGTTTGCAAGTTATCTCCGATTGGCTGAAAAGTTGCCATGAAAAAGTGGAAAGGAACTAAAAGATCTCCAGACTCCTGGGTAGTTCAAAATATTGCAAGATTAGAACAAATTCTTTTTCCTTGTAAAGAAAATAATTGACAAATAAAAAAATGTTGTACCACATTCATTTCAGTATCCCACAACCAGTAATTTATATATTTCAGGAGGAGAACATCAATGTTTACCTTGACTGGCTCGAAAGCCAACCCAATTATTTAAGTCTCTTCCCAGGCAGCTATCATTCACATCAATGACAATGTTGTCGAGGAGAATACTGAGATACAGGCTATTAGACTAGATGGGATTGAGGTTCATAAGGAGGAGGTGTTAGCAATTCTGGAAAGTGTGAAAATAGATAAGTCCCCTAGGCCGGATAGGATTTATCCTACGATTATCTGGGAAACTAAGGAGGAGATTGTAGAGCCTTTGGCTTTGATCTTTATGTCGTCATTGTCTACAGGAATAGTGCCAGAAGACTGGAGAATAGCAAATGTTGTCCCCTTGTTCAAGAAGGGGAGTAGAGACAACCCTGGTAATTATAGACCAGTGAGCCTTACTTCGGTTGTGAGTAAAGTGTTGGAAAGGATTATAAGAGATAGGATTTATAATCATCTAGAAAGGAATAATTTGATTAGGGATAGTCAACATGGTTTTGTGAAGGGTAGGTCGTGCCTCACAAAGCTTATTGAGTTCTTTGAGAAGGTGACCAAACAGGTGGATGAGGGTAAAGCGGTTGATGTGGTGTATATGGATTTCAGTAAAGCGTTTGATAAGGTTCCCCATGGTAGGCTATTGCAGAAAATACAGAGGCATGGGATTGAGGGTGATTTAGCAGTTTGGATCAGAAATTGGCTAACTGTAAGAAGACAGAGGGTGGTGGTTGATGGGAAATGTTCATCCTGGAGTTCAGTTACTAGTGGTACACTGCAAGGATCTGTTTTGGGGCCACTGCTGTTTGTCATTTTTATAAATGACCTGGATGAGGGCGTAGAAGGATGGGTTAGTAAATTTGTGGATGATACTAAAGTCGGTGGAGTTGTGGATAGTGCGGAAGGATGTTGCAGGTTACAGAGGGACATAGATAAGCTGCAGAGCTGGGCTGAGAGGTGGCAAATGGAGTTTAATGTGGAAAAGTGTGAGGTGATTCACTTTGGAAGGAGTAACAGGAATACAGAGTACCGGACTAATGGTAAGATTCTTGGTAATGTAGATGAGCAGAGAGATCTCCGTGTCCATGTGCATAGATTCCTGAATGTTGCCACCCAGGTTGATAGCGTTGTTAAGACGGCGTACGGTGTGTTAGGTTTTATTGGTAGAGGGATTGAGTTTCGGAGCCATGAGGTCATGTTGCAGCTGTACAAAACTCTGGTGCGGCCACACTTGGAGTATTGCGTACAGTTCTGGTCACCGCATTATAGGAAGGATGTGGAAGCATTGGAAAGGGTGCAGAGGAGATTTACCTGGATGTTGCCTGGTATGGAGGGAAGGTCTTATGAGGAAAGGCTGAGGGACTTGAGGCTGTTTTCGTTAGAGAGAAGAAGGTTAAGAGGTGACTTAATAGAGACATACAAGATGATCAGAGATTAGATAGGATGGACAGTGAGAGCCTTTTACCTCGGATGGTGATGGCTAGCACGAGGGGACATAGCTTTAAATTGAGGGGTGATAGATATAGGACAGATGTCAGAGGTAGGTTCTTTACTCAGAGAGTAGTAAGGGATTGGAATGCCCTGCCTGCAACAGTAGTAGACTCGCCAACTTTAAGGGCATTTAAATCGTCATTGGATAAACATATAGATGATAATGGAATAGTGTAGGTTAGATGGGCTTCAGATTGGTTTCACAGGTCGGCGCAACATTGAGGGCCGAAGGGCCTGTACTGCGCTGTAATGTTCTATGTTCTATGTTCAATTTACTGATGACATATGCACTGCAGCTGTACAATAAGAACAACTACAGAAAAATTTCAGAACAAGCATGTCATCTTTTAAGTTAATATGTCCTGCATTGAGTTGCTTATCACTCAAAACAAGCTCTGCTGGGTGAACATGTTGCCTAGAGGCCAGGCAGCAGACTCCCAAACCAGTTATTTTGCTCAAAACGTGACTGCAGCAGGAGATGTCCAAGAAGGCTGCAGAAACATTTTGGGGATGTTCTCAAGGCAACCCTGGAGAGATCAAACGTCTTCACTATATCATGGCAGGTCCTGCACTGCGACTGAGCAAAATGAAGCAGCTGTCTTTGGGAAGGTAGTTAAAAGACTTTATCTTGAGCCTGTAGAGGCAAAGTTAAGGCTTTGTAGGGAGTAACACAGACCTCAAAACATTTCACCTGCTCAATCCTTCAAGCGCCATCTAGCCCACAGTTTACTGTATCTACTGATCAAATGTTGGACTTACAAACTGTCACAGAGCCCATTGAATAGGAGTGAAAGCAAATCATCGTTAATGCTGAGGGATTGGCTAAGAAGGCAAATGTACTCTTTCGGGAGATTGGTGTTAATAAAAATGAAATGATGTTAATAAAAATGAATCTCTCTATTTTTCATTATTCATCAAATGAAGCTAGTCTTTCACAAACCATATTTCCCTATCTTTTATCCCTCTAGGCCATGGTCCAGTGAAAGTTGGATTTCTGCAATTGGATTTTATTCATTACCCTGTAAAATGTAGAATATTATGTCAAACCTAAGGAAGCATATCTATGCCTTACAGGTTTGGACATTTTCAATGCTATAAGATTTCCCACTGCTCTTCTTTGGGAAATTAATTTTGAAAAAGAACTCTCTCTTTTCCATACTATGGTGCAGTGCACAGCATTCTGAATGGGACTGTGACTTGCTTTCAGCTCAATGCCCAATGTATCATATGCAGGTCGCTGCTTGGATGTCAGCAGCAACAGGCACTGATGGCTGTTTAGTTATTTGTCCCTCCCTCAACCATTCAATACCTGTTCAAAGGCACAGTTAATACTAAGAACTTGTCATGTAAGAATGATGGCCTCTTCCCAGCACTTGGCTACAGTATAACTCTTCCTATTTAAAGCTTATTCCATATGCAGAGGGACATGCTCATGTAATACGGAATTCAAATCTTAGAAAGGCAGGTGGCGATTGTGTTTTACCTATTACACTCACCAAGTAAGAACAGGAAAATAGAAATAGTGTTCCCTGCTCAAGGGGTGTGCAATGATATCTCTACAATCTGTAAAAGGGCAAACCAATTAGAATGTTGAAGGTGGCTAAAAGTAATAGAAAGGACATTTCTTCTGTTCAGTGTTCAGGACAAGGGGAGAATAACCCCAAAATAAAGGCTGGATCATTCACCAGCAGTAATATGAACAACTTCTTCACACGCACATATTCGTGGAAATCAGGAACTTTCTTCCCCCCAAAAGTATTTTTGATATTAGGCCAGTTGTAAATATAAAATTTGAGGTTAGGCGATGGAATTAAGGGAATGGAATCAAAGTGGTTATATTGTGTCAAAAAGCAGAATTCCAGGTATTTGCATTCTCACAATGAAGGTCATATTCTTCTAAGTCTTTTTTGCACTTTCTCCATTGTTTCAATATCCGTTTTTGCAGAACCAACGTTACGGTGGCAGGTATTTTTGCTTCATTCAGTTGAGTTTTTATAGATGGTAATCTGGTGGAGTAGGACAAAGCAGTTTTCAATTCCTCACAGTTGACCTTGGAATGATTGGACAATTTGCTCTGCCAGATTATCCTTATCGGCAGTGGTCAAAAAATAACCATTTGATACATAACTATTTACATTTCAAATGAAAGGGGATGGGAATTGGTTAAAGGTGAGAAATCTGCTTCTGCTTCATTCGTTAAGAGCAGGCATGAACTGGATTTTTATGATGATTCTGTATCTCTGACTTCTTCAACTGATGTTTACTGTGAACCTTTCAACAGATGATTTATGTACAGCCTGTGAAATGCAATGTCAAGGAGCTGATATGTTGTAATTATCAGGAGAGACTAAAGAACCTTGAACTCTTTGCTGTGAAAACGAGAACCTGATGGGTATATGAGTAGACATGTTTAAAATTATGAAGGGGCTTGACGGTGTAAGCATGAAAGAAATACTTCTATTTAACAGGGATTCTAAAAATATGAGTCCTTAAGGATGGAATTTGAACAGTAATTATGTTCTGAGAAGCAACCTGGCAGAATGATTTACAGTAATGCTCCAGAGATTTTAATACCTGCCCAAATATTCCTTTTAGAGATTAGGAGTATTATTGGATAAACCTTGTAGATTATGAAAATTGGAATCAAACTCATTAAAGTTCTGGAGAAACTTTTATTTTGCTCCAGAGAGTGGCTAGCACATGGAGCAGTTGAATAAAATTGCATAGGTGCCTTTAAGAAGTTAAGCATGTACATAAGGGATAAAGGAATGGAAGAACGTGCTGATAGGATAAGCTGAAGAGGGGTGGGTAAAAGTCTGTATTGAGCATAAACATTAGCTGAGCCAATAAAGCGCATTTCTGTGCAGTGAAATTCTGCATAAGATGTTTGAGTTAAAAATAAACAATAAAACGGAAAGAATGTTGCGGTCGGAATATAATAAATTTTATTGGATAAAATTGGGTGGTTATGCATTTTAAGAGCTCGGAAAAAAAATCTTTTCATAACTGGTGATGTATTGTAGACTGCAGTAACTGGGAGCTCATGGACATCAGTATGATCTAAGACATTTGCAATAAGCTCCTGCATCTTGAGAAACTTCCACACAGGGCTATTGAGCTGGAGACTGAAATTGCAATGCGTCATTAAGAGGGATGGAATATATAACTGTTAATATAACAAAAAAAAATGATCTATGTGAATTAAATTGTGAAATGTTTACCGCTTAAGTTTCCTGACTTGTGCTTCAAAATTTGAGTGACTGTGGAACCACAGACAATTTATGCATGAAAAGAGGCCATTTAGCCCATTGTGTCTGTGATGGTCAGTAAAAAAGCAAATAAACAAAGCACCCAATTCTAATCTCAACCTCCTGTACTTGGTGCGTAACCCCCCAGGTTACAGCGCTTCAGCTGCAGATCGTGCTAACTTTTAAAAGGGATGAAGATTTCTGCTTCCACCTTCAAATTCCAAACACCCGATAGAGGGACTATTGTAGGAGGACAGGTTGAATAAATTGGGCCTGTACTCATTGGAATTTAGAAGAATAAGAGATAATGAAACATACAAGATCCTTAGTGAGTTTGACAGGGTAGATGCGGAAAGGTTGTTTCCCCTTGTAGAAGAATCTAGGACCAGAGGACATAATCTCAGAATAAAAGATCACACATTTAATATTAATATTTAATACAGTCAAAGTGGAGATTCTTCTTTCAGTAGGTTGTGAATCTGTGGAATTCTTTACCACAGAGGTCTGGGTCATTCAAGACTGAGATAAATAGTTTTTTATTCATTGATTGATATTAAACAGCTGACTGGTTTAATTATGTTGACAAAATAAAATCAAGTTGCTCAATTAATTTACAAGGCAATTGGATAACTGTTAGAGAAAGAAGAATGTTAAAGAATGATGAGCAAGATAGGTTTGGCAAATCAGATATATGTAGACAGTGCCATTTAAAGTGCAGCACAAACACCATGGACCCCCTTCTGTAAATGGGGAAATACATCGCCAATTAACATTTAACCTTCTTCAGTTTTGTGGCCTCACATTTGGTAACTGTACAAGTCATTGCGAGTAGAATTTCACAGATGCAAGGAGTAAATTATCTCATGGAGCGTGTTCATAATTCTACTTTCTAATCCAACTGACTGGTTGTTGATGTGCCTTTTCATTTACAAATGAAAGGACAATTCCAGAAGAAAAGTGACTGGGGGCCAGTCATTAAAACATGTAATTTGAATTTGTAATTCAGGATATTAATCCTTTGAACATTTATGAATAAGTGCAAATTTCTGTGCCATACAGTCATAGAGTCCTATAGCATGGAGACAGGCCCTTTGCTCCTAACTGGTCCATGCTGACCAAAATGTCCATCCATGCTAACCCCATTTCTCTGCACTTGGCCCATATCCTTCTAAACCTTTCTCATCCATGTATTCGTCCAAATGCCTTTTAAATGTTGTTAATGTACTCGCCTCAACCACTTCCACCGGCAGCTCATTCCATATGCGTACCATTCTCTGTGTAAAAAAGTTGCCCCTCACGTTCCCGTGTATTCTTTCCCTCCTTACTTTAAACTGACACCCTCTAGTCCACGATTCCCCAACCCTGGGAAAAAGACTGAATGCATTCACCCTATCCATGTCTCTCATGATCTTATACTCTTCTGTAAGACCCCCCTCAGTCTTCTATGCTCTAAAGAAAAAAGTCCTAGCTTGTCCAACCTCTCCCTGTAACTCAATCCCTTGAGTCCTCGCAACATCCTTGTAAATTTCTTCACACTCCTTCCAGCTTAATACCATCCTTCCTGTAGTAAGGTGACCAAAGCTGAACACAATACTCCAAGTGTGGCCTTACCAATGTCCTGTACAACTGCAACATAACTTCCCAACTTCAATACTCAATGCCCTGACTGGTAAGGCCAATGTGCCAATAGTCTTCTTCACTGCCCTGTCTTCCTGTGACTTCACTTTCAGAGAACCATGGACCTGAACTCCAAAGTCCCTCTGTTCCACTACACTCCTTAAGACCCTACCGTTAACCATGAAACTCTGACCTTGATTCGATTTCCCAAAATGCAACACCTCACACTTATCTATATTAAACTCCATTTGCCATTTCTTGGCCACTTCCCCAGCTGATCAAAATCCTGCTGCAATTTCTGATAATCCTCTTCACTGTCCACAATACTGCCAATGACAATTTTAGTGTCATCCACAAACTTATTAATCATAGATAACAAACAGCAATGGGCCCAGCGCTGACCCCTGAGGCACACCACTAGTCAAAGGCTTCCAGTCAGACAAGCATCCTTCCACTATTACTCTTTGCTTCCTGCCATCAAGCCAATCGCATATCCAATTTGCCAGGTGTCCCTGGAGTCCATGTGATCTAATCTTCCAGAGCAGCCTACTATATGGAACCTTATCAAAAGCCTTACTGAAATCCATATAGGCTACATCTAATGCCCTACCCTCATCAACATTCCTGGTCACCTCATCCAAGAACTCTAACAAATTTGTGAGGCATGATCTCCCACACACAAGGCCATGTTGACTACTCCTAATCAAACCCTGTCTTTCCAAATGCATGTATGTCTTATTCCTCAGAATCTTCTCCAGTAACTTACCAACCACAGATGTTAGGCTTACTTGTCTATAATTCCCAGGTTTTTCTTTGTAGCCCTTCTTGAATAAGGGCACAACATTTTCTACCCTATAGTCTTATGGCTAACCCATGGCTAACGATGATGCAAATATATCAGCCAGGGCCCCCGCAATTTCTTCTCTAGCCTCTCGCAGAGTTCTTGCATGTATCTGATCAGGACCAGGTTGACTTATCTACCTTCATATATTCTAAAACTCCCAACACCTCCTCTACCGTGATATGGACTGTCCCTAAGATATTGCCACTAACTTCCCCAAGTTCCCAAATTTGCATGTCTTTCTCCATGGTAAACACAGAAGAGAAATATTCATTGAGGACCTCACCCATCTTCTGCAGTTCCACACATACATGTCCACTTTGGTCCTTGAGGGGTCCTATTCTGTCTCTAGTTATTCTTCTTTCTTTAACATACTTAAAGAATCTCTTTGGATTCACCGTAATCTTCTCAGCCCAAGCTATCTCGTGCCCCCTTTTCGCCCTCCTGATTTCCTTCTTCAGTAAACTCCTGTATCCCCTATATACATCCAGGGATTCCCTTGATCTCAGCTCCCTGCTCCTGAGTCATGCCTCCTTCTTTTTTCTGGCCAAAGCCTCAATATCTCTTATCATCCAGGGTTCCCTACTCCTGCCAACCTTGCCCTTCACCCTCACAAGAACATATAGACCTTGAACTCTAGCTGTCATGCTTTTAAAGGCCTCCCACTTGCCAGAGGTCCCTTTGCCAACATAAAAACTACTCCAATCAACCCTGCAAGCTCCTGTCTAATTCCATCAAAATTCACTTTTCCCCAATTAAGAACTTGAAGCTGTGGATGGTTTTGTCCCTCTCCTTAACTATTTTAAAATTAATAGAACAATGGTCACTGGTCCCAAATTGCTCCCCTATGTCACCTCAGTCACCTGTCCTGCCCTATTTCCCAAGTGTAGGTCACATTTTTCCCCTTCCTGAGTAGGACTTCTTACTGCTTGAGGAAATTTTCCTGAACACATTTAACAAATTCCACCCAATCTAAGCCCTTAACACAATTGTAGTCCCAGTCTATATTAGGAAAATTAAAATTCCCCACTATGACAATCCTATTTCTCCTGCAAGTCTCCTTAATCCCCCTGCATATTTGTTCCTCTAATTCCCGTTAACTAATTGGGAGCCTGTAGTATAAGCCCAATAATGTCACCATCGCTTTCTTATTACTTAGCTTTACCTATAAAGCCTCACTGGATGACCCCTCAGTTATTTCATCTCTGACTGCTGCTCTGATACTCCCCTTAATTAAAAAAGCAACTTCCCCTCCCCTCTTTCCTCCACCTGTGTCCCACCTAAAGCACCTGTACCTTCGCACATTAAGCTTCCAGTCCTGTTCCTCTCTTAGCCATGTTTCTGTAATAGCTATAATATCCCAGTCCCACGTACATATCCACACCCTGAGTTCATTGGCCTTACCTGTCAGCCCTCTTGCATTGAAATAGATGCAATTTAATCCAACAGGCATTCCTCGCTCTCTGTCCTGTTCCAACCTGACCTGTCTCTTCAACTTGCTATTTCCGATTCCTGTCTCTCCTTCCAGCCTCGCACTTGCCTCCCTGCAGTTGAGGATCCCACCCCCTGCCAATCTAGTTTAAACCTTCACTTGTAGCACTAGCCAATCTGCCCACCAGGATATTGGTCCCCCTTCCAGTTCAGGTGCAACCTGTCCATCTTGAACACATCACCTCTGCCCCAGGAAAGATCCCAATGTTCCAGGAATCTGAATTCCTTCCCCCGCACCTATTCTTTAGCCACACATTCATCTGCCATATCCTCCTGTTCTTACTCCCACTAGCATGTAGCAGTGGAAGTAATCCACAATTACCATTGTCGAGATCATGGTTTTTAATTCATTTCCTAGCTCTTTATAATCACTCCACAGGACCTCATCTCTATTTCTATCCAATTCATTTGTGCCAACGTACACGATGACTTCTGGCTGCTCACCATCTCCCTTGAGAACGATTTGTAGCCACTCTGAGACATCCTGGGCCCTGGCACCTGGGAAGCACCACACCATCCTGGATTCCCCTCTGTGGCCACAGAAACTCCTGTCTGTCCTCCTAACTATTGGGTCTCCTATCACTAAGATCCTGTTTACTTTTACCCTTTCCTACTGTGCCCCAGAGCCAGTTGTAGTGCCAACAACATGGCTACTGCTGCTTTCCCCTGAACTGTCATCCCTCCCAACAGTATCCAAAACGGCATACTTGTTTTCGATGGGAATAGCCACAGGGGATTCCTGCACTCTCTTCCTACTCCCTTTGCCTTTCCTGGAGGCCACCCAGCTACTCTCTGCCAGCACATGGGGTGTGACCACCTCACTAAAACTCTTATCTATGATGCGCTCAGTATCTGGAATGATCCTGAGTGCATCCCGCTCCAGCTCCATGCCACACTTGCACCAAACTGAAGAAAGCAGAACAACATGAGAGCAGTCGGTTCCTGCAGAGTAGGTAGAAGCATTCATCTTCTGAGAACTTGTTAGATCCAGTGGAGGTGTTTGGAACATAGGAATCACTAGACAATGGAAATCGCGAGATCGACGTATTTCACCCTCCATTGCTGGATCTCTGCAAAGCCAGCTGCTCAGTAGTTCTAAAAGCGACTATTTTCTGTTTCAGTTTATCATGCTGACTTACATCTTCATGCTGGCATGGCTGGGAGTGACAGCCTTCACCTCACTGCCTGTCTTCATGTACTTCAACATCTGGACACTCTGTCAGAACATCACCGTCATGGAGTCCATTGACCTCTGCTTTGATATTCGTCAGTTTGGTATGTCACTGCCTGTGCTGAGTGATAGAATAAGAACATGGAAGCATATTTTATTCTTCGGTGTGATTGGTCATTTTTTTTTTTCCCTTCACCCCACTTTCAGTGATCAATTCCTCAGGCTCCACTGGTCTCTAGTCTCTGTGTCAGCAGATCTCAAACCCAGAGCCGTGAACGTAAAAAAATCAGTCTGACACTTCCCAGGGTTGAAGTGCAACTTTCAGATAACTCATTGAGCTGTGGTCCTACTTGCCTTCTCAGGTGGCTGTAAAATATCATGTGATAATATTTCAAAGAAGAACAAGGGAGTTCTCTGCCCTGTCCTGGTCCATATATATCAAGCAATCAACATTAATAATACAGATCTTCCAGTCATTATCTCACTTTTTGTTTGGGATAAGCAATTGCTGCATTTTCCACATCACACAGCAGTAACTACATGACAAAAGTAAAGCTCATTGGGATGCCTGGAGGCCAATAATCAGTACAATATAACTGTAACTCTTTCTTCATTTCCTTGGTCAACTGTGGCTTATTCAGTAACCCTCTTCTGAACTCTGACTGCGGGTTCAAGTCCCAATTCTTGTCTTGGGCATAAAACTTTAAGGTTGCCACTCTGCTGTAGTACTAAATTATTGCTGCCATCCTAAGGATGAGACATTCAAATGAGCTGATGTAAAAGACACTGCAAAAAAAAGCGTTGTTGAGAAAGAGCAGAGGAATTATTCCTGGATGTCTGGATAATATTTGACCCTTAACTGACACCAGAGAAACAGGTTATCTCGTTATTATGAATTTCTGTTGGTGGGAGCTCTCTGTCCATAAACTGATTACCCTCTTTCCTGTGCTACAACAGTCATTACACTTGAGGTTGGCTGTAAAATGCTTTAGAGAAAGTTTGTGAAAGACTGTGTCGGAAAGCAAGTCTTTCTTTATTCATTTTTCTCTCTCTCCCATAATGTCCCAAATCTTGAGGCAGTCAGCTGATTGTTTGCAAATTCCCTGTGGATGCTGCTCAATAATTGATAGCTGGAAGACTTACCAGAGCAATCGGAATCAGGGTAACCGATCAGAACTTGCTGAATTACAGTAGTAAGGCTGTGGATTCTTAATGATGCTTGGTTAACAGAGCTTTCTGTTTCAGGTATTGTGCCTATTCATGAGCCGAAGATGGTCTGCACTTTGAATGAGAACTTCAACAAACTCTGCCAATCCAACGATGTAAGTCCATTTCTGAGTTCATAGCTTGGGCTACTTTACACAAAATTCATAAGGTCCTCGTGACATTGAATTCTGCTGAAGATTCCATATAAATAAATGGTGCGATCATTGATGTATATTCAGGGATCTTGCCCATATGGTTACAGAGAAAATTCAAAAACCTTCATTGGACCTTCATTTTGCAAGCCTCCAGAAACCTCATTTTCTGTCCTGCTTCTTTATCACACTTTTGTTTTCCACTGAAGTTAGTCACTAGTTGCATAAAGTAGTTGTGCGTTCTGGCCATGAGGTAGCAATATTTACCTCTCGACTCTGTCATGTGGGGCTGGGATTTTTACATTACTAGCATGGCCTAAACAAAATGCAAGGCATTTTACTCTGGGTTACTTATCTGTCCAGGTTGCTCTAAGTTCGATTTTAACAGATGACTCCGGGCTAAACTGGGATTTTTGCCAAAGTGCTGCAAAGGCTAAGGCAGAAATGTCTTGATTTGGTAGACTCCTCCTTTAAAATGTCTGCAGTATATCATATTTTAGTTCTGGGAAGGACGGGACAGGACACAGTTAGAACTGACTCTTGTGGCGGTAGTTTGAGAGCAGCAACAAAGACATGCAAGAGCCAAATTGGACTGCATAACAGGCCCACCTCAGCTCTCTGAGATCTCAGTGCAGTTGCGTTAAAAGCTGGTACGCCATCTTGCCCTCATCCCTCATAGTACCTGACCCCTCCATGTCCCAATGTCCCTTCCATTCCCCTCCATGCTCCTCATGTCCCATTCACATGTCCACTGAATTCCCATTCCCCCTCCATTGTCCCTCACATTCCTCATGTCACACCCAAGTCATTATATATTCCCCATACTCCCTCCATATATTCTCTTTAGCCACTAACCTAAGACACAGTATATGATGTGGAGGTGTCGGTGTTGGACTGGGATGGACAAGGTCAGAAGTCACATGACACCAGGTTTTGGTCCAACAGTTTTATTTGAAATCACAAGCTTCTGGAGTGCTTCAGATTTCAAATAAAACCTGTTAGACTATAACCTGGGGTCGTGTGACCTCTGACCTCAGACACAACAACAGCAGACATCAGGAGACACGCGTATGCAGATGAAAGAATGTCTCATAATCTGATAGAGCTCGCATTCAAATGTGCTTCACGATGACACCAAAATCTCAATCGTAAAGTCCATTCAAAGCAGTATAAATCCCATGAACTGTTTGATCTATTGTAAAAACAATGACAAATCTGTCTTACGCATCAGATAAAAGGCAGATAACCATTCAAGTGATTTTTAAAACAATAAGTTAAATTGTGAACAGTGATCTCTGCTGAGATCAGTGGTTGTCTATGTTGTGAAACTGAATCAAAGCATTCACAATGTGCTGATCAGTAAAACCAAACCTTGGGACATCCAAACAATGGAGTCTATCGCAATTGTACAAACCAATAACTTATCTTTTCTCTAAGCAACACCAGATAGCCTGCTATTCAATTCACTTCAGCAGCACATTTTTTTTTACCTTAAGTGAAAGCTGCAAACATTTCTTTTGGAATTGGTAATTTAAGCCACTTCTGACACTGTGAGAAACTAGAATAGAAAATGGTAAGTTAACAGGTGGCATTGGAATAAGGGAGAAATTAAGCATTATAAATCAGATTCACAATGCATCAATGTGAATTTACAGAATATAATAAATAAAACTGGGAAAGTTACAGGTACAGATTGCTAAATGGAATTATGATCTGTTGGATATAACAGTGACTTGATTCAAGGAGGAGCAGGAGTTTGGTGTTAAATATTCTTGGTCACAAGGTATGCAGAAAAGAAAGAAAATTAAAGAGGTGGCAATATTCTCTAAGGAGAGAATTTCACTGCTAGAAAAAAAGAGAATGTTTCAGAGGGTCAAGTAGAGAATTGACTTGGATAGAGCCCAGGAACAAACAGGTACAATTGCATTGCCTGTTGTACTCTATAGGTGACCAGCCAGTGGGAGGGAGGTAGAGGAACAAATCTGCAAGGAACTACTTAAACAGGCTCAAACATTAGAGATTAATCAGAATGGAGGACTTTAATATTCCAAATTTCGGCTGCATACGGTAGGTGGTGGTGTAAAGAACAGAAAGGGGCAAGTGTTCTGAGATTGTATTCAGGAGAATTTTCCACAGATCATGTGACCAACTCTAGATGAAAAGAGGCACTGCTTAACCTGATTTTTGGCAACGGGGTGGATAAGTAGAACAAATGTCAGTGGGAGAATGTTTTGGGAAAACTGACAAATATATCATAAGCTTTCAGAAGACAGCGGAAAACAACAATGAACAATCCAGAATAAGAATAATTAACTTGGGGAGAATCAACTTCCATGGGGCACAAACAGAGTTGGATTGGTAGACAGGACCCAAAAGTTCAAAGAAGAGATGGTTCGGGCACAATCAAGGTCAATTTCTTCCAGAGGTAACAGTAGGGAAAACAAATCTAAAACTCCTTGAATGTAAAAGGAAATAGAAATTAAGAAAAGGAATAAAAATATGCCAATGACTGGCAAACAAAAAAAATGCAAACTGTGAGGAATGCAAAAGATTCTTAAGGGAGGTAAAAGAGCAAATATCAGAAGCAAAGAGGAATTGTGAAAAGAAACTAGCAGTTAACATAAAAGGGAATCCAAAATGATTTGAGATGCACATAGTTAGGAAATGGATGGTAAAGGAGGAGTAAGGCCAATTAGCGACCAAAAAGGAAATTGAAACATGGAGACAATAGGCACAGCTGAGGTATTAAATGATTATATTGCATCTGGCTTTATGAAAGAAGCTCTGTCACTAGAAATGTTCAAACTTAATAAGGAAGTAGTATTGGATAGTGTGAGAGGTTGACAAGGCACCTGAACCAGATGAGATACATCCTAGGATAAGGAAGAAAGTGAGTGTGGAGATTGAAGAGACATTAGTTATGATTTTTCAGACTTCTTTAGACTCAGGAATGGTGTCAAAGCCTGAGGAGTGGAAAAATTTACACTTTTTTTTCACAGGAATTGGCAAGACAATTATTGATTAGTAAGTTCAACTTCGATGGTGGAGAAACTTCTGCAAACAAAACATTAGGATGGAAGTAATAGTCATATGGACAAATGGAAATTAATTAGAGAGAACCAGCAGGAATTTCCTGAAGGAAAATCATGTTTAACCAACTTGCTAGAGCTAAGAGAAAGGTTTGATGACCACAATTCTGTTGGGGTTTCATGCATGGATTTCCAGAAGGTATTATGACACAGTGCAACATAACAAATGGATGAGCAAAGTTTGTGCTTAATCTATAAGAGGGCCAGCAGCAACATGTATACAAAATTGGCTGTGAGAGTGATAACAAACAGAGTAATGGTTTGCAGTGGAATTTCCCAGAGGTCAATATTAAAATCTTGTGTTTTTCCTGATACATAGCAATGATCTAGACCTTGGTGTACAGCAAACAACTTCAAAATTTGTGGATGATACAAAACTTGAGAACATTGTTAACATTGAGGGGGACAGTGTAGAACTTCAAAAGGACATTGACCAGTTGGTGGAGATGGCAGGTAGGTCGGATAGATGACAGTCAATATGGAGAGGTGTGAGATGATATATATATAGGTAGAAATAACATAGACAGTACAAAATAAAAGATATTACTCTAAAGAGTATGCATCAGCAGAGAGACCTAACAATAAATGTGCATAATTCATTAAAGATGACACAGAGCAATTAATAATGCACACTGTATCCTTGGTGACATTAATTGAGGCATAATGTAAAGACCATAATATAAAGGTTTTCTGAACTTATATAAAACACAAATTAGATCTCAGCTGAAGTACTGTGTACAGTTTTGGATACCACACTTCTGGATGGATGTGGACATATTGGAAACAGTACAGAAGAATTATACAAGAATGGTTCCCCGAGTGAGAAACTTCAGTTATGAAGATAGATTAGAAAATTTTGAATGTTTTTCTTGGTGAGGAGATTTGAAAGAAGCTTCAAAAATCATGAGGGGTCCAGACAGAGAGAAAGTGTTCCCACTCATAAAAGAATCAAGAACAATAGGACACAGATTTAAAGTAATTTGTAAAAAAGCCTAGTTCTGAAATGCACTGCCTAGAAGTGTGGTAGGGTCAAGTTCTACCTGAAGCATTCAAGAGAATATTAGATGACTATTTGAAAAGAAGCCATATGTAGAATTATGAGGAATAGGCAGGAGAATGGCACTGGCAACAAAGCTGATATGGTGAGGCAATGCAGGTACAATGGCCAAATGGCTAGAAGTACGCAAATGTCAGAGGAGTGTTTCTGGGTAGTTTTTGCTCCCTTCCAGGACACTCCACAAGTTATGTCCTTTAAGTAAACTCTTTAAGACCTAACTGTTTGACCAAGCTTTTGGTTATATGGTTAAGAAATGGGTTGAGTGGCAGGACACAGAGGGTGGAGATCATGGGCAGTTACATTAATTGACAGTGACATAATCAGCAGTGAATGGCATGGGCCTCAACATTCACCACATTTATTATCAGCTTAAATTATGGGATTGAAAGCCACATTCCAAATTTGCTGATAACATATAGATAGGTTAATGTTAGCTTTATAGCTGGGAGCAAAGAAAAATGTAGAAAGTGCTAGATTCAGGAAAGTGATCAAAATTGTTGAAAATGATCTCAATATAACGAGATCATCCACTTTGAACGTAAACATGGTAGAACACATTCTAAATGATAAAATGTTAAAAACAGCAAGCGGGATCAGTGATTTGGGTGTCCGTGTGCATAGAATATTGCAATGTGATTAAAAGATTCAGAAAGTATTCATAGAACCGAACGGAATGCCGATCTTTGTATCGAGAGGATTTGATCAGGACGGGGTAGAAGTCATGACTCAGCTGCCTAGAGCGCTGTATAATCTAACCTGAAGTGCTGTGAGTAGTTCTGGGAATTCATATTAGGACGGGTATATTTGTTTTGAAGGGGGTGCAGCATAGGTTTGCTGGAATGATACCTGGAATACAATAGATAAGTTACAAGGCAATATTATACAAACTATTATTGTGTGATTGTGTAATTTGGAATGTCCGAGGTAATTTGATTGATTTTGAGATATGGAAGGGCACAGCTAAGATAAATAGAGAAAGCCTATTTCCATTTTGTAATGGAGCCTAGGACTGGGGGGTGGGGGTGGGATGGTGTGCAGAATAGTGTCCAGTCTTACAGGAAGGAATATAGGAATTATTTTCACACAACAAACTGTGATGGTTGTTCAGAGCTTTCTTCTGCAAATAGCAATTAATGGAAATCAATTGATAATTGTAGAACTGTGCTTGATAGTTTTGTTAGCCTTATTTCCAGTGGATAATGGGCCAAAGAGTTGGTTGTGGAGTTAGGTTGCAGGTCAGCCATGAGCTTATGGATTAACATAACAGCCTTGAAGGGCTGTATGTCCTACTCCTATCTTACATTCTCACATTCTCCAAGTTGTTAATAGGCACACTAACTAAGAGCTGTGAACTGAGCAAGTCTGTAAGTAGAGTGAAATCTGAAGCATTGATGTTTCCCAGTAAAAGCCATTCAAAAGAGTCTGCTACATGCAGTCTATTCTCAGTGAAAGCCAGCATGACATTTCTCTACAGCTGCTGTGGAATTGAGTTATTACAAAGATATCTGCTGAAAGGTTGCTTTTCATCTTTTTCTAAACACAACTTCTGGGATCAATTCAAGATGAGAAAACACTTGAAAGTACTTTACGTGAGGTTGGAAAATGCTCAGAAGATCCAAACCCATACCTGCCGCTGCCAAATACCCTGCCTACAGCTCATAAACCTGGAATTATGCTCCTACCTGTTGGAATGTCACTTCTGTTCCATTACCCTGGAATCAGATGCCAAAAGGTTTGGGGAAGTGTCATCGGACCTGAAACATTAACTCTGATTTCTCTTTAGAGATGCTGCCAGACCTACTGAGTTTTTCAAGCCATTTCTGTCTTTGTTAAAGGTTTGGAGCAGTCGATGGGAGAGGGGGATGGAAAATTGGGGTTACTGCTCATTTTGAGCCAATGCAAGTTCCTTGATGAGCCTGTCAAAAGATGCTAAATTGTGCATATTAATTTCAAAAGTATAAAGTAACCATAGAGCTGCTCTCTCTCATTAGGCAGAGTCAACTGGTGGTGAATATAACCTAAGGATCACCTTGCCTCAAGTGAGGGGCAAGGTCAGGACTTCTATGGTGACCTCAGTTGATGTGGGAGTTGAAGCCATTCTGTTAGCATTATTCACCAACTGTCCAGCCAACCGAGCTGTCCCACTCCCGGGGAGTCAAACCTGGGTTGGCAGCAAAAGAGCAGGACAGTCAAGACAGTACCAATTATGTTTTGAATAACTGAGATTAAGTCTGGGTTGGCAAGCTAAGTGAGTGTTGAAATTCTATAAAGTGATATGGCTCGCAGTGTTTCTATAACTTCCCTATTGTTAAATCGCTGTTACATCACCTTGTTTAATGAAGCAAATTGAGCTAATAATGATTTGAATTGATTTATTATTGTTACATGTACAGAAATACTGTGAAAATATTGCTTTGCATGCTATTCAGCAAGATTATATCATACATTAGGTCATTAGAGTAATCAAACAGAATGCAGAATAGTTCCAGCTGCAGAGAAGGTGCAGCAAGAGATCAACTTTGAGAGGTCCATTTGGAAGTCTGATAACAGTGGGGAAGAAGCTGTACTCGAATCTGTTGGCCCGTGTTTTCAAACTTTTGTTTTTTCTGCCCAACTGAAGAATTAGAGTTAGAATTAGATTTATTGTCACCTGTACTCAAGTTACAAAAAACAGGAGCAGTGAAAGGTGTACAATGTCGCCAACACATAGGGCCATCTTAGGTTCAAAGTACTTAGGTACAAATCTTAGATACAAAAAGTAGAGAAAATAAAGAAAAAATGTCACACTTCATCACAGATATACATAGTATAAGTGAGGAAAATAAAAAATAAAGCTAAAAAACATAACGGTCTTTCGATAAGAGGGTGGAAGAGCATATAGCCAGGGTGGGACAGGTGTATGCTTATATTGGCTGGTTATATTGCCAATTACATTTGATTATATAGTTCGATGAGTTGGAAGTGTGGCAATCTTGGTTATGTTTTCACCAGGTTTTTGATTTCCTGTTTGAATATCTCACGCTATTTCATTATTTTCTCCTAGTTGAACATGACATTCCATTTGTTCATTGTGGCACTGGCTGGAGCAGGAGCAGCAGTCATTGCTATGGTGAGTGAAAAACTGAGACCACTGTCAGCCTTTAGATGTGGCATAACCTGCACGTTGAAGGGTACAATAAAGACCTTAGTTCACCTCATTAGAGCTGTGTTAGCCCACAAATATCGACATAACCTCGAGTGTGAATGAAGTCAAATCAATAAGAAATGTTTGAAAAGGTGTATTTATTTTCCAATGGAGACAGACATAAATCCCCAGTAACTGGATTTACAAGAGCAATGGATAGTGACACAGGATTGTTTTTTTTGACTGTGGGATAAACTTATTGACTTTGACAATGTGAGGTTTGATTCTGTGTCACAGAAGACAATCTCAGGGGTAGCAGCTGGAGTTTCTTTCTTTCAGCAGTTATTTACCAGCAAGGCTCAAATCAGCAGTATTGGACATGCAATAAATTTTACCTGAACCCACCTTGGAATTAAAGGAGGACATTTCTAGGCAGAATTGCGTTGCTTTGTTTAGGAGAAATGCAACTTGGAGCTTTCTTTGTATTTATACTTATATCTGGATGGTAACCAATTAGGTGACTTGAATAGTTGAGGAATCTTGTCCGTAAGTGGGTTACATGTTTATACATTGTTGCACAGAAAAAAACTGGTATTAAATTCTGCACATGTTGTTTGAAAATGGCAACTTATAGAACATAGAACAGTATAGCACAGTACAGGCCCTTCGGCCCACGATGTTGTGCCGAACTTTTGCCCTAAACCTAAGGCCTATCTAACCTCCACCGCTACGTTATACTATCATCCGTATGCCTATCTAATAGCCGCTTAAATCCCCCTAATGAGGCTGACTCCACTACCCTCTCCGGCAATGCATTCCACACCCCGACCACTCTCTGAGTAAAGAACCTACATCTGACATCTCCCCTATATCTACCTCCACTTACTTTAAAACTATGACCCCTCATAATAGCTACCTCCACCCAAGGAAAAAGTCTCCGACTGTCCACTCTATCTATACCTCTGATTATTTTGTACACCTCTATCAAGTCACCTCTCATCCTTCGTCGTTCTAAAGAGAAACGCCCTAACTGTCTCAATCTTTCCTCGTAAGACCTTCCCTCCATTCCAGGCAACATCCTGGTAAATCTCCTCTACACCTTTTCCAACACTTCCACATCTTTCCTGTAATGAGGCAACCAGAACTGGACACAATACTCTAGATGTGGCCGAACCAGGCTTTTGTATAGCTGGAGCATAACTTCACAGCTCTTGAAATCAATCCCTCTATTAATGAAAGCTAACACACCATACGCCTTCTTAACAACTCTATCCACCTGGGTGGCAGCTTTCAGGGAACTGTGGACATGAACTCCAAGATCCCTCTGATCCTCCACACTGCCAAGAATCTTTCCATTAACCCTGTATTCTGCTTTCAAGTTTGTCCTTCCAAAATGAATCACCTCACACTTTTCAGGGTTAAACTCCATCTGCCACTTCTCAGCCCAGCTCTGCATCCTATCAATGTCCCTTTGTAACCTAGAACAGCACTCCGCACTATCCACAACTCGACCCACCTTCGTATCGTCTGCGAACTTACTAATCCACCCTGCCACTCCTACATCCAAATCATTTACAAAAATCACAAATAGAAGAGGACCCAGAACAGATCCTTGTGGTACACCACTCGTAACTGAGCACCATGTGGAATATTTTCCGTCCATTACCACCCTTTGTCTTCTAAGGGTCAGCCAATTCTGAATCCAATCTGCCACATTTTTTCCCCCATCCCATGCCTCCTTACTTTCTGCATGAGTCTACCATGGGGAACCTTATCAAATGCCTTACTTAAATCCATGTATACCACATCCACTGCTCTACCTTCATCTACGTGTTTGGTCACCTCTTCAAAGAATTCAATAAGGTTTGTGAGGCATGATCTACCCCTCACAAATCCATGCTGACTATCACGAATCAAACTGTGCCTATCCAAGTGATCATAAATCCTATCTCTCAGAGCCCTTTCCAATAATTTGCCCATCACTGAAGTAAGACTAACTGGCCTGTAATTTCCGGGGTTATCCCTATTTCTTTTTTGAACAAGGGAATGACGTTTGCCTCTCTCCAATCTTCCAGCACTGTACCCGTGGACAATGAGGATGAAAAGATCATCGCCAAAGGCCCTGCGATCTCTTCCCTCGTTTTCCATAGAATCCTTGGATAAATCCCATCAGGCCCAGGGGACTTATCTATCTTCAACTTCCTCAAACTTCCAAGTACATCTTCCCTACTAACATCCACCTCCTCTAGCCTACCAGCCTGTCTCACATTGTCCTCCTCTACAACTAGGTCCCTCTCAGTTGTGAATACTGAAGAAAAGTATTCATTCCAGACCTCTCCTATCTCTTTAGGGTCCGTGCACAAATTCCCTTTACAATCCTTGTACGGCCCTCCCCTTTCTCTGGTCATTTTCTTATTCCTCACACATGTGTAAAAAGCCTTGGAGTTTTCCTTGATCCTGTCTGCCAAGGTTTTCTCATGCCCCCTTATAGCTCTCCTAAGCCCTTTCTTCAGCTCCTTCCTGGCTAACTTGATTCCTCTAGAGCCTTTACTGATGACTATGATGCAACCAAGTCTTCTACAACTTGTTTGGTCAGAGAGGTCTTCTAATGTTTCAAGCACAGCAAAAATAAATCAAAGTTATTTACTTTTCTTTCTCATCATTGCAATTTTTCATGCATTTCTAATATTAAACAGTTAACTTATCACTATTTGGCACCTATAGGACCAGGAATGTGCTGATTGATCAAATATTCCAAATTATCAAGAGGCCCATGTAATCAATATAAAAACACACTAAGTAGTAGAAATGTGATGTAGGGGATATACACCCCACTGTTGTACTTTATTTACAGCATAAATCACTTAAATAATAATGCAACTTTGTCTTAAATGAAGCATCCTGGCAGAGAGCCTTCTCACTTACACGCTTAACTGACTACTTGGACATCACAGAGATCTTGATAATACAGCAAATTTCCAGTATTTCAGGTATACAACTTCTGCTGGTTTATCGAGAGAGCCTGTTCACAACGTGACAGTTAAAATAAAGTTTGATGCATATCTATGGGTTTCAGGCTGGCACCAAGCCTTTGGAGTCATCAAACGGAAAGCTGTTTCAGGTGTCATTCGGTTATCACATACATGACTGTAAATTCCGATTTTAACAGGCATAATATTTGAGTATCCTGTAGCTGATCTACCTCCTTTGCTCCTCACCTCATGGTCCCCATCCCACCTCTTCCCTTCTCCAAAAGAGCTAGGTTCAGCACAGTTAACAGGACTGCTAATCCACAGCTGTACCCTGCCATGGAAGTTTCACAATTTAAGCTTGCATCTTTATTAATTTTTTAAAAAGTACATGGATAATGATTTAAAATACTGGCTTTTAGTAGAAGTAACCATGGAGCTGTGGATTGCTGTTAAAAATAGAATCCTGCTGATTCAGTAATTTATCTGATGGAGAAAATCTGACACCCTTACCTACTCAGTCAACCAATGCTCTTGAGGGATGGAAATCTGTCATCCTTACTTGGTCTGGCTCCAGACTCGCAGCAATGTGATTAACTCTTACCTGCTTTCTGGGCAATAAATGATGTCCTAGCCAGCAACACTCACATTTCACGAACAAATATATTAAAAAAATGAATAACTTCTACCCCAGATCAAGGTGACTGACTCTGGACTAACATCTGAAGTGGCCCAACAAAGCTTATTTTTTAATTCATTCACAAGATGAGGGTGTCACTGGCTACGCCAGCATTTTTGCCCATCCCTAATTGCCCATAGGCAGTTAAAAGTCTACCACATTACTCTGTGCCTGGAATCACATGTAGACTAGAATAGGGATGGATGGCAGTGTCCTTCCTTAAAGGACATTAACGAACCAGATAGGTTTCTCGTGGTCATCACGACTTCCAACTCCTGATTTTTATCGAATTCAAATTCCACCATCTGCCATGGTGGAATTCCAGCTCAGGTCCACAGAACCTTACCTGAGTCTCTGGATTAACAGTCCAGTGATAATATCACTAGGCCATCACCTCCCCTTTAAATTACACAAAGCCACTTAACAATAGGCAATAAATCCTGATCTTTTCAAAAATGCACTTGTGCTGAGAACAACTTTTAAAATAGTGTAAATAAAACCAGACCTTTACAGAAAATAGTTAAATGTTCTTTCAAGGATGTGAAGTCTTTACAGGGGGTTGAGAGCAGGTTTAGGTTTTGAAAGAGCTGGCATATCACAATAAGCCGACAGACTGACTGCTGTGCAGCTTTATTCAATGATCCCATGATGCTCCCATCAAGAGGTGCAGGAATTCTGATTTGAGTGCAGACAATAATAATAATCACATTGCACAAGGAGGAGACTCTGCGACATGCAATGTAGTCAACTATAGTACCATTGTGTTGCTACCGTACATTTCGAACAGCAGCTGAATGGTAAGCATTTATTTATTTTTAATACCTTCAATCTCACAATGCTGTGGGTTTTCTGGCAGTGAAGATTTGTGAGTGATAATCAACGACGCTCACGCATGGCTGAAGCTATTTTTCTCAAGATGTACCCATGCAGTAATCTTTCTTCTGCCAGTTGCTTGCTAGATGACACTTTCACAGCAGGATTAGATTGTGCATCATAATTCACACTGTGCAATCAGGCTGTTGCTGACCCTGATCCCAGTTGTCAAAGGACTTGATCCGCTCCACCAGGTGCACAAGCTGCCAAGTCACTTTGGTATTTAATGTTTCAAACCTCTTTTTTCAGGCTGGTAATATTTTGGTTCCCTTGCCCTATGTCACCCTTCACATAATGGCTGAGACTGGGAAGGTGGCATGTGGACAAAGACCGTTGCTGTCAAGAAAGCATAGTCACATTTGCAAAAGGCCCAATGATGTGCGCAAAAATAATTATACTTTGCATTAAATTATCTTAGATAAATGCTAACTATGTTATTTAGCAAGCATAATAACAGAGGATTGTACACAAGTCTTGAAATTATTCTGGCCATATTTTACATTTAGACAACACCCCTTTGCCCACAAGGCTTAGTAGAGACTTCCACTCACTAAACATTAACTTCCATCTTAAGCTAAGAATGTTCTCGTCATGTGATGGAGGTTGGTACAAATACATCATTTAAAAGGCATCGAGATGGGTACATGAATAGGAAGGGTTTAGACTGTATGGGTCAAATGGTGGTGAATGAGACAAGATAATTTAGAATATCTGGTCAGCGTAGAGGAGTTGGATTGGAGGGTCTGTCTCTGTGCTGTACAACTCTATGATTCTATGACTCCTCACTGGTTTTGTCTCTCTTTCATTAGAGAGCAGTCTATGGTGTCTTTCAAATTTTGAATAGTCTAGGCTTTGACAAAAAAGGGGAAGTATCTTCTATGCCTTCCTTGTTACCTTAACTACATAGGACACCAAAAGAAACATGAAACATCCCATAATACTCACTGAGGTGAAAGCAGGAACTAGCACCCTAACAAAGACTAAGAGAAGAATCTACCCAATAAAGGCAGCACTTATTACTGCCATGAAAAAAAGCCACATTGGATAACATATCCTTGGCTCTTTGCTCAGCTGATTTCCATGTGTTTGTACAATAATACCTGCAAATCTTTGTGTCTTGGACAAGCAGATGTTCGGTAGCGATGTTATCACAAAGTTCTGTGCAGGAAATTCCTTAAATGCTACGTACAACAGATTAAAAGCACCTATATATCAACACAGCTTCCCAACTGAATAAAAATCCTGCCAAACAAAGTGTAAGTAAAGAGTGAGGATGAAGTATGTGAATGTTCCAGCACTGCGGGGAAATGCTTCAGTGATCTTCATTTCTGCTTAAAGATGCAGGGATCCACAATCTGCTTTAAGCTTTGCGGAGCACTCACAGAATAACCAAATTCATCGGGTTGAAAATATCTTGCTAGACTATAAATTGCATAGAGAGGGTATGCATCAAGTCATTGAGTATTATCGATAATGCAGAATTCTCATGGAAAAGAGATGGTGGTACTGTCACTGACCCAAATCTGGGGACCCAAATCTCTGCAAATTGCCTGTAAACCTGAAGCAGCTTTCAGATCCGGGACCTTAGTTTTGCAGACAAGAGCATAGAGATTCTTCTTCATGTCCTGGTCAATATTTATCCCTTAACCAAACTTCACAAAAGACAGAGTGTCTGGTTGTCATTGTTTTGCTGTCTACGCAAGCTTGCTAATATGCCAATATGTTCTCACCTCTGCCACATTTCAGTAGCAATGATGCCTCAAAGCACACATGAACAAATAACAGAAGTAGGCTATGTGGCCCCTTGAACATTATCCACCTTTCAATAAGAACATGGATGATCTATTTGTGTTTCAAATTCTGCAGTTCAACCTGCTCCTGATAATCTTTGATTCCTTTTTTTAAATTCATTGGTAGGAAGAGGGCATCATTGCCTGGCATTTGTTGCCCATCTCTCGTAGCCCTTGAGAATGTGGTGGTGAGCTGACTTCTAACAAGACTAACAATGCAAGTAGGGAGGGAGTTCTACCTACAACATGTGGACTGGAGCAGTTTAAGGAAGCAGCTCACTGATACCTATTCGGGGCAATAAAAGTTGGCCAAGACAATGATGCGCGTATGCCATGAATAAATAACAAAGAAGTGCACATTCCCCTGGCGCAGCATTGTTACCATAAGTTCAACTTATTATCAGTTAGGAACCTCCTCCATCTCTCTTTGATTTTCTGTCAATATATTTAGATGTGATCCCCATCTTTGCTGAAAGCATGGACAGGTCTGAAGTCAAGGGATGTCCCCAATTATTCACATCACAGCAGTGAGCCTGCCATTGTCATTACTCAGTACAGGTTCTGAAGAGTTTACTTTTAAAGATATGCCCAGTATCAAGATAGTGACTGGACTGAAACTTGAATTCCTGAATGACCTATAATGTATGATGTCTAATGGTAGCCATCATCAATTCTCCCTGTCTCTTAGACAGGCCAGTTCTCAGAGAAAATATTTGCCTGAATTTATTATTTCTTATTGGTTGAAGTGGAAGTGATTGTGGCCTGTCAGTTGCTACGGTGACAGTTGCAGACACAGACTGCCAAATATCAAATCTGCTTTTCGTCCTCTTCCCGTGTGAAACAACGTGCTTATTAAATGCAAAGAATGGAAAATAAATGTGTGCGTGGACAAGACAGAGATGTCGAAGGAGAAGCTAAAGCAAAACAGAAGTAGGTTTAATGTTTCCTTTGGCTATTTCTCTGATTGTTCACCATAATGTCAGTAGGAGATTGGCAGAAACTCCATAAAAACAGCTCAATTGACCAGTTGTGCAATCCTTGGAGACCCAATCACTATAGTCCTCTGTGGTAAAGAATCCCACAGATTCAGAAATTCCTACTCATCTCTCATAAATTAGGGATGTCTCACTCTGAAATTATGCTCTCTGGTCCTACACTCATCCACATGGAAAAACTCACTTTCCTTATCTATCCTTTCAAGTCTCCTCAGAATCTTGTACATTTCTATAAGGTCACCTCTCATTCTTCTCAAATCACATGAATACAGGCCCAACATACCTAACCTGTCCTCATAAGGCAGTTACTTCACACTCAGGAACAAGCTAGTGAAGCTTCTGTGGAATGCATCCAACAGCCAGGATATCTTTCCTTAGATAAGGGCAACATGGTGGCTCAGTGGTTAGCGCTGCTGCCTCACAATGCCAGTGACCCAGGTTTGATTCTAGCCTCGGGTGACTGTCTGTGTGGAGTTTACACATTCTCTCCGCATGGGTTTCCTTTGGGTGCTCTGGTTTCCTCCCACAGTCTAAAGATGCACAGGTTAGGTGAATTGGTCATGCAAAATTGCCCATAGTGTCTTGGGATCTGCAGTCTAGGCGGATTAGCCATGGGTATTGTAGGGTTACAGGGATGGGGTGGGTCTGAGTGCGACGGTCTTCGGAGGGTCAGTGCAGTCTTGATGGGCTGAATGGCCTGCTTCCACACTGTAGGGGTTCTATGATAAGGGGACCAAAGCCATTCACAAGTCGGGTCTGACTAGTGCTTCGTATAGGTTTAGTAAAACCTCCCTACACTTATAGTCCATTCCTTTTGAATTACAGGTGAACATTCACTTGGTCACTACTGGACCAGCTATCAGGGCCAGATTCTTTAATTATTGAATTCAAGTTTCACCATCTGCCATGGTGGAATTTGAACAAACACTCCCAGAACAAAAAAGCTGGTGTTCTTGCTCACTGCTCCTGAGGCATTACCACTAAACCACCACCTTGGTTATACAAAGAGCCTCTTGGTAATACAGAACTTGAGTATTGTTGGAAAAAAAAGAGTCAGGTCAGTGAAATTTTGTTTTAAATTTTGCTCATCAAGATAGAATCACAATGAGATTTGGTGTTCTTGCAATTAGAGTAAGATTAAAAGACTCGAGACCATGTGTCTTCTCACAGCAATACCAAAGGTGAAGTAGGTGGTTTCTGTAATGGATATTTCAGCAGACATATTTTTAATCAGTAAGTAAATCAAGGTTTATGGGAAAAGGCAGAAAAGTGGAGTTGTGGATTATCAGATTAGCCATGATCGCACCGAATGGAGAATCAATCTCGATGGGCTGAATGATCTACTGCTCCGACACCTTATGGGCTTATGGAATAGTAATTCAGCAAAGAGACGATAATCAAAGTGAGCAGAAGCTGAAATCCCTGATGAGTTTGAGAATTTGAATCTGACGGTTAAGAAACTGGAAATAATTTACAAAACTGGTCCCAGGAAAAGTGATCATGAAATTGCTGGGTTTTCATAAAAATAGGAAGTGATTCACTGCCATCCTGCGGTGAAGGAAACCTGTTATTCTTGCCTGGTCTGACCTGATATAACTAAAGTCCCATACACAGTTACTGCCTAAGCATGCTCTGAAAAGGCTGAGCACTGCAATTAGTATTCAGCTTCTGAGGATGGTTAGCTGCTCTAAAGCCAAATACAGGCAGTCCCCAGGTTGAGAGCAGGTTCTATTCTGGAGTCAATTTGCAAGTACACAAGTCAGAACACAACGCAGGACAATCTAAAGCAGCCATTTGTAAGTGAGAGACAAATGATTTTATGTCATCTCTTTAAAGTGACACATCCCTGTATGGCCTCACAGTCATAAGTATAAGCTTTCATAAGTCAGCTCTTTGTTAAATGAGGACCCGTACAGTAACAGAGGGTAAGGTTGGATTAAATTCAGCGAAAAAAGTAATATGGCAGATTTGGAGTTGTCGAATGATGAATTTGCCAAAATCTCCAGGAAATGTGGGCTGTCTAACTTTCAGTATAAAGAGCCTTGATCCTCCAACATTGATAATTTTCACTGAAATTTACATCTCAAGACTTTATAAAACACACATTTACTGACTTCACATTAGTTTCCAGCCCTCTCCCATACCCCTCACCCCTTCGCCTCTACTCCAGTGGGTCTGTGCTTCCTGATGCAATTGCACCGCCTGAACAAAGCCAGAGGGGGGTCAGGTCCACATTGAGGGATTAATCTGGTTTTGTATTAGACCAGCCAGCCATGATGAGAAAACAGATATCAGTCTCAGTCTGCAAGATGTTCGGTTCCTTGTCACCATCTTGAAGGCAGCAAGGGAGTTGGTGTGACTGAGTGCCTGGGTGGGCATCGCAGTGCCTTCGTTGGGAACAGTCCTGATGCTTCCCAACTTCAGAAAATGGAAGACGAAATCAGCCATGGGATCCTGCTTTGTCTGGACTCCCATATGTCAATGGTCAAAGTGTGTGTGAGAGTGCAAGGAGGCTGCATAGCGTTGCCCCAGCTCAATTCAATAATGGTAATCAGCATTATAGATGTACCATCGGATCTGGGTTTGTGTCATTAATGGGAATATTAGTCATATCAATTCCAGCCAAGCTTACGGTGGTAGGTATTACCCAGCATTTTCCAGATGTTAAAGCCAGGCAGCACACTTCACTTGTTCCTAATTCATGTGTACATCAATTTGTTAGACAAGCTGATGCTTACTGTTGTGACCACTGTTGATGAGTAGGACTCGTTCATTAATGTCAGTCGTTGCTGTAAGGCAGTCAGGTAGAAGGCAAAAGTCAAGGCTTTACACACAACTGCAAGCAGACTTGTTTTTAATGGTACCAATTGTTGATCTCTCTCCACCTTTCACTGAAATCCTTCATAGCTTGTGTGACTGGTGTTGACATCTTGAGTGTCACCTCCTGACAATTACATCAGGAGTTAATAATTAATGTCAGTTTCACCGTGTGCACAAGTTATTAGACATCAATGTGAGATCAGTACCGAGAGAGGTTGGAATACATTCTTATTGATCACGAGGAGAACTCAGAATGAAGAGAGAATAATTGTAATGTTAAATTTATTCCTGACTGAAGAACCGACGGAGAAGGCATTCCTGTTGGAAGAATTGACAGAGAAGGCACAAAACATTCTGGAAGACATGTAACCTGGCTGTAATTTTAAGAGACTAAATTCTATTTGTTTTTACATATATGTGGGATTTATATTTATTGGAAGAGCATACCAATAGAATCTTGTTTTATTTGGGAATGGTTGACAGCTTAAATGGGTTTATTCGGTTCGTCAATAGTTTAGTTAATTTGTTCACTGTTAGAGCTAGATAAATAAATTGTTACTTGTTGATTTTAAAGTCAGTGTCAGCGATTTACTTTATTTATCCACTCGAAGTTGCTGAAAGACGCATTACCCCATTTTTCACACTCCTTTTATAGATTATACGGTGAGGTGCTCTTATTTAGATGTTTCAGTTTTAGTTCTCGGGGGGGGGGTCAACCTCCACTTTATAACAAATTGGGTGCTCAGATATGTTATATGGATGGATCTGAACTGATTTCGACAGATTTAGACAGATCTGGACAGATTTGGGATACAAAAGGTCCCAGCAGATTTAAACTTGGGGGCTTGTGTCCTAGGTCTTTAAATAAAACTAAGTGAGAAGTGGAAAAATCTGTTTAACTTCAGTAGCTTGTTGTTGGTTAAATCAAAAATGGGGAAACAGCTCTTAACATTGCTAAAGAGATTCTGGGGCTCGAAGATGCTTGCCAAATTTGCCAAGAAAGTTTAGAAAGACAGAAAAAGGTGACACTTTCAGAATTAGGAGACATGCTAAAATTGGGTTTAAATAGGGATAATGAAATAACTGAAATTGTAACAGAGTTAGTCAAGCATTCAGGTACATCAGAGAAACAGTCAAGTGCAGTGGAGTTAGAAAAAAATTAAACTGCAAGTGAGACAACTGGAGTTAGAGGAAAAAGAAAGGTGAAGAAGATTCCTAGCTGAAGAGAAAGAAAGGGAACAGAAGCAGTTTGAATTACGACTAAAAGTAGGAGAAAGAGAAAAGGAAGGAATCGTCCTTGCAAAACAAAAAGAAAAAGAGAGAGAAGAAAGGGAGGAAGAGAGAAAATTTGAACTTCAGAAGCTGGCAATTTAACAGGATTGTCAATTTAAAGGGATGGAGATGAAGATAGAATGTAGTCTTAGTGAGGACGATAATGATAATGAGCAAATCCATCATAGCCAAAGGCCTGGTAGGTATATATATACAATATGTCCAAACATAACCAAAATTCGATGAATAGGATGTAGAAGCCTTTTTCATTTCCTTTGAGAAATTGGCTGAACAAATGAATTGGCCAGAGACTGTGTGGGTAATATTAGTTCAGGCCAAGTTGGTAGGCAGGCATAGTGAGGTGTTTGCAGCACTATCAGAGGAGGTGTCGGGAGAATATGAAGAAGTAAAACAGGCTATTTTGAGTGCCTATAAACTGATACTAGAAGCATGTAGACAACAGTTCAGAAATATGAGAAAGGAACCAAGTCAGACTTATCTCAAGTTTGAAAGAATTAAACAGAGCAACTTCAATAGATGAATGAGAGCATTAAAGATGGCAAAGATATATGAGGCTCTGAGAGATATTATTCTCTGGAGGAGTTTAAAAACTCACTTCCAGAAGTGATAAGAACTCATGTTGTGGAACAGAAAGTTAAAACAGCGAGAAGAGCTGCAGAGATGGCGGATGAATACGCTTTAGTGCATAATTTGAAGTCTAGCTTCTGACACACTCCGTGGGGGATAGAAATTGAGAAAGGGAGAGATCCTTCAATGAGAAACAAAAAGTAGATCACAGTGGGAACAGTTTACCATGTGTGAAAAAAAAACCCAAGAGGGGAGAAAAAAGTTGAGACGCCTCAGGTGTTTTCACTGCAAAAAGGTGGGACAAACAAAGTCAGCGTGCTGCTGCTTTAAGAAAGGCCCTAGGAAAAAGGATGTGGTAAAAGAAGCTAAATGTGTGGAATTAATTGAGGTAGTGAAGGAAATCCCAACACAAGTCGAGGGGATGCAGGAGAATGCACAACCTAGTCACAGGCTGGATAGTAAGATAGCACCCGAGCTTTTCAAAGACTTCACGTGTGTGGGTATATTATATCAGGTAGAATGGAGCGGGTAGGTAAAGAAGTTAAAACATTGAGAGATATGGGAGCTAGCCAGTCTCTAATAGTAAGAGATGAAAATATTTGCACTCCTTCTGAAATATTGCCTGAGAGATTGGTAATTTGTCGTGAGTCTGTGGAATTCATTACCTCAGGAAGTAATTGATGCCAAAACATTGAATGTATTCAAGAGGCAGCTAGATATAGCACTTGGGGTGAATGGGGTCAAAGGTTATGGGGAGAAAGCAGGATTAAGCTATTGATTTGGACGATCAGCCATGAATGTGAAGAATGGTGGAGCAGTTTTGAAGGGCTGAATGGCCTCCTCCTGCTCCTATCTTCTATGTTTCGTTTTTCTATGTATCTGTCCCAAGAACAGAGAACTGAAATGAAATACCAAGGTATAGAGCTGGATAAACACAGCAGGCCAGGCAGCATCAGAGGAGCAGGAAAGCTGATGTTTCGGGTCTGGACCCTTCTTCTGAAGATTTCCCCAGCATCGGCAGTTCCTACTATCTTGAACTGAAATGAAAGACTTGTTACAGACCTAAAAGGACCTATGTAGAAATAGAATAGGGAGGACTAATGCTATAGTATATGAGGTTGACATAGGAAATGCTGTTCTGATAAAATGACACCCCAATAGGCTTAATCTTCTCAAAGCAGTGCATGTTCAGAAGAAAGTAGAAGCGATGCTCCAAGAAGACATCATAGAAACGAATCAGAACGTGTGGAGTTCACCAATCGTGTTGGTTCGCAAACCTGATGGTACTTAACAATTCTGCATGGATGATCGGAAGGTCAACGCTGTGACCAAATCTGATTCATACCCAATTCCAAGGCTGGAGGACTGTGTGGAAAAAGTAGGACAAGCCACTTATATCACAAAGTTGGTCTTACTTCGTGGTTACTGGCAAATACCTTTATAACCCCTTTATAACTGCATTTATAACTCCAGATGGGCTATATTAAATTAAAGTAATGCCCTTTGGAATGAAAAATGCACCAGCCACATTTCATACGCTTATGAACAGAGTTGTTGCAGGATTGACTAATTGTGCTGTCTACATAGATGACTTAATGATCTTTAGCCATTCGTGGAAAGATCAAATGGTGCATTTGGCAGAGTTCTTTGAGAGACTACAGAAGGCAAAGTTGATCATAAACTTGGAAAAAACAGAAATTGCTAAAGCAGAAGTGACGTCGTTAGGGCACAACATCGGACACGGACGGATGACACCGAGGAATGTGGAAATGAAGGCCATTGAGGAATTTCCAAGACCATCCTCGGAGAAGGAGAAGGTACAGAGCATTCCAGAAGACATGTAACCAGGCTGTAATTTCGAGAGATTAAATTTTATCTTTTTTTCTGTAAGTGGGACTTGAATTTATTAGAACAGCATACCATTAGAATCTTGTTTTATTTGGGAACGGTTAGTGGTTAGAAGGTGTTTGTAAAAGGTTTACTTAATTTGTTCACTGTTAGAGTTAGATAAATAAATTGTTACTTGTTGATTTTAACGTGAGTGTCAGCGATTTATTTTGTTTAACCATTTGAAGTTGCTGAAAGGTGATACCATCTTTCACATTCCTTTTATATGGTAAAGTGCTCCTCTTTGAGTGTTTTGGTTTTAGTTCACAGAGTGGAACCAACCTCTGCAGTGTCCAGGGATATGTTAGTTCGGCGGATTAGCCCTGGGAAATGCAGGGTCCCAGGAATAGGATCGGGGTGGTGGGGGTGGGTGTTGAGTCTGGGATTCTCTCCAGGGTGTTAGTGCGGATTTGTTAGACTGAATGGCTTGTTTCCATACTGTAGGGATTCTAGGAAGTTCATCCCACACATGAACGACTCTCTGTGTAAAAACAGTTGCCCCACATGTCTTTTTAAAATATTTTTCCTCCCACCTTAAAAATATGACCCTAGTCTTGAAATCCTCCCCCAACTCCAGGGGAATGCACCTGCTATTCACCTTATCTATACCCCTCATAATTTTATAAACCTCCATAAGATCACCTCTCAACCTCCCATGCTCCAGTGGAAAAAGTCCCTGCATCTCCTTATAACTCAAATCCTCCATTCCTGGCAACATACTGGTAAATCTCTACTGAACCCTCTCCAACTTAGTGATATCCTTCCTATAACAGGATGATCAGAACTGGACACAGTAAACCAAAAGATTTCTCACCAACATCCTTAAAACGTCAACATAACAACATATCCACTTGGAGAATCATGCTTTTCCTCGACATTGGTTTAAGTCTTTTATTTTCTTTTATTGTTGTTGAGATCTATCAACATCCTGGTGATTACCCTTGGCAACAAACTAAACTGGATGAGCCATATTAATACTATGGTTACAAGAGAAGGTCAGAGCCTACAAACATTGCAGCTAATAACTCACTTCCTGGTTCCCCAAAGCCTGTCCAACATCTACTAGGCAGAAGTCAGGAATGTGATGGAATATACCCCAGGATGGGTGCAGCTTCAACAACACCTAAGCAGTTTGACATTATCCAGGACAAAGTTACACACTTGATTGGCACCACATCCACAAACATCCACACCCTCCACCAACACTCAGAGCAACAGTGTGTCCAACCTACAAAGTGCACTGCAGAGATTCATCAAGTGTCCTTAGACAGCACCTTCCAAACCCACAAACACATCTATCTGAAAAGACAAGGGCAGCAGATACATGGGAACCCCAGAAGCTGCAAGTTCCCCTCGAAGCCGCTCACCGTCCTGACTTGGAAATATATTGCCGTTCCTTCACTATCCTTAGTTGCACAATAAATGTATCTATTTACTACAGTAGGAGTGCTTAAAGCAGGTTCCACATTCTCACTACTCTTTGAGTGAACACATTCTTCCTGATTTCCCAAGTGTATTTCTTGGTATTGATCTTATATTGATGATGGCTAATTATGTTCTTCACCACTAGAGAAAAAAAATTCCCATGTATCAATTAATTCAAAACCATCTTCATTTTAAAATCTGTGTTCAATCTTCTGTCTTTTCAAAGGAAAATGACCCAGCCCGTCAATTCCTCTCCCAGTTCCCTTGATCATTTTATTTTTCTGTGCAGGTTAGGGTAGGTATGTGCTTATGTATAGGTTTTTGTGTGTGAACATTTGTGTCCGCAGATGAATAATCACCCATGTCCGACACTGATCTTACTTATTACTCAAGAAACCTCATGCTGTGTTTCATCCTGCAGGTTCATTACCTAATGGTGCTCTCTGCCAACTGGGCCTACGTGAAAGATGCTTGTCGGATGCAAAAGTACGAGGATATCAAGTCAAAGGAGGAGCAGGAGTTGCATGACATCCATTCTACCCGTTCGAAAGAGCGGTTAAATGCCTATACATAAAATGTCCTTCCCCCTTACTTGCAACAGTCACTTCTTTGTGTCTGGCTAAAACTTAACAACTGACTCACAACCCTGGTTACCAGTTCAGTAAGTTCCTATGTGATTTGCCCACACATTTTTTTTTGAAAAAGTGATTTAAAAATCCAAATGCCTCACCATTTAGGAGAAAGGACAAACGTCATTCCACGAACAAAATTCCATTGGGTTTGTGAAATGTTCCTTCTGATCATTTTTTCTTAAATGAGACTTTGATATTTGTGATTTTTTAAAAAGATAATTCTTCTCTCTTATTTTTATTGATAGAAAATTTTTAATGGAACCATATATAAAGGGAAAGAGAGAGATCTATGCTCAAGTTGGGAAATCACTGTGGCTGATTTCATTAAATAAATGCTTAAAGCACTCATATCAAATTCCTCTATTTCCCATTTAATGGAGTTTTCTAATGGATTATTTCTTTGATTAAAGAGGAGATTTTGATACCACCATGATAACTTATGTGCTACAAACCACCTGTAGTCATTTCCATGCCATTGTTTTCCCTGTTTAAATTTTCTGAATGTCAGATGATTATTTGAATTTCTCGTGACCTGATGATCCTAATAATCAGTTTTCTTTACATTGCATCCTGAGTTTTCCTACTTAGTTCCATTAAGAAAATGTAGCTCTGGGAACCCACATAGGTCCTAGCGATGCCTGTCTATTTGTGGAACATTCTTTATTCCAGTCCTGCTCAGTGCCCCTCTCCTTCACCACCTCCTGATATCCTGATGATTATGCCAATGCCTCTATACAAATTGGAAAATTGCATCATCCAAAAATTCCTTGGATTTCAGGAGTAAACTGAATAAAAAAGTTTATACTTGAAATATTAACATATTTCTGAATGTTGACAGATTACTTGTGTACTTCCAGTTGGTCATTTTAAACAAGGTGAGATTGTGGGTTGAATTGATAGTATTTGGAGATTTCATCCTGTCATTCCATTAATTTACGGTTTAGAGTCCTTTATTTAGGTTGACTGAGTGTGTCTACCCCTCCTTTGATTCCTTAAAATCTTGGCAATCCCTGCTTTGCTGAGTGCAATTGGGTTCCACCAGCTTTTCTTTTAAAAAGACTTTTTCACAGGACGAGGTCAGAGGTTTGTTCTCCATCCCTCAATTCCCTTGAGAAGTTGGAGTTGAGCTACTTCTTGATCTTCCATTGAGGGCTACTTCTCAGTGGCCTTGATCTTGTGGGGAAAGGAGGCATTTTGAGGACACTATCAAGGCCTCGAGAAGTGACTGGACAAATAATGAATGTTCACGTTGCTGCAACGTAACCTGTTTCATAGGAGCTTACTGCTACAGGACACACACTCCCACATTCTGTTTCATCTGGACCTTTGCTTAGCGACTGCATTTTGCAAGAACTTTTAACTGGAATACTTCACATTTAAAGGGGGGAGGGGGTGTGAGAGTAGGGAAATAATGCTTTCAGTTCCCAATTTGGTTCCGGCAACAAATATCCGCTTCAGATTAAATGGCCAATCTTTGACAGTTTAATCAAGCATTCTTTGTCGAGTGAAAGTAGACTCAAAGTGTAAAATATGTAGTTTCTGACGTGGCTGGGGACAATAAAGGAATACATTTTTTTGTTCATTGTGAACGTCATTTTGGCTGCTCATGGCAAAAAGTTGATGTTAAATATTTAGATGAGGGATGAATGAAGAAAGCTGCCAGTGAAACTTGTAATGTAAAAGTCATTGAGAGCAATCCATCAAAACTGGACCAAAATGGGTGTGTTGGATTTTATTCTGTATTGCCTATTGATACTGCTCTTTGTACGCAGTATGGTGTCTCCCTTAACAATGTAGCCTGAACAAGATTTCCATCGGTGTTTTTGGAAGTGAAATCCTAGTTCGTTTTTCTTTTGGTCCATTCCTCGGACCCATTGTGGACTATGGTGAGCTGTTTCCTGACGTAAGTGCATTTTTAATGACATTAAAGGAATTGAGATCCGCTTTATACTGTAACAGTCATGCAACATTTGGTAATTCCTAAGCGTTTTCTGTATTAGATTAAGAACTTTGATGTAGTTGTTATTCGTAGCATGGTTATACACTAGATATGAGAATAGTTTCTCAAGAGTTGACGGCAAGTTTGTTTTAACAGTAGCCTCTCTTACTGTATCAGTACTGTGTGCAGTATTAGGGTGCCTATGTTTCCAGTATTATGTTGCGACTCTCTTCAACAACATTTTATTGTAGTGTTGGATTCCTTTCATGTGATATCTATAGGTTGTGTCAATTTAATCTATGTCCTTTGATTCATATATGATGTCTTGTATTCGGTAATAACTTAATGCTATTGGCTTTCTGGTACTAGTCTTTGTATTTTCACAAAGAATGCTTTGTAGCAGGCTGTATAATTAATCTGTTTTTGTACATGAATGTGCCAACAGCTTGACAGTGGCTTTTATTTGACTGTAGGAAGAAAATGCTTGCAATTTAATTAATAAAAATAAATTTGTGTACTTGTTCCTCTGTGGAGATTTTGCCAATTTCTTGATCAACTCGGTGGTGCCATTTGTGGAACATAATTAGTCACCATAGCTAAAATGTATCCATGTGCATATGTGTGTGTGTGTTTACATGTGTTTGCATGCATTTGACTGTGCGTGCAAAAGTGAGAAATCTTCTTTGTTGTTAACAAGATGAGGGAGGTTAGTGTTAGGGAGTAGAGTATCTCCCACTTTTGACCTATTCTTTACGAACATCAAAAATTTCCAGGCCAAGCAAAGTACATTTTTGTAGATCAGTTTAGGGGTTGCCAAGATTAGTCAATGGCTCTGTTGTTGAGTTACCATGTGACTGTCAGGATTGTGAAAAGTTGAATGAGACAGGCCTTGTTCCTGTAATTCCTATGGGGAGTCTCACTGACAAAACTTATTCTGGAAAACTAGAATCTAATCCCACACTGATTTTTCAACCATAGTCAGATAATTGTGTGCTGAGCTCTTGAATTCTTAACTGGGCTTCCAAAAGATGAAGCTTTCAAAACTGGTGTAACCTAAGTAAAATAAACTGTTAAAAACTCTTTACCATGTTCCAGCAATGGTACCCAATCTCAGTGTCAGAAACACTTCTCCCTAATGAACCAGTGTGGAGCTGGAGGAACACAGCAGGCCAGGCAGCATCAGAGGAGCAGGAAAGCTGACGTTTTGGGTCGGGACCCTTCTGAATTTCTGAAGAAGGGTCCCGACCCAAAATGTCAGCATTCCTGCTCCTCTGAAGCCGCCTGACCTGCTGCGTTCCTCCAGCTCCACACTGTGCTATCTCAGACTCCAGCATCACCAGTTCTTACTATCCCTAATGGACCAGCCTGGCTATTTTTTCAATCGGCAGAGCAGTCAGACTGCCTTTTGTTTAAGGTTACCTCAATGCCAAGTTAGTAATAAGTGGGACCATACTTACTAATATTTCCACAACATCTGACCAGCCGATTTTATGCGCAACCTTTATAGCAAAGAGCAGGGAAAGACCTAAGATTTGTCAGATGTTCTGGAGATAAGAAGACATGTTACCAACACAAAGCAGCCCCCATTCAGAAACATATTTTTTAATTACATGATATATTGACTATACAATCAGATGAAAACAATGTGCTGTACAGAAACATAGGAATTGCTGGTAATCACGTGATGCACCAATAATGGGAATAATTGACTCATCCTGGCAACAAATCCCGCTCAATTAATCCATAACAGGCTCAAACATAATATAAGGAAGCTGTAAGTGCTAGAGAGCCCTGAGAACCATTGGCTCAATGTGACTGTTTCCTCCCAAGCACACTTAGCGTGTAGCATCTCCTGATTTATTCATATACCATAATCCAACTTTCTGCCCTGCCAAATGACATAAAAATGACCAATGTTATTCACAGGTTAACTTTACAATGCAAAATGCAGATGAAATGTCAATCGTAAGAGGCTCAGGGTCCATAGAATTAACATGAGATTACATAAGAATTTGATTGACTAAACAGGAGGTTAAAATTTGGAATAAATATGCTGTCATTTTAAGGAAAGTTTGATTTTGCGTAAGTCCTTTAGAGATAATTTGAAATATTTTTGCATTTGTATATCTTTGTGCTTTTCAAGATAAAAAGCAGTGTTTGACAACATCTGCACTGAGTTGTAGCATCTAGAAATAAGCCAGAGGGAGACTGAGACTTCCTTTTTCACTTTTCTTCTTCGCAACCTCCACCCTTTCATTTGTGCAAAACAAGTTGCATTTCCAACTTTTACATGAGCTTCTGTCTTAGGGCTGAAGTGTTAACTCTATTTCTCTCCCTCTCTCTTCACAGATCCTGCCAGGTCCGCTGAAGTTTTGCTGGCATTTCTGCTTTTATATTTGTACTGTAGGGACCTAAACAAATAATATCATGACTTGAGGGACTCTTGTGGCACAGTGGTAGCGTCCCTGCTTTTCAAGTCCCATATATGCTGGAGATGTGTCATAACATGTTTGAACTGAGATCACTTGAGTTCAAATCCTAGCAGGGAAATTCAAAGTCAATTTGTTGTTTTAAAGCTAGTACCAGTAATAGAGTTTATGGAAAACACATCTAGGTCACCAATCTTCCTTTAGTTAAAGAAATCTGCCATCCCCACCTAATTCAGCCTGTATGTGATTCAAAACCTATGGCAATGGGGTTGGCTTCCAAGTAACCCACCAGTCATTCAATTATTTCACCCAAAAACAAGGATAGGTAAGAGCTTCTGACTGAGCCAATAATATCTATATCCCATGAATAAGTAAGAAGTAAACCAAAAATAAGGAAAACAACTCTGCTCACCCATCTTCTGAGCTAGAAGATGCAGGAGTAGGCCATTTGGCCCATCAAGTCTGTACTGACATTCAATGACACCATGGCTGATCTGATAATCCTCAACTCCACTTTTCTGCCTTATCCCCATAATCTTTGATTCCTTTCACAGAAAAAAAATCTCTGATTTCTCTCCACAGATACTGCTAGAGCTTTTCCAGAAATTTCTGTTTTTGTTTCTGGTTAAAAGTCTATCTCTTCACTGAATACACTTAATGATCCAACCTCTGCAGTCCTCAGCAGGAAAGAATTCCACAGATTCATGACCCTCTAGGTGAAAAAGGATCTTCTTGCTTCTCTCTTAAATGGGTGGTTCCCTAACCTGAGATTATGCCTTCTGGTTCGAAACTCTCCCACAAGAGAAAACAACCTTTTTGCATTTACCTTGTCAAGTCCCTTAAGAATTCTAAAACAAAATTGCTGGAAAAGCTCAGCAGATCTGGGAGCATTGGTGAAGGAAAAAACAGAGTTAACGTTTCGGGTCCAGTGACCCTTCCTCTGAGGACCTTTCCTCCTTCACAGATGCTACCAGACCTGCTGAGCTTTTCCAGCAATTTTGTTTTTGTTCCTGATGTACAGCATCTGCAGTTCTTTCGTTTTTTTATTTCCGTTAAGAATTCTGTATGATTCAATAATAGCTCCTCTCATTCTTCTAAACTTCAATGTATACAAACATTAGGTACTCAAACTATCCTCATAATAAGATCCCTTCGTACCCAGGATCAAACAGATGAACCTTCTCTGAGCTGCCTCCAATGTCAGTATATCTTTTCTTAGCTAGGGGGGACAACTATTCACGGTATTCTAGCTGCAATCAGACTAGTAGTGCCATGTAGTTTTAGCAAAACCTCCCAATTTTCATACTCCATTTCCTTCAAAATAAAACTGATTAAACGCAAATCACAAATTGTACCTAATTAAACCTTGCCGAAAATTAACACACTGAAATTCATCAAGTTCAATATTATGGACATTACAATCAGCAAGAAAATCACTCAGATTGTGAACACATTTAAATTTACAGAGGTGTTTTTCAACTTGTGGGGTGAGATTCATCAGGACAGCAATGATTTTAAATTAAGGTGCCTACTTGTCACTCATAATCAGCGATGTTTGTCAGGCCCTTAAGTTAGGACTAGACAGTCCAACAAATGACTAAATGTTGTGTAATTCAAATCTCTGACATTAAAGTAGCGTTGGGAATCAGCCATTGCCATTATATAAACCATGTGATCTTTAATGCCAAATGACAATAATTTGCAAAGTCCCATGAAGCTACTGAGCAGGCCAAGTTTGAGCCTCAGTTCAAGGCACTGAATGGCTGGTTTGTGATGTAGTGTGATGCTAATAGTTTATGGCTTCAGTTCCCCACTGCTGGCTATGATTGCAATAAAGACTCTACTTTCTCAATTGTACCTGTGGCACCATGACTGTTAGGGGAGGCAATGGTATTATCATTGGACTATTAATGTAAAGATCCTAGCCAATGTTCTGGGGAGCTGTGTTCAAATCCCACCACAGCAGATGGTGGAATTTAAATTCAATAAACATCTGGAATTAAGATTCTAATGGTGACTGTGAATCCATTGTCAATTTTTGGGGAAAAATGCATCTGGTTCACTAATGTCCTTTAGGGAAGGAAACTGCCATCCTTACCTGGTCTGGCCTGCATGTGATTCCAGACCCACAGCAATGTGGTTGACTCATAACTTAGGGATGGGCAATAAATGCTGGCTTAGCCAGCCTTGACTTCATCCCATAAATGAGTAAAGGGGAAGCTCACTGCCAGTTATCTTGCTCTCTCCCTGTGGGCCCGCAGCATCAGTTCCTTCTTTTATCTTTGAATCAAACAGAGTGGGTGGTAACTATATTCTTCCCTACAGGGAAAGCAACATGGCTTCACATTGCATTCTTAATTTTGATGCTGAATGTTTAGCCATGGAAAAGGAAGTATCTTATCTCTTATCATTGAAGACGTAAAATGTGTTTGAATGCTTCTGAGCAATTGTTAATGAACACACTAAGGTAAATCTAAGTAAATCTTCAGCGACACTGTCTCAGTAAAGTGCTCCAATTTCAGATGCAAATTCCCCACGACAGCACTTCCCACTCCCACCATTTTTCATCATCTACCTTCGGTGCCATTGCCAGTTTAGTTGCAAATTAAAGGTAGATTACATGACTTTTTTTTCCCACTCATTCCTGAGTTGGATTCTATTCAAATCCACTTCAAAAAGACCCTCACAATTTGTAGTGATACACTTTAAGTGGTCTGTCTTAAGTTTACTGTATATATTTCTAGAGGAAAAATAATGGAGTATATCAAGTGATTCAGACTTAATCTCATTTTTTTCCCAGAGGAAGCCATGAGTTTAGACATGTGTGCAAGTTCTTCAGTTGTGTAATACTGGTTCTCAAATCCTAAAATAAACAAAGAGTCACATTTTAATGCTAACCAATCCCTTATGTATGTGAGATAGTAGGAACTGCAGATGCTGGAGAATCCGAGACAACAAGGTGCAGGGCTGGATGAACACAGCAGGCCAAGCAGCATCATAGGAGCAGAGAGGCTTTCTGCTCCTATGATGCTGCTTGGCCTGCTGTGTTCATCC
>NC_063334.1:113769458-113783576 GCF_021869965.1 Rhincodon typus
TCTAGACCCGAAACATCAGCTTTCCTGCTCCTCTGACGCTGCTTGGCCTGCTGTGTTCATCCAGCTCTACACCTTGTTGTCTCAGACTCTCCATCATTGGCAGTTCCTTCTATCTCTGAATAGTTTACTGGTGAACACTCCTTTCAGCGAGTGTTTTGCTCAGTAAAAAGAACATAAGAACATAAGAACATAAGAACTAGGGGCAGGAGTAGGCCATCCGGCCCCCCAAGCCTGCCCTGCCATTTAATAAGATCATGGCTGATCTTTTTGAGACTCAGCTCCACTTACCCGCCCACTCACCATAACCCTCAATTCCTTTACCGTTCAAAAATTTATCTAGCCTTGCCTTAAACACATTCAGCTTCATCCGCTTCACTGGGCAGGGAATTCCACAGATTCACAACCCTTTGGGTGAAGAAGTTCCTCCTGAACTCAGTCCTACATTTGCTTCCCTTTATTTTGAGGCGATGCCCTCTAGTCCTAGTTTCACCTGCTAGCGGAAACAACCTCCCTGCCTCCACCTTATCTAATCCCTTCATAATCTTATACGTTTCTATAAGATCTCCCCTCATTCTCCTGAATTCCAATGAGTATAATCCCAGTCTACTCAGTCTCTCCTCACAATCCAACCCTCTCAACTCTGGAATCAACCGAGTGAATCTCCTCTGCACCCCCTCCAGTGCTAGTATATCTCTTCTCAAGTAAGGAGACCAAAACTACACACAGAACTCCAGGTGTGACCTCACCAGAACCCTATACAGCTGCAGCATAGCCTCCCTGTTTTTAAACTCCATCCCTCGAGCAATGGCAGACAAAATTCCATTTGACTTTTTAATTATCTGCTGCACCTGCAATCCTACTTTTAGCGATTCATGCACAAGGACACCCAAGTCCCTCTGCACAGCAGCATGCTGCAATTTTTTACCATTTAAAACATGGTCTATTTTGCTGTTATTCCTACCAAAATGGATGACCTCACACTTATCAACATTGTACTCCATCTGCCAGACCTTTACCCATTCACTTAGACTATCTATATCCCTCTGCAGACTTTCAGTGTCTTCTGCACACTTTGCCCTACCACTCACCTTAGTGTCATCTGCAAATTTTGACACACCATACTTAGTCCCCAACTCCAAATCATCTATGTAAATTGTAAACAATTGCGGTCCCAGCACTGATCACTGAGGCACACCACTAGCCACTGACCGCCAACCAGAAAAACACCCATTTACCCCTACTCTTTGCTTTCTACTGGTCAACCAATCCTCTATCCATGCCAATACATTACCTGTAATACCGTGCAACTTTATCTTATGTAGCACCCTTTGGTGTGGCACCTTGTCAAATGCCTTCTGGAAATCCAGATACACCACATCCACAGGTTCCCCATTGTCCACCATGCAAGTAATGTCCTCAAAGAATTCCACCAAATTAGTTAAACATGACCTATCCTTCATGAACCCATGCTGGGTGTTCCCAATGGGGCAATTTATATCCAGATGTCTTGCTATTTCTTCCTTAATGATAGATTCAAGCATTTTCCCCACTACCGAAGTTAAGCTAACTGGCCTATAGTTACCTCTTTTTGTCTACTTCCTTTTTTAAACAGTGGTGTCACATTGGCTGTTTTCCAATCTGCGGGAACCACCCCAGAGTCCAGTGAATTTTGGTAAATAATTACTAGTGCATTGGCTATTTCCCCCATCACCTCTTTTAGTATACCTGGTAATATCTGGTAGACAGATGAGAATTTTGGATCTTTAGAGAAACCTTAAAAATCCTTGGTTGGCTCAGGAGACAATGAAGTCTTTCTGTTGGCCCATGAGGAGCCTCTTGGTCATGTTGCTCTGAAGCCCTTTCTTTTGACCCAGAAATATTACTCTAACTTTTCGTGCAACTTCATTCTGCTCATGGTTATGGCAACCTGCCTGAAGCTGATTACATGTCTCTCTGCAAAAAACAAACAAGCAAAGCAGTCTGGATGCTGGAAACTGAAACTCAAAGACAAATTGTTGGAGGAACTCAATAGATCTGGTAGCATCTGTGGACAGAGGAACAGAGTTAATGTTCCAAGTTCGATATAACTTCTTTTCAGAACTGAAAGGGGTGGGGAAGTTGGATCTTTTATACTTTTGAAGAAAGCGGAGGACGGGCATTGTAGCATTCATGATGGAGCAAAGTGACTTTAGTCCTATGATTCCTAAAACACTTTACCATTGGGGTTCCTTCAAATCTGGGGAAGGGTCACTTGACCCGAAACGTTAACTCTGATTTCTCTCCACAGATGCTGCCAGACCTGCTGAGCTTTTCCAGCAACTTCTGTTTTTGTTACCATTGGGGGTTTCCTTGTGTCCTGTCTGAACCTGTGATAGATCATTTGATACAATAAACTGCAATAATTAGTTAACAACATTGTTGAATCGGTAATGACCAGAGTGGTACAAGGTGCCCTAGGTGGCCTTTTGGTGTTTTTCCTTTAGCAGTTCCTCTGTTCTGAAGTGAGATAATTGATCATTACTGACGTGTAAATGCACACTATTAGCTTTGAATAACAAATTTAGCTGTGAGCACTTTCCCAAAGCATGGTGGGAATGAAATCTATACTATGTAAGAATGATGGGATATGTTTCTGTTCCTATGGAAAGTGAGCTAAGACTATCAATTGTAAAATAATAAAGGAGCACCCTTCACAAGGATGAATGACTCTTGAAATAATAAAGAGCAGACAGGGTTAGTGAGAATATGAAAAGGATATCTGTAAGACAGGCTATAGATAAGGCAATACAATGTAAAATGAGAATATAAGAACTGGGAGCAGGTGAAGGAGATTCAATCTAGTGAGCCTGCTGTACCATTTGATACAACCATGACTGATTTCATCTCACCCTCAACTCCACTCCCACTTTTTAATAACGATTCCACCCATTACTAATTAAAAATCTGTCTATCTCCTTCTCAAATTTACGGAAAGCCCCAGCATCCACCACACTCTGGGGTGGTGAATTCCACACATTCATGGCCCTTTGAGCAAGATAATTTCTCCTCATCTCTGTTTTTATCTGCCACTCCTTAGGGCCCTTCACCCCAACTCATCCATGCTGACCAGGTTATCGAAACTGATCAAGCCCCATTTGCCTGCATTTGGCCCATATCTCTCCAAATCTTTCCAACTCTCGTACTTATGCAAATGTTTTTTTTAAATGTTGTGACTGTACCTGCCTCCACCACTTCTCTGGCAACTCGCTCCACACACGCCCCACTCTCTGTGTGCACATGTTGTCCCTCAGGTTCCTTTTAGATATTTACCCCCTCACCTTAAACTTATGCCCTCTAGTTTTGGAATCCAAAGCCCTACCACCAGCATTCATTGCCATAATTAGTTAACAACATGAACTGCCAGAGGCTACTTGAAAGGTACCCATACTGCTGTGCGCCTGGAGTCTCATGTAGACCAGACTAAGTAAGGATGGTAGTTTCCCTCCCTAAGGACATTATTAAGCCAAGATTTTTTTTTTCCCCTGACAATTGACATTGACTTCATGGTCATCGTTAGACTTTTAATTCCAGACTTTTATTGAGTTCAAATTCTACCATCTGTAATGGCAGGATTCAGTCCTAGGTCCCCAGAACATTACCTGAGGCCTCAGATTAATAGTCTAACGATAATATAACTAGGCCATCACCTCCCCAAAACACATGGTCGTTCACCAAGGAGAAAGACATGGAGGATTGCAAGATTAGGAAGGGGTATATTGATATTCTATGGGCGTGTCAATATTAAGAAGGAGGAGGTGTTGGGTATGTTGAAAAACATTAAGGTAGCTAAGTCTCTAAGGCCTGGTAGACTCTATCCAAGAGTACTGAAGGACGCATGGGAAGAGACTGCTGGAGCCTTGACAGAGATCTTTGTATGCTGTTTAGCCACAGACAAGGTCCCAGAAGACTGGAGAATGGCTAGTGTTATTCCTTTGTTTCAGAAGGGAAAGAGGGGTAATCCAGGAAATTATAGGTTGGTAAACCTTACATCAATGGTATGGAAATTATTGGAGAAGATTCTCAGGGACAGGATTAACTTGCATTTAGAAAAAGAAATGACTTAGGAATGACAATTAAGGATAGTCAGCATGGCTTTGTGCAGGGAATGTCTTGACTGACAATTTTGATTGAGTTTTTAGAGAAAGTGATGAAGATGATTGATGAGGATAAGGTAGTGGATGTTGTCGACATGGACTTTACTAAGGCATTTAATGAGATCTGTCATGGTAGGCTGGTCCAGAAGATTAAGTCAGATGGCATCCACAATGAAATGGTGAGTTTGGTATGAAATTAGTTTGGTCATAGAAGACAGAATGTAGTTGCAGAGGGGTGTTTTTCTGACTGGAGGTCTGTGACGATTGGTGTTCCACATGGATCAGTGCTGGGTTGTTTGTAATATACGTAAATGATTTTAATGAAAATGGAAAATGTCAGTGGTCTGTTTCGTAAGTTTGCAGACAACATGAAAAATTGGAGTTATAGATAGTGAGGAAGGTTGTCAAAGGATATAGCAGGATATAGATTGGTTTGAAAGTTGGTCAGAGAAATGGCAGATGAAGTTTAATTCAGTCAAGTGTGACATGATGCATTTTGGGAGATCAAAAGCAAGAAGAAAGTATACAATAAACAGCAGGACCCTTAGCAACATTGATATACAGAGGGATTTTGGAATGCAAGTCCACACCTCCCTGAAAGTAGCAATGCATGAGGATAAGGTTGTAAAGAAGACACACAGCCTGTTTGCCTTCATCAGCTGGGGCATTGAGTATCATCAAGTTGTGTTACTGCTGTATAAAACATTTGTTAGGCCATATTTGGAACACTGTATGCAGTTCTGGTCATCATACTTTAGGAATGATGTGGAGGCTTTGGAGAGGGTGCAAAAGAGGTTTACCAGGATGTTGCCTGGATTGGAGTATAGTGTCTCTAAGGAGACGTTAGACAAATTTGGATTGTTTTTGCTAGAGTGTTGGAGGCTGAGGGGTGACCTGAAAGAAGTATATCAAATTATGAGAGGCATGGATAGAATGGATATTCAGAGTCAATTTTTCTGGAGTGCACATTTCAAATACTAGGGGCTATAGATTTAAGGTGAGGGGGAAAGTTTAAAGAAGATGTCCGAGGCAAGTTTTTCACAAAGAGCGTGGTTGGTGCTTGGAACATGTTGTCAGAGGAGGTGGGAGAAGCACATGTGGTAGTAAACTTTAAGAAGCATTTAGGCAGGTATGGGAATAGGCAGGGAACAAAGGAATATGGAGCATGTGCAGGCAGATGGGATTAATTTAGAATGACATCATGGTTGGCACAGACATGGTGGGCCGAAGGGCTTGTTCCTGTACTGCACTAAGTTCAATGTTTTCTCTTCATAAAACAGATCCTTTACAACTGAAATCAGTCTCGTGAATCTCCAATGCACTTAAGCTGCTCCGCAAATGATGCCACCAAAATTGTATGCAGCACTCCAGGTGGGGTCTCACTAATGCCTTGTACAGTTGCAGCAACTCTTCCCTACCTTTATACTCTATTCCTTTATTAATAAATGCCAAAATTCCAATTGCCTTCCTTATGACCAGCATACCAGTTTTCTACAATACATGCATGAGTACACCTAGGTCCCTCGGCACCAAAGCACTTTGAAGTTTTTCTCCATTTAGAGAAGTAGTTGCCTTTCTGTCCCTCTGACCAAAATGGATAACATCACACTTATCCATGTTCAACTTCATCTGGCAAATTTGGCCCATTCACCTCACCATATCCACTTGTAAATTTCTTATTTACATTGCAACTTACTTTTCAGCCAATTTTAGAGTCATCTGCAAACTTGGTTATAGTACTTTCTATCCCTACATCCACATCATTGATATAGCTTGTAAATATTTACAGTCCGAAGACTGAACCCTATGGTAGTCCATTAGTTAAAGCAGAAAAGTGACCTATTTATCCCGACTCTCTGTTCTTTATCCTATCCAAGCTAATTAATTAGCCCTAACTCCGCGTGATCTTACCTTGTGTATTAAACTTTTGTGTGGTACCTTATTAAACGACTTCTGAAAGTCCAGATATACTACATTTGCAGAATCTCTAGAATCCACATTACTTATTACATCTCAAAGAACTCCAGAAAATTACTCAAACATGGCTAATCCTTCATAAAACCATGCTGATTCTGATAGATTGTATTTTGACTTGCCAAATGTCTAGTTATTATGTCCTTTTTTTTTTATAGAATCCCTACAGTGTGGAAACAGGCCCTTCAGCCCAACAAGTCCACACCGACCCTTGGAGCATCCCACCCAGACCCATCCCCCTATAACCCACACACCCCTGAGCACTATGGGCAATTTAGCATGGCCAATCCACCTAGCCTGCACATCTTTGGACTGTGGGAGGAAACCGGAGCAAACCCACACAGACACAGGGAGAATGTGCAAACTCCGCACAGACAGTCACCCGAGGCTGGAATCGAACCTGGGTCCCTGGCGCTGTGAGGCTGCAGTGCTAACCACTGAGCCACCATGCCTTTCTTTAATAATGGACTCTATCAATTTCCCAATGACACGTATTAAATTAACTGGTTTCCTACTTTCTGCCAAGATGGCATGTGAAGATAAAAAAATAAAGTTAGAACTTGCTCACATTTGTTGCTGAAAAGCCAAGATGGAAGCTGTTGTTGTCTGATTAATATGGATATCTTGGAGTTTGCTTAACTTATCTTCAATGGGCAAGGAGTAAACTTTGTAGAATTCAATTAATTGGATTGCATGCAAAAACAGGTTGGATAGATTGTAAAAGGGCTGGTGAAGATATGCTTAGTGGGCTGAAAGCCCTTTTCTCATTTCATACACTCCTATTAATCTCTCGGTTATGTGATTCAAGAAGGAAGCACAAGGCACAAAGCATTTGCTGCATTTTTTAAGTCAGAAGTCACATGATGCCAGGTTAAAGTACACAGGTTTATTTGGAATCATAAGCTTTCAGAGAATAGTCTCTTCATCAGATGAAGTTAGAAGGAAGCACACAGACACAAAATTTATAGGCAAAGAGATCACAGGCAGAGAGATCAAAAAATCATACAAACGGTGTGAGTGGAGTGTCGAATAATAAGTCTCTGCAGGTGATCAAAAGTATCAGATGGTGTAAGTGTCATCAGCTGAGTAACATGTGAAAGGATAACTTATAATCTGATTAAATGAGGCAGAGAGATAATTATTACAAGTTATTTATGAAGCATGCCAGCAATAAGTACGAGACCTGTTGCAATCCCACCTTCACCTGAATGTGTTTTCACACTGAAGTTAAATGGAGGGAGTGAAATGGAGGTTGATTCCTGGGATGGTAGAGCTGATGATGAAGAGAGACCGGATAAGTTAGGACTATATTCATTGGAATTTAGCAGAATGAGAGGAGATCTCATTGAAATGTGTAAAGTTCTAACAGGACTAATCAGGATCAGTGCATGAATGATGTTCCTGATGATTAGAGAGTCCAAGATCAATGGTCACAGTTTAAGGATACAAGGTGGAACTGAGCTGAGGAGAAATTTCTTCACTCAGAGAGTGGTGAGCCTGTAGAATTCTCTGTCATAGAAAGCGATTGAAGCCAAAACATTGAATGTTTTCAAGAAGGAATTGCCCTTAGGGCAATAGGGAGAAAGCAGGAATAGGGTACTGAGTTGGATGATCAGCCACGATCATTTTGAGCAGGCTTGAAGGGCTGAATGGCCAACTCCTATTATATTGTCTATGTTTCCATGTTAAGGGAATTGCATATATCAGCAATAAAATAACAGATTTGAAGATCATGATACAAAACATTTTCAATGTGTTAAGTACAGGGTTGACCTTACCAACTCTGCCAATAGCTACTGAGCATATGCATAAGGAATTCTGTCTTGATGATGTCAGATCACATATGACTGAGATCTGATGGAAGAAGGCCCAAGTACTGGCCCTGCTCTACCGTGCGCTGGTATATAACATACAGGCAATAAATATTAATAGTTAGCACTAGCCTTGCCTTCAGCCCAATATATGTTTTAAACTTCTGGAAGCTATTAACAATATCTCTACACATTGTGTTACTAATAAATTCTTTGCAGGCATTGTCCCTCTGACTAGTAGAGGTTTGGGCTCTTTACCTAAGGATATTGTTGGGGAAATACCAGTAGTTGTATCGAGTGCCTGGGTGCATCCTCAACCATCTGGCATCCCTTCCACTTATCTCTGCTTTGGGTGGTTTGCATATTGTGGATTATGTATTATTAGGATTTGATCTATCTGTCAGAATCAGCAAAATTCTCTTCATGCCTTTCTCCAGAGTAACTGCCTCGGCTTCTCCACTCAGGTCTAATTCCTTCAAATATGTATCAATTTGGTTACTCCTGCTTGCCCTATCTCTAATGTCCATGTTATAGTGCATAAATCAGAATTCAATCTATGACTCCAAACCCCAGAACATATTCTATTACTTTTACTTTGAATAGTAGCATTGTATCTCACCGACTTATCAAAATTTCTTGGGATTTGTGCTCCATGTCTCTGACTGAATGCTAATGTCACAGAGTCAACTCATAAGCCTGCAGTTGTTAATTTCACTAGCGCTGCCATATGATTTCTTTTCAAATTATAAAACTTTACAATGTAAGTGTTTGCCTTTACTTTCAGAAACTTAATACTGTACATGTCACTGTTTGAAAAGGGTTGCAATTGTTCAATTTGCATAATGAGTTGAGCTGAAGAGAAGAGCAGGGTGGCACGGTGGTTCAGTGGTTAGCACTGCTGCCTCACAGCACCAGGGACCAGGGTTTGATTCCACCCTCAGGCCACTGTCTGTGTGGAGTTTACACATTCTCCTCGTGTCTGCGTGAGTTTCCTCCGGGTGCTCCGTTTCCTCCCACAGTCCAAAGATGTGCAGTCTAGGTAGATTGGCCATGCTAAATTGCCCATAGTGTTGAGGGATGTGTAGATTAGGTGGGTTATAGGGGGATGGGTCTGGGTGGGCTGCTCCAAGTGTTGGTGTGGACTTAATGGGTCACAGGGCCTGTTTCCACACTGTAGGGATTCTATGATTCTTTGGAGCTCAGGCTATGTGGATGCCTGTTGCCTAGGTGATTAAGATGCTCTGAAAAGGCAGCTACAACATCTGACACGTTGGTGGTGCTATAACCTAGTAGATTAAATTTCTGTGTTCCCATTTTGTCTGAAACCTTGAAATAAATTCCTAGCTGTATTCCAGCATTAAAAGGCATCAGAACTACAACAAAATAATGTATCTTATTACAGCATTAATAAGTAGAAAATGATGAAAGTAATTGATTTTGTTTCTTTAAGTCAGCTAACTGCAAAATAAAACTAAATTAATGTTTTGCCACATTTCTTTTCATGAAATGGATCTGAGGAAGTCTGAATCTGTTAATTTTACAACATAGATTGAGACCATTTCCCCCCATTGCTGCCTCAAGAAAACAATTCCAGTTTATTCCCAAATGACTTTATTTCTATTTTTGCAGATTTACTTGACTTCTCTTTCGATGCATTCACTTCCTTTTTCATACCAAAATCAGTAAAGGAACGTTGATGATTCACAAGGCTTGTTCCTAACAAAGGGAGATGAAATGAATTATTTTTAAAAAGTTGATTCTTTACTGGAATATCTGTATTGCCAGCAAAACCATGTCACTGTTTGAAAAGGGTTGCAATAGTTCAATTTGCATAATGAGTTGAGCTGAAGAATTTGATGCCTATCAGTTGAGTGACATGTTAGTGAAATAAAAACCGAGTCTGGAGAAACTCAGCAGGTTTGACAGCATCTGTGGAAAGAGAGACAAAGTTAAAAGTTGAACATGACCCTTCTTCAGATCTCAAGTGATTTGCTAGACCGTTTTAGACAGTGGTTAAGAATGAGCCATCTTTCTGTGGGTCTGGTGTCATATGTAGGCTGTGGTCAGGTAAGGACAGCAGGTTTTCTTCTCTAAAGGAAATGAGTAAACCAGATAAGTTGATACAACATCTGATAGTTTCATGCTCACCATTAGCAAGACTGAATTTCTATTCCAGATTTTCATTCGTTTACTTTAAATTCCTCCCACTTCCACAGTAGAATTTTAACTCAAGCTTCCATTGCTCGAATCTCCTGCTTGTGACCCTAGCACCTTGTATGAAACCACTGTTTTCACACAATGAGCCATGATAATTTAGATTGCATGAAGAGGTAATGGAAGCAGATTCAATAGTAACTTTCAAAGAAGAATTGTATGTGCTCTCAAACAGGAGAATTTGCAGGACTGTGGAGAAACAACAGGGGACCAGGACTAACCGGGTAAATCTTTCACAGAGACAGGCAGGCACAATGGATTGAGTGCTCTTATTCGGAGTTGTATCAGTCTAAGGGGTGGAATTTACAATAGTGGGGAGGAAAAAGATTAACTACTCCAGCTGAAACAGCAGTGCCAAAATCGAGCAGTGGCAACTACACTTACTGGCACTGCAGGCAGTGCATTAAGATAAAGAAATGATGGATTACAGGCAAGTCAGTTCTTTTTCGTTGGCTGCCAGACCTGCTGAGCTTTTCCAGCAATTTCTGTTTTTGTTTCTGATTTACAGCATCCGTAGTTTCTTTGGTTTTTATTTAGTATTTAACTCATTGCCACATCTCCCCAAAGCTGAGCTTTTCCAGCAATTTCTGTTTTTGTTTCTTTTTAGTTACACCTGTCTGGCAGACCCCAGTGAGAATGGAGTTGCTCCGTCATCATGTCTGCTCCACCATTCGAGCATGGCTAATAATTTTCTCAATGCTATTCTCCTGCCTTCTCTCTGTAACCTTTGACTCCTTACTGATCAAGAACCTATCTCTCTTTGGCTTATATACACTTATTGACTTGGCCTCCACAGCCTTCTGCAGCAATGAGTTCCACAGATTCATCACCCTCTGGCTGAAGAAATTCCTCCTCATCTCAATTCTAAAGGGTCATCCTCTTCATTCTGAGGCTGTGCACTCGGGTCCTAGTCTCTCCTACTAGTGGAAACATCTTCTCCATGTCCACTTTATATCCAGGCCTCTCAGTATTCTGTAAGTTTCAATCAGATCCCCCAACATCCTTTTAACTCCATCGAGTCCTCAACTGCTCCTCAAATGACAAGCCCTTCATCCCCAGGATCATTCTTGTAAACCTCATCTGGTTCCCCTCCAATGCCAGCAAATCTTTCCTTAGGTACAGGTCCAGATCTGCTTGCAATATTCCAAATGTAGTCTCACTAGAGCCTAATACAACCTCAGTAGTACATTTCTGCTCCTGTATTCCAGCCCTCTTGAAATGAATGTTAACATTGCATTTGGCTTCCTAACTGCCAACTGAACCTACATGTTAACCTTTAAGAGAATCCTGAACCAGGGGTCATAAGTCTCTTTGTGCTTCTATTTTCTGAAGGCTTTCCCCATTGACAGGATAGTCTATACCTCCACTCTTCCTACCAAAGCGCATAACCACACACTTTCCCATATTAAATTCCATCTGCCACTACTTTACCCACTCTCCTAGCCTATCCAAGATCTTCTGCAGCCCCCCTGCCTCGTCAACACTACATGTCCCTCCACCTATCTTTGTGTCATCAGCAACAGCTCCTTCTACCAGATCACGAATGCATAACGTGAATAGTCGTGGCGCCATGGTCCCATCACTGATGCCTGCAGAACTCCATTAGACACCAGCTACCATCCTGAAAAGGACCCCTTCTCCCACTCTTTGCCTTCTGCCAGTCAGCCAATCCTCTATTCATGCCAGTACCTTTGATTCTGAATGGGTCTGTCAAATGTTAATTCTGATCTTGCTCTCTGCACCTTCTCTGTGGCTGTAACACTGTACTCTGCACTCTTGTTCTGCTTCTCTGATGCACTTTGTATGTATAGCAAGCAAAACAACAATTTTCACTGTATCTTGGTACATTTAGCAACAATAAATCAAACTCAAACTACCTTGCCCATAACACCATGGGCTCTTATACTGTTTAGTAGCCTCCTGTGCAACACCTTGTCAAAGGCCTTCTGGAAATCTACTGACTCTCTTTTGTCTAGCTTGGTTCATTACCTCCTGAAAGAATTCTAACAGATTTGTCAGGCATGTCCTCCCCTTGAAGAAGCTGTGCTGACTCAGCCCTACTTTAACATTCCTCTCCAATACTCTGTAATCTTATCCTTAAAAATGGGCTCTAAAATCCTATCAATGACTGAGGTCAGGCTGACTGCCTATAAATCTGTGCCTTCTACCTCCCTCCCTTCATAAACAGGAATGCTACGTTAGCCATTTTCCAGTCTTCCGGCACCCTTCCTGACCCCAGTGATTCCTGAAAGATCACTACCAATGCCTCTCCAAATTTTCCCCAACAATCAGCTATCTCTTTCAGAACTCTGGGGTGTAGTCCATCTGGTCGGGGTGAGCTAGTTGTCACAAAAGCCTCACCCAGCAGCAGCCCCTGTATTGATGGTTACCAGGTTACCTTGCATTGCCCTTGCTTTTTCCTGCTGCACATCATAACTGCAGATAAGGTGGAATGAGGCTCTTAAATACTCATCTGATGACCACTTGTCGGCCTCAAACAGCTCAAGGACCACAATCTGCCTGACACATTGCCAGGCCCCTCTTGGATCGAAAATAGGAAGGCAGCAGGCAGTACACCTGTTTTATTTTACGAGATTGACTCCTTCAAGCCTTCAAATGCAGCAGCAAAGTGATGTGCTGTAAAATTCACCCTTGCAATTCTCCATATGTGTTGAACTGGCAAGATTTTTCCAATCCCTTCAGACCATTTCATCCTTAAATTCCAGAAAAGTCCCAGAGGATTGGAAAACTGCTAAAGTAACAGCCTTATTCAAAATGGGAAGAGGTTGCAAAAACTCATATAACTACTATAAGCCAGTGAGCTTAATATTCGTTATTGGGAAAATGTTAGAGTCTAATATATAGAATGTAGTTGCAGAGCATTTAGAAATATATAAGACATAATACAATCAAGCAGAGTCAGCACAATTCCTTGAATGGAAACCCTGGCTGACAAACATATTAAAATTCTTTGAGGAGGCAAACACAGGATAGTTAAAAGGGAACAATAGATGTAACACATCTGAATTTCCAAAAGCCATTTGATAAGTACCACATGTTAGTTGGCTCAATAAGATAAGAGCCCATGTTGTTGAAGGTAGTATATAAGAACTGATAGAAGATTGGATAACTAACAGAAACAACAGAATTGAGATAAGGGAGGCATTTTCAGGATACAGTTGTAATTAGTGGAGTCAATGCTGAGGCCACAATAAATTACAACATATATTCATAACTTGGATGTGGAAAGGGAACTTCAGCCGAATTTGCAGATGATGCAAAAATAGATGGGAGGGCAATTTGTGAGGATGACACAAAGTCTGCAGAGGAATATAGGCAGATTAAATGTGTGGGCAAAAATCTTGACAGGTGGAATATAATGTTGACAAATGTGAGGCTACGCATTTTGGCGGCAATAATAGGCTGACTGAATATTATTTAAGTGGGGAATGACTGCAAAAAGTTAGAGCACAGAAGGATTTGGGAGTCCTCATGTATAAATCAAATTAAATTAGCATCCAAGTTCAGGTACTGGGGAAGGCAAATGGAATATTAGCCATTATTTCACTTACACAAATAGGTAAGTCTTACTAACACTATATGAAGCACTTCACTCATAGAGCCATAGATACACACAGCACAGAAACAGACGGTTTGGTCCAACTCATTCATGGCGAATAAATATCCCAAACTGAACTAGTCCCATTTGCGTTTGGCCCATATCCCTCTCAACCTTTCCTATTCATGTATCTGTCTTAATGTCTTTTAGATGTTGAAATTGTACCTGGCTCTCATAATTCGTCTGGCAACTCGTTTCATATACTGTTGGACTCCAGTTTGTTGGTGTAAAATGTGATGTGATAGAGAAGACATAATGGACTCAAGGTGATTAGTAACACGTTAATGGCAAACCAGTTGTTTTGCCAGAGATAGCAGGAACTGCAGATGCTGGAGAATCTGAGATAACAAGGTGTAGAGCTGGATGA
>NC_063334.1:113803576-113835548 GCF_021869965.1 Rhincodon typus
CTGTTTCTTTTTCCCATGTCTCAGCTGGACAACTGAAAGATATCACAATTGCAGAAAAGGATAACGATATTGAAAATAAATAATGTTTGATTTCTCAAACGGAGGCTGCCCAAAGCCTTCTTGAAAAAAATCAATAAATAGAATGAACTTTCATCATAGAGCTCAGTGATCCTGGCACAGTTTGAATTCACAACCAGTGATGTGCCAGTAAAGCTTTTGTGACATTTCTTGCTGGTCATCATGAGACTCAGTGTTGACTTTTCTCCATTCTGCTTGTCTTGGTGACGCTGATACAATGCAGTTTGATGCTTACTGAGACTCATTAGAAAGCCAGAGAGCCACCTAGTTCATACAATAAAGAAATTACTAGACAATTTAACGGGATATAACCAAATGAATATATCAAAATTTAGCAACTAAAGTTTTCACCAATGTTTCCAGACACCTCTCCTTTTCTTACCTGTAACCTCCTGAAACCCTATAACTGTCCCTGCTTCAATCTTGGTCCCTAGCATTTCCCTGATTTTTCACCAGTCTACTATTGCAAGCTTTATTTTTGATCCTTGATCCTAAACTCTGGTCTTGCCTCCCCAAGGTGGGAAGCTCTTCAGAGAGTCAGTGTGGGCTAAATGGGCTGAATGGCCTGCTTCCATGCTGTAGGGATTCTATGAAGTCCCACTATCTCTGTTCCATCATTAGACCAGATTATCAGTGTTTCATCCTAATGACTACTCATTCTGCTTGATATCAGATTTTGTTTAAAATTCTCCTGTGAATCTTCTTGGGATGTTCTGTTATGTTAAAGCTGCTATTTGAGTACAAATTCTTGTTGATTTCAGTGCAATCACAATAATCTGTTTTACTTATCATATCTTCCAATTTCTTCTCTCTACTGCTGAAGTGTTTGAATCTCATTGCATGATTTACTTGAGTGACCCTCCAAATGTACTGCAGATCCAGATGAAATTTTATTGCTAATATTGGATTGACACATCACAATATAGTCATGTCACTGAATTCAAAAGTAACAAAATTACCTGACACAGTAAATTCTGGATAATGTATACAGTTAAGTTTGAAAAATTTATCAGATTTTGTCTTGAAATTACCTATGGTGCTGTACTTCTAGTCTGTTTTTCATAAACTAACTCCGAACTAAACTATCTCCAACCAGCGATTATTCTGAACTGAGGCAGTACTAAGAACTTGATAATGATAACAATGTGTGGAGCTGGAGGAACACAGCAGGCTAGGCAGCATCAGAAGAACAGGAAAGCTGATGTTTCGAGTCGGGACCCTTCTTCAGAAATGGGGAGGGGGAGCTCAGAAATAAATAGAGAGATGAGGGGTGAGGCTGGGGAAGGTAGGTGGGATGGTGACAGGTGAGTGCAGGTAGGCAGTGGTGGGGATTGGTCAGTGAGGTGGATGGGGTGGATAGGTGGGAGAGAAGATGAACAGGTTGTGTCAGGTCAAGGAGGCGGGAATGAGAGGGAGTTTTGGTCATGGGATGAGGCCAGGAGCAGGGAGATTTTGAAACTGGTAAAGTCCATGTTTTGGCCACTGGGCTGTTGGATCCTGAGGCGGAATATGAGGTGTTGTTCCTCCAGTTTGCAGGTGACATCATTGTGACATTGGAGGAGGCCCAGGATGGACATGTCACCCGGGGAGTGGGAGGAGGAGTTAAAACGTTTCACGAAGGTGTTGTTATTTGTCAGGTACAGAGCACAGATGTTCTACAAAACGTTCTCCAAGTCTCCGCTTGGTCTCACTGATGTAGAGGAGGCCACATTGGGAGCAGCGGATGCAGGAGACCAAGTTGATGGATGTGCAGGTGAATCTCTGTCTGATGTGGAAGGTTTGTTTTTTGCCTTGAATGGAGGTGAGGCAGGAGATGTAGGGGCAGGTGTAGCACTTCCTGCGGTTGCAGGGAAAGGTGCTGGGGGTGGTGGGATTAGTAGGGAGTGTGGACCGGATGAGGGAGTCGCGAAGTGAGCGGTCCCTACGAAAGAAGTTGTTTTTTTATTAACACCACAACTGGAGTTTCAGAATTTGATATTTTTATATGTCCCAATCTAAATAATGAAACATTTTGCCATTAGATGGATTTAAACTGGTTCAATACCAAAAAATATATTGTCCAGGTGCACCTATAAAGTGGGGTATAGGTTGCATTCTTGTTTTATGTGTGTGGTAAACTTTTGATGCTCCTCTGTTGAAGGTCCATAGGCAGCCTCTGTGAATATGTTCAATGACTGACAGCAACGGTTAACAAATCACAAAATTAAAACTTGTGATCTATCAAGCCAGCTATCACTCTGGAATATGACTCGTGCAATATTACCATGAACTGGGATCATAGTAAGGCCCACTGGTGTTAAGTGCCAATCATGCAGTTGAAAGATCAAAAATGGTCCATCTTGAGCATCAAAAACCCCAGGGCTGGAAGTTGGTCAGTGGCTCTTTTGTTCAGTACCAGCAGTGGGCTGGGGGTGTGTGCTGAAGGAATTGTAGTGTTTGCTGCATGAAGAATACCCACCTCAGGCCCAGATCTTTGTTGCGTCACTGGGGCTAAGTGAGGGATGGAGAAAGGGTTACACTCGATCAGGGTCACGGGGGAGTTGGGTGAATGGAGTCGACTGCAAGCTGTTACTTTCAGTGCCCTCCACCTCCCACCTTCCAGATGCTGAATGCGGGTACACCAGGCAGTGAGGCACCCCATTCTCCTCCTCTCTATCCCTGTTGAATGATAAGTAACTCTGCACAGGCTTGCTTGCTGTGCTCACCACATACCTTCAGGTTCACCCATTGCTTCAGTCTGACCAGAGTGTCAAAATTCAAGATGGGCACACATTGAAAAGCCTTAATGAAAACTCAGCTTGGTGAAGGTTGAATAATGGTCAGACACTGGGGGAGAGACAGAGGTATATAAAATGTTCCAACATATTTCCAGCTAGAGTTCGCACCTGAAAAAGTACCTGAAGTCATGATGGACACTATAAACTATAAGCACAGGGTGTGGCTGGCATAGTGGAAATATCAATGGAATTGTAATCCAGAAACCCAGGTTAATGCTCTGTGGAAATTATTCAAATCCCACTGTAACACAATTTATAAATCTGGAATTAAAATCTAGTCTCAGTCGTAAGAGCCATGAGAACTATTATCAATTGTCATAAAAACCTGTCTGGTTCATTAAACTCCTTTAAGAAAGAGGATTTGTCATTTAAATAACCGCACAGAGGCCAGTATCCCATCACCAAGTCATCCATTATTTACGTGTGTACAGTACATGGACTCTGACCAACCAGCTCAGAGCCAGTCCATAGAATGAGGAGACTCTTTGTTTATATCTGTCAGCCAGGATTCCCTGATTGACCCAGGTTAACAACCCCAATCAAGGATCTCATAGTCTGACAAACCTCTATCTGGCCCTCATTCCAACCACTATAGTCATCCTCACCTGGTCTGGCCTACATGTGACTCCAGACGCCACAACAATGTGGTTGATTGTCAACTGCATTCTGAAGTAGCAAGCTATTTAATTGAAAGTCTGTGCAGCAAATTGCCACTGACATTTCCATGTCCAAGACTCAAGAAAGGCACCATGCTTTTAAAATAATAGACAGGAAGTTTCGAGGGGATTTGAGGAGAAGCCTTTTCACATGGAGTGTAGTGGGGTCTAGAAACTGCCTGATGGGGTAATTGAGGTGGGTAAGCTCACAACCTTTAAAAAGCACTTTGATGAGCACTAAGTGAATAACATTCGAGGCTATAGGCTTAATGTGGGAAAGTACGACTAATGCAGGTGCCAGTGTCTTTTTTGGGTAGTATAGACTTGGTGGGCTGAAAGGCATCTTCAGTATTGGGCGATTCTATAGTATGGGACACAGAACATTGCAGCACAGGAACAGGCCCATAGGCCCTCCATATCTTTGTCAACAATGGTGCAATTCTAAACTAATCCCATCTGACTTCACATGGTCTGTATCACACTATTCCCTGCCTGGCTGTATTTCTGTCTCAATGCCACTTAAACTCTGCTATTGTGTCTGCTTCTACCACCACCCCTGGCAACACATTCCAGGCACCTAGCATCCTTTGTGTGAAAAAGTTGCCTCGTGCATCTCTTTTAAACTTCCCGCTCTCACCTTAAACTATTCCCCTTAGTATTCTCACTCTGGGAAAGGGAATTTGAGTATCCACCCACTCTATACCTGTCACAATATTATACGTTTCTACCAGTTCACCCCTCAGCCTCAAATGTTCTAGCAAAAACAATCCAAGTTTGTCCAACCTCTCCTGTAGTTAATATGCACAAATCCATGCAACATCTTGATAAACCTCTTTTGCATCCTCTCCAGAACCTTCACGTCCTTCCTAAAATGTAGCAACCAGAACTGTACACAATGTTCCAAATATGGTCAACTAAAGTTTTATACAGCTGTAACATGACTTATCAATGTTTATACAAATTGCCTTGACCAATGAAGTCAAGCATGCCATATGTGTTCTTTAGCACCCAATCGACTTGTGGCACTACTTTCAGGGAGCTGTGGACGTGCACCCAAAGATCCATCTGTCTATCAATGCTGAAAAGGGTCCTGCCATTTACTGTATGTTTTCCTCTTGCATTTGACCTCCCAAATTGCATCATGTCACACTTGTCCAGATTAAACTCCATCTTCCACTTCTCACAGAATCATTGAATCTCTACAGTGCAGATCGAGAATATTTGGTCCATTGAGTCTGCACTGACCTTCTGAAGAGCATCCCAACTCCCCATCCGCGTAACCCTGTATTTACCGCATCTAATCCATCTAGTCTGTACATCCCTGGATACTACAGGGCAATTTAGCATGGCCAATATACCTAACTTGCACATCTTTGGACTGTGGGAGGAAGCCAGAGCAACTTGCAGAAAACCCAGACAATTATATAAACCCAATTACTAAGAATATTTAGTCACCCAAAGTTAGAATCTAACCTAAGTCCCTGGCACTGTGAGGCAACAGTGCTGACCACTGAGCCACTATGCCACCCAACTCAACCTACTTCCCAGCTGTTCTAAACCCTGCTGTATCCTTTGACATCCTTCCTCACTACCCACATTCCACCATTTTTATGCTGTTCATAATATAACATATTTATATTATATGTAATATTATATCTAATAATATAAAAATAATATAATATTTTGTATTTACTGTCAGCAGACCTCTTGACGTTGAAGATAGCATATGATCTCTTAACTACCTGATTAGTGCAAATCATAATTAGCATAATAGAGTATATTACAATTCATTAAAGGATAAGGTGGAAGAAAACTCTCTTTATCCTTTTACAGCAGCCTCAAGCTTTACCTTTTGCCCTTAGTTACTTCTCCCAGCTTGATCTTCAATTATCCTGAGGGAGCACCTTGGAGATATTTACCTACTTAGTGAAAACGCTATGAAGATGTTTTCTAATCAACCTGTTCAGAGAGGGTATTACAACATTTCGAGAGCAGGCAGGTCTCCAACTCAGGGCGTCCTGGCTCAGAGGTAGGGTACTAAAAAAAGCACTTTGGACTAACTTTCACTAGAGTGATGTTTGTGGGGATGGTATTCGAAGATGTTTGTATGATCTATTCTGATGAATGGGGCTGGAGGGTTTCAGTTCTGAAGAGAGTCCAGCTAAATTGGGATTGTTTTCATTGGAGCAGAGAAGTCTGAGGGGACAAATGATTGAGGTATATAAAACTATGCAAGGTATAGAAAGGATAGTTAGGAAGAAATATTTCCCTTTATTAACAAGGTAAATTATGATCATAGAGTAATACAGCATGGAAAAAGGCCCTTCAGCCCACACTAGTCCATGCTGACTATGGTGCCACTCAACTAGTTCTAATTGCCCACATTTGATCTATATCCCTCTAAATCTTTCCCATCCATGTACCTACCCAAATATTTTTAAAATGTTGCCACTGTATTTGCCTCAATCACTTTCTCTGGCAGCCCACTCCATGTAAACACCACTCTCTGCGTGATAACCAGCGATAAAGATTTGAGGTAAGGGACAGGTGGCTTAGAGGGGGTTTAAAGATAATATTTTTCATCCAGAAAGTGGTTGATATCTGGAACTCAATGCCTGAAAGAGTGGTAGAGATAGAAACCATTGCAACATTTGAGAAGTATTTCAATGAATACTTGAAGGGCTATAACATAAAAGACAATGGGCTAAATACTAGAAAATGGGATTAGAACAGATTAGTGTTTGAAGGCCAGCATGGATATAATGAGCCAAAGAATCTCTTTCTGTGCTGTAATACTCTACAACTCTATAAGTAGGATTAATGCCCTTTTTTCCTACACTCCTGTAAATGTTACGGCTATCAAGTGAAGGAATCTCTGATAAAATAAATCCAAGTTGCTGTTATGATAAGGCAGTAACAGATTATATCTCAATTCTGTCAGATGTACATTATTTCTGGCAATGTGCATCCTAGCAATTGAGCACGACCCCTTAAAACAATTGCCTCAAGCAGTAAACATTTTCAGCTCAGCTGTGCCGAAGGTTTGGGATTCTGTTTGGCCAGCACTGGGAAGATAAATGCTGTTTCTGGCAAAATCACAAATATATAAAAGGTGAATGGACATTTTCATGATACATTGTTTTGTTGACACAATGCAAAGGAAATGTTGTCCTATTGAAACGCACTTATTTTTAAGAGTTTCAAATAAATTGAAGATATATCCTGAGTTGCATCCAGACCCCCTGTAAACCTGAACATTGCTGAAATAAAGAGATATACTGTCAAAACTTTTCATCTCGCATTGATCAGGACAGAATCACAAAACACCAAATCTCGAAGGAACAACAATTTATACTGTATGACAAACAGAACGTCGATTGGCAAATGGACTGTGATTGGGCGGAAGCGTTTCCATAGTGTATTTTCTAGTGTTCCAAAAAGGCACATAATTTCTGATTGGTTAGGACAAGGTATGATGAATACACCAGGGAGCTGTGTCCCCTGGAACCTGAGACCCTTGTAACTCTGTCCCAAGACAAAAACAAACTTTGGCAACAAGTTCCTTTTGCTATGACACAGTTCTCAGTCAAGATTGTGTATCTGATTTAGATGAGAACTTATAACCTATGTGCCTGCTGCCTGAGTTCATCAAGGGGTGCATTTAAAACATGGTGTTGAAGGACACCCAGTAAGTTAAGTTCTGAGGAAGGGTCACCGGATCCGAAACGTTAACTCTGTTTTTTCCTTCACAGATGCTGCCAGACCTGCTGAGCTTTTCCAGCAACTTTGTTTTTGTTCCTGATTTACAGCATCCGCAGTTCTTTCAGTTTTTAAGTTGTTTCAGTGTATCTTGTAGATCGTGCATTTTGTATATGACAACAAAAAAATAATTTTTTACATAGGATATAATAAAATATCCCAAGTGCTTCACAGGAGCAAATAAATGAAGTCAAAGTCCAAGCCATATAAGGAGATATTCGGGCAGATGATCAAAAGCTTAATCAAAGCAAAAGATTTTAAGAATCGTTGATAAGGAGGAAATTGAATTTAGAGAGGTAGCAAAGTGTATAGAATAAGTATTTTGCTTTTAGTTTTATTGCTGGTTTATAACTGAACTGTGAACTGAGAGCTGCAGGTGGTCTTTGAGTTGACAATATCAGCTTGTTTAAAGAAAAGAAACAAATAGGCTGATATTAACTTAAAATGCCAGGCCTGGAAGTTAATTGGGGTTGATTTTTGTCTAAAGAATAGCTTAGCTGTTTTGGTTCTGGAGATGCGGTATGCTCAAACAGATGGCGGATATCCAGATATTAACTGGGCCTCACAGGGACAGTGGTGTCAATCAGTCTAGCTAAGGAAAACCAAAGTTTGAACTGGTTTTGAAATGTGTATAGTCGGAAGAAATGTGACTGCCAAAGCTAGAAGAAGATGTAATTACTCTCTGGTTATCCGTTCATTATCAACTTTTTGAAAGTTTGGAGAATAGAATCTTAGTTATATGCATTCCATAAATATTCATTGGAGCCAACTGAAAGCTATTTGTATTGACTGGTGTTTTCAGAAACCAAACAAAATACAATTGGATGAACACAGCAGGCCAAGCTGCATCAGAGGAGCAGGAAAGCTGACGTTTCGTGCTTAGACCCTTCTTCAGAAATTTTTCAGAAAACCCATTTATGAAGAAAGGTCTAGGCCTGTAACGTCAGTTTTCCTGCTCCTCTGATGCTGCTTGGCCTGCTGTGTTCATCCAGCTCTACACCTTGTTATCTCAAATTCTCCAGCATCTGCAGCTCCTACTATCTCCAAAATACAATTGTTTGTGTTTGTGATATTATGGATTATGGAAACTGCTTAACTGAACAGGCCAGTTACATTTTCCTTTTTTGTTTTCTTTAATTTATCCCTTAACAGTGTCTGTATATCTGTCAATGTGTGAGCGGAGGCTAGAATTAAAGAAGATTAGGTTGAAATCATAGGCATCAATTAGATTACATTGCAACTGTTCTGATGACACCAGCTTCTACAAAGGGACCTCTGAAATGTCCACGTTCTTCTTCAACCAGTGGATCCTCACCAACTTAACTAACAAGCCCCGCAGCCGTGTCCGATCCACTACCCGCACTTCTGCCTTCATTCCTTCCCTTCCCTCCCACAACAGCGATAGGGTCCCCCTTGTCCTCATCTAACATCCCACCAGAATCCACATCCAAAGGATCATTAGCCGCCATTTCTGCCACCTCCAAGGGGATGCCACCACCAGCCACATATTCTCCTCTGCTCCTTTGTCAGCCTTCCGCAAGGATGTATCCCTCTAGGAGGTCCTGGTCCACTCTTCCTTCACCCCCAACAGCCCAGCACATCCCCGTAGTACCTTCCATTGCAATCGCAGAAGGTCTAACACCGTCCATTTATCTCCTCTCTCCTCAGTATCCAAACACACCTTTCGGTTGAAGCAGCGCTTTATCTGCATTTCACTAGCCTAGTCTACTGAATTCGTTGCTCACAATGTGGTCTCTTTTACACTGGGGAGACAAAATGCAGAGTGGGTGACCGCTTTGCAGAACACCTATGTTCTGTCTGCAAAAATCAACCCTTCAACCGGTTGCCTGCCACTTTGACACACCACTGTATTCCGTGGCCAACATCCCTCTCTCACGCTTGCTGCAATGCTCCAGCAAGGTCCAGCACAAGCTGGAAGGATAGCTTCTCATTTTCACTTGGCAACTCTGCAGCCTTCAGGACTCAATATCAAGTTCAATAATTTTGGGGCCAGAGCACCTTCTCCCATGTCCTTACCCCAACCCCGACATACTAGCCCTTGTCATTACATGGGCTACTACCACAAACAACCCATTGTCAGCTACTAATGGTCCCCATTAGCAGCTATTGATTCTTCCAGGCTGACCTTTACCCATTCCTTTGTCTGTCCAACTGTTTGTCTCTTTGTTTGGGCTCCATATGCACCTATTGTCTATTCCTTCCCTTCCTGTCTCCCTCCACCTGACCTTCAGCACATATACTAATTTTTTCCTGCCCAAAATCAATTTTCAAGACGGGTCACTGGACAGAAAATATTAACTCTGCTTTGTCTCCACAGATGCTGCCAAACTTTCTGAGTTTTTCCAGCAATTTCTGTTCTTGTTTCTTAATTAAATGACCCTTTCGTTTAATTTAGCTGAGCTGAAACTACTGTATTTATAATAGATTGTTAATTCTTTTGTTTAGGCTTTCAACTTGGTGTCTGGTAGTTATTCATAAAGTATTGTTGTAAACCATTGGAGTCAATTTTGAGGGTCATTGAGTATTTTAAGGCATATTTTTGAGGGTCATTGAGTATTTTAAGGCATATTTTTGAGGGTCATTGAGTATTTTACTTTTACTTGTTGGGCATACAGGGATAGGGAAGCTGATTTGGCTGTTTGTCTATGTCAAAACAATGTATTTTATTGCTGTATTGTATACTGTATACAACATACCACGATTATTATTTAGTCATTACTTGCTTTACTTGTTGACAAATTGAAAAAAAAATCATAATTCTGAAAGCAGAAAAATCTCCAAGATAATGGAGATTATAATGCAGTACACAATGCAATGTCATACCTCACACTGAGTTTAAAATCCTATTGGATTGAAATGCAGATGAAATAGCGTCCTAATGCGATAATAGAAATGTCGTAGCAAATCCTATCACAAACAGCAAATGTCCAGGACCTTGAACATCAGGCAATAGCAGTGGTGTGAGCAGGTGGCAATGCAGAATGAGAAAGTGACTTTCAATATTTCACTTAGACACAGCCTGCCAAAAGTGAAACATTTTCATTTCTTGTTTAGTAATACAGACAGATACTACCATGGGAATATGAACAATACAATTAGCCAGTCAGGTAACTCAACCTTGTTCTCTGTTGATATAAACCATTGTCAATAAAGATGGGTTTAGACAGAATGTCTGAAATTGAGGGAATCTCATTTTCCATTATCATTAAAGCAGACAGGGGTGGAAGTCATCTTCCTTTAAAAGGGATAACAAAAAAACATTTAATATTGGATTTGTGTTCATAGCCATTTTCTTCTCACTATCTCAATACGATAATAAAAATCCACTAAAGTGATACTGATGTTGGGAAGCAATTGCTGCAGTTCAAATGCTCAGTTCAGAACATAGGGATTTCAAAATTTTCCAAAGTTCCAACATCTGGGAAGGTTAAAAGACAGAGCTGTCGCCACTACTGAGCTGCATTATAGTGACTTTGTTTGGTTCTGATCTTTTATCAAATGTAATATTCTGGACTCAGAGCGGCTGGAACTGAATCAGATATTTAAATTGAAGTCTGTACACTTAGCCACATAAATGCATCTTCGTATGGGGATCGAAACAGGTTTGTGCTAAACCAGCATTGTCATAAGTCTGTAATTGTCCTAACCAAGGAATATCTGCCCTGATGTAAGGAAATCATTTAGATGAGGAATGTATACCAATGTATAAGCATGTGAGCAATATTGGGCTGCATATTCCTAAGTAAGCTAGAAAAAGTAGCCATGCTTGTTTATAATTAAGGCTTTCACAGCATCATGGATTCGGAGAGCTGTACAGCATAGAAACAGACCCATCGGTCCAAATCGTCCATGCCGACCAGACATCCTAAATATATTTAGTCCCATTTGCCGGCATTTAGCACATATCCCTGTAAACCCTTCCAATCCATATACCCATCCAGATGCCTTTCAAATGTTGTAATTGTACCAGCCACCCCAACTTCCTCCGGCAGCTCATTCCATACACACACCACCCTCTGTACGAAGAAATTGCCCCTCAGGTCCCTTTTAATTCTTTCCCCTCTAACCTTAAACCAACACCTTCTTGTTTTGGACTGCCCCACCTTGGGGAAAAGACCTTGTCTATTCACCATATCCATGCCCTTCATGATTTTATAAACTTCTATAAGGTCACCCCTCAGTCTCCAAAGCTCCAGGGAAAATAACCCCAGACTATTCAGCCTCTCCCTATAGCTCAAACCCTCCAACCTGAGCAACATCCTCGTAAATCTTTTCTGAACCCTTTCAAGTTTTACAACATCCTTCTTATAGCAGGAAGACGAGAACTAGCAGGAAGACTAGAACTGCGTGCAGTATTCAAAAAGTGGCCTAACCAATGTCCTAACCCTAACTCTAACCCTGTATAGCCTCAACATCACCTCCCAACTCCTCAGCTCAATGTATTGACCAATCAAGACAGAGCACATTGATACTCAGATATAGCATAGGAAGCACAGTTAAGTGTTAAATCTGTGCTTAGCTTAGAGTTTCATACGAAATTTCTTTCTCCAGAAAATTGATCCTTTAACATTTACTGTGACAACATCTTATCTACAAACAGAGTAAATTACTTTAGTAAGAAAACAATGTTTAACACATAGAGAAAAGAAATAATCAGTTTTAGGGGAAGGTGTCAACACCCCTATGATTTGGGAAGTCTGTCTCTGTGTGAGGCACAACTTTAAACTGGTGAACAGAACTGTTAATACAGTGTGGAACTGGAGGAACACAGCAGGTCAGGCAGCATCAGAGGAGCAGGAAAGTCAGCGTTTTTAGTTTACACTCTTCAGCAGGACTGGGGAGGGTGAAGGGAGCTCGGAAATAAATGAAGGGTTGGGGCTGGGGAAGGTCGGTGGGATCGTGATAGGTGGATGCAGGTAGGTGGTGGTGGAGATTGGCCAGTGGGATTGGAGGGGCGGATAGGTGGAAAAGAAGTTGGACGGGTAGTGTCAGGTCAAGGAGGTGGGGATAGCGGGAAGGTTGGACATGGGATGAGGCCGGGGGTGGGGAGGTTTTGAAACTGATGAATTCTATGTTGAGGTCATTGGGCTGTAAGCTCCCGAGGCGGCATATGAGGTGTTGTTCCTCCAGGTTGCGTGTGGTGTCATTGTGGCACTGGAAGAGGCCCAGGATGGACATGTCACCCAAGGAGTGGGAGGGGGAATTGAAATGGTTGGCAACCAGAAGGTGTTGTTGATCACAGTGTACAGACTGCAGATGTTCCGTGAATTGGTCACTGAGTCTGCACATGGTCTCACCGATGTAGAGGAGACCACAACCACAGGAAGTGCTATACCTGCCCCTTCACCTCCCCCCCTCATCTCCGTCCAAGGCCCCAAACAATCATTCCATATCCAACAGGGGTTCATCTGTACATCCTCCAACTAGGTCTACTGTATCCATTGCTCCCGATGTGGTCTCCTTTCCCCTTCCGCAATCCTGATGAAGGGTGTAAACCCGAAATGTCAACTGCCTTGCTCCTCTGATGCTGCCTGGCCTGCGTTGTTCCTTCAGCTCCACACTGCGTTGATACTGACTCCAGCATCTGCAGTTCTTGCTATCTCCAAACAGGTCTGTTTTTGGGCAAAAAATTGACAATGTTTCTCTGAGTAAATCATTGTTACATTATTAACTTACAATGGAACGAAGCAGGTGCAACGAAGAGTTCCTCCATCAGGCAAGCAATTAGTGCAGTTTGGGCTCATGATTTGCTTCATACATTATTTATTATTAGTAATAGCTGCATTTATAAAATACATAAACAAACCTCAAAGACTTTTGCATAATGGCTACCTCAAAATGTAGCAACTGTTGTTATTTGGCTCAATGATATTATAAGGCATTGAGGGAATAGGTTTCCATTGACTTGTTATGGGAGAAATCTGGCTGCACAGCGAAAGCAGTCTTCATGGAACTCTCGGATTTTTAAATCAACCAAGGACCCCATCTCTAATTGGTCTGGTGATACGATTGGGCTGTTTTGAGCATTTCTGAATCTCAGAATTAATCCAGGCCTGGCCACCGGACACTTCACAAGTCCCATAACTTTCAATCTGCTCAGGCTTGTCCTCCTCTCCCTTTACAGACTGACCTGTGGCTGAGATATGTGGGGAATACCATCCCGTGTAAGTTCCGCCCAAGCCATTTCACCATCTTGACTTCAAAATACATTGCCTTCAGCGTCGCTGGATCAAAATCCTAGAATTCCCTCCTTAAGCCCAATGTGGAGGTACCTTTTGCAAATGGAAGGCTGCAGGTCAAGAAGGCAGCTCATCACTGTCTTCTCAAGGGCAACTATGGTAAACAGGTTGGCATTCTTCTCACTGGAGTTTAGAAGAATGAGAGATGATCTCATTGAAATATGTAGGATTCTGAAGGGGCTTGACAGGGTAAATTCTGAGAGGATGGGAAAGTCTGGGACCAGAGGATAAAGTCTCAGAATAAAGGGGCGCCACTTTAAGACTGAGAAGAGGAGGAGTTGCGTCTTTCAGAGGATTGTGAGTCTTTGGAACACTTTGCCACAGAGAGCTGTCAGGGAAGGGTCCTTGCTGAAATTGATCGATTCTTGATCAGTTGGGGTATCAAGGGTTATGGGGAAAGGGCAGGACTGTTGAAGCAGTCATGTTCCTAGTGAATAGCAGAGCAGACTTAAGGGGCCAAATAGCCTTCTCCTGTTCCGATTTCTTGTAATCTTGCGGTCCTATAGGGATGGACAATAAATGGCGGTTCTGTTTGTGACACCCACATCTCAAGAATATATAAACAAAAAAACAATCACAGGCATGTCTGGGCGCAAGCTAAGTAATTCAAATTCTCTGCAGCACGCTTCCCTCAGCATGTCATACTTCAAGGGAACAGAGCTCAGTAAGATAGACACTGAAAGCTTTGTGCCAATGCGTCACTTTAGGTAATAACATCACAAGTATGTCTCCTGAAGGTGTATTGCATATCTACTGTAAGACATACAACTGACCAGAGAGCCTTTCCCTGCTTGTAGAGTATATAGGGGCCCTCAGCAACCAAAATACATTCTGCGAGGTCTCAGAAATAGAAAGACATAAACTGCCTGATAATTGTTATTTTGTAATGCTCATTAAAAGGTGGGCAGTGGCCATGGTAACAAGAGAACTCCTCTTCCCTTCTTTGAAAAGCATTACAAGTTTTTTTTTCTACCCTTTTCAGAGAAAGACAACTCAACTTACCCAAGCTTACCTGAATTTCCAAACGCACCTTCAAAAATGTGACATTCCTCAGTACTGCAGTCAGAAGCCAGCTGTGATCATGTGCTCCAGTATCTGATGTGGTAAGGCAGAGAGAAGGGAAAGGAGAGTGTTAGACATAACATGATCAGCCATGGAAGAAGGACATTTTAATGTTTAGGGCATTACTGACTTGGAAGGAAGGAACATCATTAGTTTGATGGAAATAATAAAGCAATGGTTAGGGACAGAATATCCACAGCTAAGATTGTTTGGAAGTAATAAAAGCAGAAGAGTTAAAAGTTAGCTCCATTGAAAATATTTGCAAAAACTGTTTGTGGCTTCTTCGTATGAAACGTTTGAATATTTTCTGGTCTGAATTATTCTGATTTTGTTGAATTGATCTGGAGCTGCTGGTCTGTTTTTTTTAATGTATTTCCCGTATCAACCAGATAGAAGAATATTGACTGAGACATGCTGAACCTGGAAATGTGAGTTAGGATAATTAATTCAACACCAAATTAAAAAATGGAAAACAAAGCAATGAGAGAGAAAGAGAGATAGGATTCATAGAGAACAATAAAGGGGCGGCAAGTAAAAGGTTCAAAAGAAGTTTTCAAATTTTTAAGTATCTCAAACAATTATTAAAATCTGAATGAACAAGATTGCATTTCTATATCAGCTAATCTTTAATGCTCTGTAAATTGCTTGGCAGTAACTGAGAATCAACATATTATTAAAATTCTATGCAACCAGAGTGGACAAGCCATGACTTTCTCTGATGCACTTCATGGGCATTTATCACTTAAAGAATTCAACTTCACATGCCATATCATGTGTGTGAATACCGGGTCACTCAGTGAGATGTCAATACAGTGAAACTTCTGGACGAGTGGCGAAACCCAAACAGGAACTTCCACATTTCCATGTTTAACTGTATAAGAACATAAGGTGTAGGAGCAGAAACTGGCCATTCAGCCTGCTGAGCCTGCTCCACCATTCAATCTGATAACCCTCAATTCCTCTTTCCTGCCTTTTCCCCATAACCCTTGATTCCCTGACTAATTAAAAATCTGTCTATTTCAGCCTTCTATATTCTTAAAGAAGAAGCCCTCTGCAGTAAGGAATTCCACAGATTCACAACCCTGCAAGAGAAGAAAGTCCTCCTTATCTTTGTCTTAAGTGGGCGACCAGTTAGAGTCAAAGTCATAGAGCTGTACAGCACGGAAACAGACCCTTCTGTCCAAATTGTCCAAGCTGACCAGATATCCTAAATTAATCTAATCCCATTTGCCAGCATTTGGTCCATATCCCTCTAAATTCTTCCTATTCAAAAACCCATCCAGGTACCTTTTAAATGTTGTAATTGTACCAGCCTCCACCACTTCCTCTGGCAGCTCATTCCATATACGCACCACCCTCTGTGTGAAAAATTGGCTCCTCAGGTCCCTTTTAAATCTTTCTGCTCTCACCTTAAACCTATGCCCTCTAGCTTTAGACTCCCTCACCCTGGGGAAAAGACCTTGGATGTTCACCTTATCCATGCCCCTCATGATTTTCTCAACCTCTATGTGGTCACCCTTCAGCCTCCGATACTCCAAGGAAAATAATCCCAGCCTATTCAATGTCTCCCTACAGCTCAAACCCTCCAACCCTGGCAACAAACTTGTTAATCTTTTCTGAACACTTTCAAGTTTCACAACATCCTTCCTATAGCATGAAGGGTCATTTAATTTAACTTTAATTTTTCTTCAAATGGCTTTATTACCTTTTTAACTCCCAGTTCAATGTGTTTAATACAGTCGAGGAAGTCATTTCTGGAATTGTTAACCACGGTGGAGACTGGGTGGAGTGCAATTCTTTCTGTTGGCTGGATCAGTTTGAGAGATTCCATGGCTGAACCTGTTCATAATCCAACCACTTCCTCCCAGCCTCCTCGCTGTCCAGAATCATTGGTATTCTGTCGTGGATCCAGTTTATGCTGAGATTATGCCTAAACTGTCCCAAGAGGGTAAACAAATCTTCTGCATATACCCTCTTAAGTCCCTTACGAATATTGTTTCTTTCAATAACATTGCCTCTCATTATAGAATCATTGAGTCATACAGAATGGAAACAGGCCCTTCGATCTAACTCATCCCTGCCAATCAGACATCCCAATTTGATCTAGTTCCATTTGCCAGCATTTGGGTCATATCTATCCAAACCATTCCTATCCATGTACTACCTCCTCCACCACCTCATCTGCCAGCTCTTTCCATACATAAACAGCCCTCTGCCTGCTAAAGGTTTCCTTTCAGGTCCTTCTTAAATCTTTCCCCTCTCATCTTAAAGCTATGCCATTTAGTTTCGGACACCCCATCCTAGGAAAAAGACCTTAGCTATTCACCCTACCCATATACTGTAGGTTTTCTAAGATGCCCCTCATGATTTTATAAATCTCTATAAAGTCCACCCCCACCCCCACCGCACCCCCAGCCTCTGACGCTCCAGGGAAAATGCTCCAGTCTATTCAGCCTCTCCCTGTAACTTCATCTTGTTAAATTTTAATTTCTTAATCTGTATGTTTCAGTTTGCAATAGTTTGTGGTTAAACTTACATTTGAATAACAATGGGAACCAATCATCTCACAATCAGCGCTTTGTAAAATCCAATAGTTTTATATGTTTAATAAATTCTGTATGTTAATTGTTGAAATCATTTCAAAATGATTATAAATTTTACTATCTTACTATCCATTAGAAGCTAAGATTAATATTCCTTTCACTTTCAAAGTGCTTTCACATTTTGAATGAAGCTGAACTCACATTTAATGTTGCTGGCAGTTACAAATTGGTCATTTGTGAGGAGGCATCTCTGTAGCTCAACTCATTACATTGAAATAAAGGACCCTTGAGATGGTTAATACTTGGCATGGGAAAACTTTGAGAAAATAACGGTGTTTGTTCAGAAATCACAAATTGTGTGTTTTTTTTACTGCAGCAGTTGACACTGTGAAGGACATAACGCGTCTGAAAATCCAATTGAAATCTGTTCACAGTTTTCTGTTCTATTATGACTGCTGCTTCTCACTTTTGACAGCTGAACATTGCCACCATTCAGGAGAATGATAATCTAACTCTGAGGTGTAATATGGACGATTTCTTTGAGCAGGATACTCTACTCACTGAGGTGGTGAGAATGACTGCAGGTGAGAGTCCAAAAATCAGATTCTCAACAGTAAGGAAAAGCTCACCCAATTAATTTCCCACAGGTTGGATGGGGAGTTCACAATCTTAGTGTCACGTGGCAAGAATCTTGTTTCCATGCATTCGAATCTCGTTAATAACCCAACTCTCCATGTTAACATTGCTCCTCCAAATTTCCTCTTCACATTTGAGAAACTCCTACGCAGAGTCACAGATGTTTACAGCATGGAGACAAGCCCTTCGGCTCAACTTGGCCATGCTACCCAGTTTTCATGATTAAACTAGTCCCATTTGCCTGTGTTTGGTCCATATCTCTCTGTACCTATCCCATCCACGTAGCTATCTAAATGTTTCTTAAATGACAAAATTATACTCAGGTCCATCATTTTCTCTGTCAGCCTGTTCCAGACACTCACCAGCCTCAGTGTGAAAACATTGCCCCTCTGGATCCTTTTGTATCTTTCTCCTCTCACCTTAAACCTGTGTCCTCTAGTTTTAGACTCCTCTGCCAGGGGCAAACTGTTGGCTCTCTACCTTATCTATGATGTGGAGGTGCTGGTATTGGACTGGGGTGGACAAGGTCAAAAATCACATGACACCAGGTTATAGTCCAACAGGTTCATCTGACAACACCAGCTTTCTAAGCTCTACTCCTTCCCCAGGTATAGTGTGGAAGAAGAGGTATACCTACACCTGAGGAAGGAGCAAGGCTCAGAAAGCTAGTGTTTTCAAATAAACCTGGAGGACTATAACCTGGTGTCATTTGATTTTTGACCTTGCCTTATCCATGTTTCTCATGATTAAATGGACCTCAATAGGGCCACGGCCCTGGGGGAAAAAAATGTCCCAGCCCATCCAATCTCTCTTTATAACTCAAAACTCAAACTCTCCTTGTACTCAATCATGATCGGGTACAGAAAAGATTTACCAGGATGTTGCCTGGTATGGTGGGTATTAGCTATGAGGAGAGGTTGGAGAAACTTGGGTTGTTCTCACTGGAACAACGGAGGTTGAGGGGCGACCTGATAGAGGTCTACAAGATTATGAAGGGCATGGACAGAGTGGACAGTCAGAAGCTTTTTCCCAGGGTGGAAGAGTCAGTTACCAGGGGCCATGGGTTTAAGGTGCAAGGGGCAAGGTTTAAAGTTGATGTACGAGGGAAATTTTTTACACAGAGAGTGGTAGGTGCCTGGAACTCGCCGCTGGGGGACATAGTGGAAGCAGATACTATAGTGATTTTTAAAGGGCGTCTTGACAAATATATGAATAGGATGGGAATAGAGGGATAAGGTCCCCGGAAGGGGAGGGGGTTTTAGTTGTGATGGGCAGCATGTCGGTGCAGGCTTGGAGGGGCGAAGGGCTGTTCCTGTGCTGTGATTTTCTTCGTTCTTTGTTCTTTGTATGACTTCAGGGCTCCTGCAATGTGTTTTGGAACTGAGGAATAAATAGGACTTGTATGTTTGTGACATATCAGTTTGCACTGACATGGGGCCAGGTATCTTCTGACCCTTGGCCTGCTTTTTAGCAGATAAGGTCTTTAGAATTTACTTAGAGACAAGCAATCCTTGTGACTGAACTTTCTTTTAAGGTGCACAAGGACTTTACAGCCAGGCAGTCTCTGTAGTTTACCTTCCTTCTTTTTTTCAAAGCTCAGGAAGCTTATGGTGGTGGTGGGCACTGAAGGGTTACACTCAGATCAGAATTGGTCATGTTGCTGGGTGCCAACCTGTTATTTCAACACCAGAACTTAGTCAGCAAACGCATTGCATGCACTTGTGGAAAATCATTCGGGGTGTGTGAGAGGGGAGAGATGAGTCAGTCAGCAATGAGTCAAGGGGCTCAGCTGAGAACTGTCTTAGCCAAATTCAGTCTGGCACTCACTCCTACATGAGTCCAGGGATGTACAAACGGTCCTGGAAATGTAGTTCAGTCAGGGTGCTGTTTAGATTTCACTCTGTGATGAGTGGGAGTGGGTCACGGTCACTCATGGCGGTTTGGCCAACAGTGACCGAGGGTTTTAGCAGAGATAGTTCCGGAAAAAGTGAACAGCTCAAGTCTAAGATCTTCTTCATTTGCATTGGGAATGGTGACAGTCGAAGAGGTTGCCTGTAGATGATGATATGAGAACATCTTTGTTAGAAACTACAGAAAAGTAATAGCTCAGAAAAAGGCCATTCAGCTCATCATATCTGTTTCAGGAGTTAAAGATTGGAGAAGTAGACTTTTCAAAGAGGGTGGTGTGATTCTAGTAGGTCATGATTATTCTGGCCTCTACTTGGGGAGGATGTGGGGCCTGCAAAGGCATAGAAACATCTAGAACCGCAGGCTCGGGGTAAAGCAGGTACATTAATAATAATGTTAACCAAAGGAAATAGGGTGAAGGTGGCTGGCGATCAGGGCCATCGGTACATCAATACAAAATGGAACATGAAGAACGGAGAGCAATCTGTGGGAAGAGACTGCAGGTCACTTGTGGACCAAAAGATTGGAACCTCATCATATTGGATCAAAAATCAACTATGCAATAAGTTCAGAGAATTGCTGGGATCATATATACTGTTGAAGGAGTAAGTTACTGCTCTATGGGGGTTGAGTTAGCAACATTCTTTTTGACACCCTGCAAGACACAATTACAGTAATCTTACATTTACTGATTTGCCCCCAGCAAAACTGGAATCAATCGGGGCAAACTCTCTAGTGGTTGGAGTCACACCTAACATGTAGGAAGATGGTCGTGGTTGTTGGTGTCAGTTATCTCAGCTCCAGGACATCTCCGCAGGAGTTCCTCATGGTAGTGTCCTAGGCCAAACCATCTTTAGCTGCTTCATCAATGACCTTCCCTCTATCATAAGGTCAGAAGTGGAATGTTCGCTGATGATTGCACAATGTTCAGCGTCATTCGTGACTCTTCAGATACTGAAGAAGTCCATGTTCACATGCAGCAAGGTCTGGACAATATCCAGGCTCGGGCTGACAAATGGCAAGTGACATTCACACCAAACAAATGCCAGGCTATAACCATCATCAGTAAGAGACAATCTAATCACCGCCCCTTGACATTCAATGGTATTGCCATCAATGAATCCCCCACTATCAACATCCTGGGGGTTACCATTGACCAGAAGCTCAACTGGACTCACCACATTAACACAGTGGCTACAAAAGCAGGCCAGAAGCTAGGAATTCTGTAACTCACCTCCTGTCTCCTCAAAGCCTGTCTGCCATCGACAAGGCATAAGTCAGGAATGGGATGAAATACTCCTCACTTGCCTGGATGAGTGCAGCCCCAACAACACTCAAGAAGCTTGACACCATTCAGGAAAAAGCAGCCCAATTGATTGGCACTACACCCACAAGCATTAACTCCCTCCACCATCAACGCTCAGTAGCAGCAGTGTGTACTATCTACAAGATGCACTGCAGAAATTCACCAAAGATCCTCAGACAGCACCTTCCAAACCCACAACCACTTCCATCTAGAAGGACAAGGGCAGCAGCTATATGGGAACACCACCACCTTCGAGTTCCCCTCCAAGTCACTCATCACCCTGATTTGGAAATATGTCGCCGTTCCTTCACTGTTGCTGGGTCAAAATCCTGGAATTCCCTCCCTAATAGCATTGTTGGTCAACCCACAGCAGGAGGAAAGCAGTGGTTCAAGAAGGCAGCTCACCACCACCTTCTCAAGGGCAACTGGGGATGGGTAAGAAATGCTAGCCAGCCAGCGATGCCCACATCCCACAAATGAATAAAAAAAATCAATGCTACCATCTGCTAGTGGAGCAGAGAGACTTGGATCATCCATTGAACATTTGATATGGTCAGATACCTCAGTGCTCAGGTAATTAGTCATTTACAATAAAGCAGCTTCTGTGCCACTCAGTATATTTTCTTGCTCCTCTAACATCCACTATGTCTAGGTCTACTATCAACAGCCTGGGTGATCATGGCACAAGTCAGGAGTATCTTGGAATACTCTCTACATGCCTGGATGGGTGCAGCTCCAACAACTTTCAGGGAGCTTGATACCATCCAGGACAAAGCAGACAGTTTGATAGGCACCACATCCACAACATTCACTCCCTCCACCAGTAACACTCAGTAGCAGCAGTGTGTACCATCCACAAGATGTACTGCAGAAATTCACAAAGTCTCCTCAGGCAGGACCTTCCAAACTCACGGCCACTACCTTCTAGAAGGGCAAGGGTAGCAGATACCTGGAACAACATCATCTGAAAGTTCTCTTCCAATCCACTCTCGATCCTAATGTACGCTTCCCCTCCTCAGGCTGAACTGACACAACTGGGGGTAGGGTGGAAAACCTCCAGACTGTTCTGAGAGGAAACTACATGGGTCCTGTGACTGGCTCCTCCTTCCTGTGGATACCTACTAGAAGGCACCACTCTGACTCCCTCAGAAAAAGAAGCACCTGGAGTGAGGCCAAGATCCCTCACCAACTCCCCCTCCCCCATTGCTTTACAATTGACGCCGTGTGCCTGTCGCTGAACTGATGGAGGGCAGGTCCAAAGTATGTATCTGGTAGCCACTGAGTGTTACACTTGACCTGGATCACCAAAGCAGTTGCTACTCATTGCTGGAAATTAGGGACTCTTAAAAAGCTGATTTTTCATGATATTTGCTGTGCAGCATGAAATCTCATTTAATACCCATTACAACAATAATTAACTTTCCAAATTTCCAGCATATGAAAGCAAAAGGGAAGATTTGTAAGAAGGACTGAGGTCATGATTCCCTATTTAACTACTGCCAAAATTGTAGATCTGATGCCAAATGTACTCAATTATCAGTATATTGTTTTTGAAAATAAGGTTTTGCTCTCAGAAAGAATGGTTAATCTACTGGCCGATGAAGGTAGGAAGGGGGCAATGTTCACGCTGGCATCATGAGTAGTTGTTCCGTGGCCATTGGTCAGAAGAATTCAGACAAGTAATTGACACAGCATAAGTCATAGAATCCCTACAATGTGGAAGCTGGCTATTCATCCCACCAAGTCCATACCCCTGAGCCTATCCCTGTAACCCCACAATTCCATGGAAACCCACACAGACACAAGGAGAATGTGCAAACATTTGCCTGAGGGTGGAATCGAACCCAGGACCCTAGCACTATCAGGTAGTAATGCTGACCACTGGCCCACCATGATGCATCACCCTTTGAACATAGGCCCTTAGGTTAATCAAATATGTGTGTGTAACCAGTGGACATGCATAAGGTTTTTATCATCGAGGCAATGGCCTACCAGCATTATCACTAGACTTTTAATTCAGAAATTCAGCTAATACTCTGGGGGACCCAGGTTCAAATCCTGCCATGACAGATGGTGGAATTTGAATTCAATAAAGAATCTGGAATTGAGGGTCTAATGATGACATGAAACCATTGTTTATTGTTGAGAAAAAAAAAAGGCTGGTGCACTAATGTCCTTTAGGGAAGGAAATCTGTCAACTTTAACTGTCATGGCCTAGTGTGATTCCAGACCCAAAGTGCTGGGGTTTAGGGTGAATAATAAATGCTGGCCTGTCCAGAGACACCCACATCCCATGTGTGAATAAATAAAAATGAATACTTCTCATTTGTAATCACAGAGGAGAAAGATATTGTAGCTGAGGATTTCAGTTTGGATAGTAAGTTTCTAGAATATGTTAAAATTAATAAGGATTAGATATTTTAGCGACTTGTGGTGTACAGATCCTCGAGGCATGATAAGATATATCCCAGTGTGCTATGGGAGGGCAAGTGAGGAGATTGCAGAGATATTTAATACTTTGCTGGCCACTGATGAACTGCCAAATGACTGGAGAATAATTAATGTGGTTCCTTTGTTGAAGAAGGGCAGCAGAGCTACGCTAGGTAATTACAAACCAGTTATCGCATGTCTGTGGGAGGGAAATTATTGCAAAAAATTCTGAAAGACAGGATTAATCAACATTTTGAAAGGTAGGGATTGATCAGGGAAAATTGGCAAGGATTTGTTAAAGGGGTATCCTGACTGACTAATTTAATTAAGTCTTTTGAAAATGTGACGAAATATCTTGATGCAGGTAGTATATTTGATGTGGTTTACATGGACTTCAATAAGGCCTGCGTCAAGGTCCCATATGTCAGGCTGGTCCAAAAGGTAAGAGCCCATGGACCCAAGGCAAGTTGGCAAATTGGATCCAAAACTGGCTTACAGATAGAAGGCAACAGATGATGGTGCTGGGTTATTTTTATGATTGGAAACCAATGACCAGTGATCCACCGCAGCGGTGAGGGCTGGGACACTTGCTGTTTGTTATATATATTAACAATTTGGATGTGAATGTAGAACTTATAATTAGTAAGTTTACAGATGACATGAAGATCGATGGTGCCGTTGATAGTGAGAAGGATGTTCTCAGGCTACAGCCTGATATTGATCAGCTGGCAAATTGGGCAGAGCAATGGCAGATGCAATTTAATCCTGATAAGTGTGAGGTGATACATTTTGGGAGATCTAATAAGGGAAGGATAGACCTAATGTATCATAGGTCCTTAGGGAGTACTTGGAAACAAAGGCACCTTGTTGTAGAGGTTCATAGATTGCTGAAGATGTCAGCACAGGTAGACAGGATGGTGAAGAAGGCATACAGGACGCTTTTCTTCATTAGTCAGGGCGTAGAATATAGGAGCAAGGAAATCATGTTACAAGTTTAGAAAATATATAGGTCACAAATGGAATACCGTGTGCGGTTCTGGTCTACACACTATGGGAAGGCTGTGATTGTACTGGAGAAAGTGCGGGGAAAATTCACCAGGATGTTGTCTGGGATGAAAAGTATCAGTTATGAGGAGAATCTGGATTGATTAGGTTCGATTTCCTTGGAGCAGAGGAGGCTGAGGGCTTTGGGGGAGGGACCTAATTGAGGTATCCAAAATTATAAGAGGCATTGACAGGGTAGCTCACGAGAATCTTTTCCCCTTGGCAAATGTGTCTAAGACTCATGTGCATAAGTTTAAGGTGAGAAGCAAGTGATTTAGAGAAGATGTGAGGAAATTTTTTTCACCCAGAGAATGGTAAAAATATGGAACGCATTGTCTGAGATGGTGTTGGAGGCAGATACTCTCGCACCATTTAAGAAGCACTTAACATGCCAATCATAATAGGCTATAGACCTTGTGTGGGTAAAGGTAATGTAGTTGGTATTTGATGGTCAGCGTAGATATGTGTGCAGAGAGGCTTTTTTCAATGCTATATGACTCTATGACTCAAATGAGGGTGAAGTCATTGCTCATTAAGCAGACCTTATAGGCAGTGGCCCTCATTGGGCAGTCCTCAGAATGCTGTCTTCTCTGGGTGGAAGATGGACTAGAAGAAGAGGAAGAAGACCCAGGGAGGAGCACGCCTAATAGCTCAGCCAGAGAGAAACAAACTGCCCCACAACTTCAATGGGATCAACATTCAATGGGGCAGCACAGTGGAACAGTGTTTACACTGCTTCCTCACAGCGCCAGGGACCCGGGTTCGATTCCACCCTCGGGCGACTGTCTGCATGGAGATTGCTCATTCTCCCCGTGTCTGCGTGGGTTTCCTCCGGGTGCTCCAGTTTCCTCACACAGTCCAAAGATGTGCAGGCTAGGTGGATTGGCCATGCTAAACTGCCCGTAGTGTTCAGGGATGTGTGGGTTATAGGTGAATGGGTTTGGGTGGGTGCTCTGAGGGTCAGTGTGGTCTTGTTGGGCCGAAGGGCCTGTTTCCACACTGTAGGGATTCTATGATACTCTGTGGCAACAGCCTGTTTGTTCTCTGGTATCAGTGAACCATGCCCTATTGATACAATTATATACTTTCTCTATCTAAACAAATAATGTGTCATATTTCAGTTCTGAAGAAGTCCTGACGAAGGGTTGCAGCCCAAACATTGACTTTTCTCCACCTCAGATGCTGTCTGACGTGCTGTGCTTTGCCAGCATCACAGCTATAGACTCTGGCTTCCAGTGTCTCACAATCCTTATTGTTTCCACAACAGAATGGATCTTTCTGGGTTGGTTGCCCATTGCTGTCTCCTCATTAATATGCAAAGATGCTTGGTATTCCTCAACAATTTCCATTCCCTCTTCTTTAAAGACTGTGAGAAGTTTAATGTTTGCCAGTTCACAACTGTCTGGAATCTGCAAGTCCAGTTTTTTTTTACTCTATTCAGTTGTGGGATGTGGGCATCACTGGCTGGCCAGCATTTCTTGACCATCCCTAATTGCCCTTGAGAAGGTGGTGGTGAGCTGCCTTCTTGAACCGCTGCACTCCTCCTGTTGTGGGTTGACCCACAATGCTATTAGGAAGGGAATTCCAGGATTTTGACCCAGTGACAGTGAAGGAACTGCGATATATTTCCAAGTCAGGGTGGTGAGTGACTTGGAGGGGAACTTGGAGGTGGTGGTGTTCCCATATATCTGCTGTCCTTGTCCTTCTAGATGGAAGTGGTCGTGGGTTTGGAAGGTGCTGTCTGAGGATCTTTGGTGAATTTCTGCAGTGCATCTTGTAGATAGTACACACTGCTGCTACTGAGCGTCGATGGTGGATGGAGTCGATGCTTGTGGATGTAATGCCAATTAAGCAGGCTGCTTTTTCCTGGATGGTGTCAAACTTCTTGAGTGTTGTTGGGGCTGCACTCATATATTTCATCACACTCCTGACTTGTGCCTAGTAGATGGAGGACAGGATTTGAGGAGTCAGAGGTGAGTTACTTTCCGCAGTATTCCTAGCCTCTGACCTGCTCTTGTAGCCACTGTGTTTATGTGGTGAGTCCAGTTGAGTTTCTGGTCAATGGTAACCCCCAGGATGTTGATAGTGGGGGATTCAGTGATGGTAACACCATTGAATGTCAGGGGACGATGATTAGATTCTTTCTTATTGGTGATGCGCATAGCCTGGCATTTGTTTGGTGTGAATGTCACTTGCCACTTGTCAGCCCAACTTCTCAGTGGACCAGATTTTCATTCCATGAAAGAAAGAGAAGGTCGAGCATGTTGTGAGATGTCTCAGGTGAGTGAGTAGGAAGCACAGAGGGCAGGAAGGGTTAGTAGTTGTTGAGGATGAGGCAGCTGTGAGTCAGTGACAGAATATATTACATACAGTGCTGATGTTTGTCATTCAGCTGCCTTGAGATGAATGTTCTGCGGCAATGTGAGTAGTGGCATTGCGAGTGTGAGGTTACAGAGAGAAAACGGTGCTACTCACTTTTAAAAAGCTTAGAAGATGATTGAGCTTCTGGTGCACTGCTGGCCGTCTTTTTTGCCAGTGAAGACACACTGACCCATGCTGCTATCTCTGTTTAGGCTGGATGCATCTGGGAGGGTGTGATCAGTTGGAGATCTCCATTTCTCTCCATCCCCCTATTCAAACATATCTCAAGACTTTCCTCCATGAAGCAGAAAGCTGGCTAATTTTTCTCCTACCCGATATGTTGGAACTTTAGAAGCAAACTTGACATTGTGAGGGCCAGCCCCTAGCAGTCTAAAGTGTTGTCCAGCTGGATTTTAAATATGGTGCCAGAACATTGAAGCCAGAAGGTCCTGACAGTGGTAAGAACATACATCTTTCTCACCATGCAATCCATTGTGTAATGTGCCAAGCATCTCAGTTGCTTCAAAGATGAAGCGAGTAGCATGTGATCACATGAACTAACAGCGCCTGTCCTTTCTGGACTCTGATGGAAATGAAACTATGAAACTCACTTGCTGCTTTTTTTTTAAACTTCCTAAGGGAAAATCCTGCTCTTTGTTTCCAAAATAATGCATTCCTGCTCACAATGGTATATTTTTCTTGTTACTCTCAGCCGCTTTCCTTACTAGTAAGAAATGCATATTTCTGAAAATATGAACCGTCTTGTGTTTGTACCATGTCTTTTATCTGGAAAATATAATGCATTGAGACCTTTGTTCAACATTGCTCAGAGGCATCATTGTTACACATGTGATGTGTGTTATATTCTGAATTCCCAACAACGTGTGTAAAGCAAAGTCACAGAAGATCTGCCCCTACTGGCTTTTCCAATGTTGGTGCTATATCTCAGGCAAAATACACAGTGATACAAAATAATTGTTTCCGCTGACTCACCACGATTTCTAATTATGAAGCGTTTGTGAACTGTCTTTTTAAAGTTGGATGAAAATAATAGAGTCCATCCTGTTCAGTTCAAAAATCATCCAGAAACAACTGGACCATGTCTATGCAAGCCATTCACTGGAGCTGTGAAGCTCAATTGAGTAATTTGAAGTATAGCAAGAACAGAAATTGGGTGGTACTGAATCAGCCACTTGCCTTTCTTGCTTTGGAAATACTGAGTACTTGGTCTGTCAATATGACTCAGTTGTTTAGTCATTACTCTTCTGTAGAGGGCCAAGGGGACAAGAAGCAATGTAATATTTCATGCCTGAGGATGAATTGGGCAATTATAAGTCTAACATTTGAAGTATTTGTTACAGCTAATGCTTCTATTTCAGAATGATTAAACCACACAGCACAGGGTTAGGATTTTTTTCCATCTTTCAGGATAGGTTTTTACCCAGAGCTTTATAGAATTGGAACAACAAATCCCTTCAGTGCCCACCTGTGTATTACATGTTAATTGTGGCAACTGGGGACTAACACAGAGACAGAGGAGTGGAGAGAATATCATGCAGCAAGTTCCCCAGTGTGGTAAGTGCAAACATTGTAAGCGCAGGCAGCAGGGATGGGGTGATTAATCATAGGTAACTATTAACAAGTGACTCATTCATTGTACCTTGCCTCTGTTTGGTTGCGTTCAAATACAAAGTTGCAATAGACATATATTTCATCCTGTGTCAGTCCACTTCAAGAATCAAATAATTTAGTTTGGAGAAAGCAGCAGCTGAAATATAGAGATGTTTTCCATTTTCCAGTTTAAAGAAAGTTCAGCTGACACAGTCATTGGTTGCTTGGAATCAAATTTCTCATTGCTGATAAAAAAAACTTTGCATTAAAATTCCTTGTGTTGTTCTGAAAGACCTGGTTGCGGCAAATTGGAAACATAATAATGTACATTTGAGTCATTTGGAAAGTTCATGAAGAATTAGAACAAATTGTAACTAACATAATATGGACATGATAATTTTTCCATTAAATTATTCACAAAGGTGAAACAGGTCCCACAAAATAACAGTGAGGGAGTTTTAAAGATAAAATAAGATGAATGGCAGATATACCTATTCTCTCTCACTTTAGACCTTTGGTTCAATCTTGTCTTTGCTTTTCTTTAATTCATTTGTGAGACGTGGGCATCTCTGGCTGGCCAACATTTATTGCCTGTTCCTAGATGAACTTGAGAAGGTGGTGGTGAGCTGCCTTCTTGAACTGCTGCAGTCCACCTGATGTAGGTTGACCCACAATACCCTTAGGGAGGGAATTCCAGGATTATGTGTGCATATGTGTGTGTGTGTGTGTGTGTGTGTGTGTGATTGTGTGTGCATGTGTTTGTGTGTGTATGTGTATGTGTTTGTGTGTGCATGTGTATATGTGTGTGTGTGTATATGTGTGTGGAATTGTGTGTGTGTGTGTGTGTGTGTGTGTGTGTGTGTGTGTGTGTGTAGAAGGAAGAAAGTAAAGGCAAAAAAGAATGGAATGAATGTAGTAGTTTGGTGGTAAATAAGGTGAGATTGGTTGTGAGGAAATGATACAACAACAGTTTTCAAATCATTTCAGAAATGAACAGCTTCCACAATATATGTCTGCAGCGAGCACCGAGCGCTCCCATTTATTTTGCTTTTAGCTTAATGCTCACTCAAGATTAATGCCCTGCAGAGTTCTGACAGAAGATCAAAGGTAGAAGCAAAGAAATTACAGCAAAGATGGACAACTACTAAAATTAAACGTTTCTTTTTTCTAATGGCATAATGTAGTGGAAACAATAGATTTCTCTCCATCCATCTCTTCATGCATTTTACAACTCTTATCAAATCAATCTGTAATTTCTTCCATTTCAGTGAAAACTGAGCCAATTTTTCAAGTCTTTCTTGACATCTGTACATCACCACATGAGCTAAAATCTTAGTAAATCTGAGGACTTCTTTCATTAACTCATTACCTTCACTTATTGGAAAAAGTATTGGAATCAGTTATTAAAGAAGTAATAACGGAACATTTTGGAAAATTATAATCTAATCAAGCAGAATCCACATGGCTTCATGAAAGGGAAATCATGTCTGACTAATGTATTAGAGTTTTTTTTAGGGAGGTTTCAACTAATGTAGATCGAGGGAAACCAGTTAATGTGTTGTATTTGGACTTCCAGAAGGCATTCAGAATGGTATCTTACAAATGTTTAAGTCATAATATCAAAACTTACAGTATATTGGAATGGATAGACACTTAGTTAACAGGAAGGAAACAGCAAGTTGAGAAAAGGTGTTATTTTTCAGGTTAGCGACCTGTGACCCGTGGGATCCCACAAGGATCAGTTCTAGGACCACAACTATTTACAATATACATTCATGACTTGGAGGAAGGAAGTGAATGTACTGTAGCCAATTATGCAGACAATGCAAAAATAAGTGGAAAAGTAGGTTGTGGGAGGGATACAGACAGTTTACAGATAGGTTAAGAAAGCTGACAAAAAGTTAGTAAATGAAGTACAATGTTGGAAAATGTGAAGCTGTTCATTTTGGAAGGTGAACTAAAGAACAGAATTTTATTTGAGTGAAGAATATTTGCCAAAAGCTGCAACACAAGGGGATTTGGGGGTGCTTGTACAGAAAGCTAGTAAGTAGGTACAGCAGGTAATCAGGAAGGCTAATGGAATGTTGGCCGTTATTTCAAGGGGGTTGGAGTTTAGAGTAAGGAAGTCTTACTGTAACCGTACAAGGTGCTGGTGAGACCACATCTGGAGTATTGTGAATAGTTTTGGTCCCTCAATGTTATGAATGATATCATTTCATTGGAGGCAGAGAATGTTCACAAAGATGATCCCTGGTATGGAGGGGTATGTCTAATGAGCAAATGTTAAATAGGTTTACCCTCCTGTCAGTGGAGTTTGGAAGAATGAAAGTTCATCTCATTGAAACATATAAGATTCTTAAGGGGCTTGACAGGGTAAATGCTGAAGGATGTTTCCCCTCATAGGAGAGTCTAGGATGAGAGGGCATGGTCTCAGAATAAAGGAATGCCGATTTAAGACTAAGATGAGGAGTAATTTCTTCTCTCAGAAGCGTGAGTCTTTTGACACAGAGCTTGTTCAGGGTTTGGAGTGAGGAAACGAGTCCATAGGCTGAGATAAACATATTCTTGATCAATCAGGAATTGAAGATGATAGGGAAAACACAGGAATATTAATATGAAGTTGTTGGAATAGCCATGATCATAGAATCATAATATCTCTACAATGCAGAAAGAGGCCATTTCAAGAGTGCACCGAGCATCCCACTCAGACCCAACACTCTACCCTATCCCTGTAACCTTGCATTTACCATCTCTCATCCATCCAGCTTGCACATCCCTGAAATCTATGGGGCAATTTAGCATGGCCAATCCACTTAATGTGTACATCTTTGGACTGTGGGAGGGAAATGGAGCATCCAGTGGAAACCGACTCAAACATGGGGAGAACATGTAAACTCCACACACAGTCACCCAAGACTGGTATTGAACCCAGTTCCCTGGCACTGTGAGGCAACAATGCTACCCATCATTGATTGGTGGAACAGGCTCGATGGAACGAATGGTCCACTCCTGTTACTATTTCTTATGATCTTGTGGTTTTCCCATAATGTGGCCACCACTGTAGATGTATCACTAAAGTTTGATATAGGATTACTTTTCCTTTGAATTGCTTTATACTCGATGCCACTTATCACAATACCCATCATTTCCTTAGTTTATTTCAGTGTATGAGGTATTGCTATTATTATCTTGAAAATGTGTTAAGCTCAGATGCAATCAGACAGAAAGCATTATTGAGTCCATGGCTGAAAAACGTACATAGCAACAGTCGTCTTGAAACTATGGGTGCAAGCTGCATTCCAAATTCACATCAATGGTGCTTTAATCACATGTACAGGCTTGTTGATGGCCACAGTGGCTGCTATTTTGGTGAGGGTGTGAACAGTGCCATCATTAATGATTAAAAACTGCAACAAGTGATCAGTCAGAGTAACCGAGACAACAAGGTGCAGGGCTGGATGAACACAGCAGGCCAAGCAGCATCATAGGAGCAGAGAGGCTGACGTTTCGGGCCTAGACCCTTCATCAGAAAAGGGGGAGG
>NC_063334.1:113850548-113905370 GCF_021869965.1 Rhincodon typus
TTTAAGGGCATTTAAATGGTCATTGGATAAACATATGGATGATAATGAAATAGTTTAGGTTAGATGGGCTTCAGATTGGTTTCACAGGTCGGCGCAACATCGAGGGCCGAAGGGCCTGTACTGCGCTGTAATGTTCTATGTTCTATGTTCTATGTTCCATTTAGCATGGCCAATCAAACGAACATGCACATCATTTGACTGGGGGGAAACCGGAGTACCTGGAGGAAAGCCATGCAGACACAGGGAGAACATGCAAACTCCACATGGACAGTTGGCTGAAAGTGAAATCAAACCTGCGTTCCTGATGCTGTGAGGCAGCATTGTTAACCACTGGGCCACCATGGTGTCCTAAAAGGGGATCATACCACCTTAAAGTTTTTGGAAAAATTTAAGGATAAAAACACCAGACTGTTTAGATGGTGTTTACTATTACAGCCATTCAATTTGAAAATTATACATGTGGCAGGACAAGAGAACATAATTGCCGACACATTGTAATGACTTCGATGAAGGAAGACTGAGGTGTTCAATGGCCGAAGAAATGGACTGAGATCAACCGTGATGTGGAGGTGCCTGTGTTGGACTAGGGTGGACAAGGTCAGAAGTCACACTACATCAGCTTATAGTACAACAGGTTTATTTGAAATCACAAGCTTTCAGAGCAGTACTCCTTCATCAGGTGAAGTGAAGAGAAGCACACAGACACAGAATTTATGGGCAAAGAGATCAAAACATGATACAAATGGTATGAGTGGAGTGTTGACAGGCTGAATAATAAGTTTCTGCGGGTGATCAAAAGTATCAGATGGTGTGAGTAAAGTGTCAACAGCTGAATAACAAATGAAGGGATGACCTATAATCCAATCAACTGAGGTCATCTGTCATATTGAATGTTTGCGTGCTTAGATTTAATGTAATTTATATATATAATGTAGTGTACTGACAACATGAGAATAAAGTCTTTGAAAATGAAGCCATCTTTGTATATTGATGATCTATATTTTTAAGGAGGGAGGCGTGAAAAATTGTGCCTTTTAAGATGGATTTGTTCTGTCCTGTTTCTCTTGAAGAGGGTCTTGTAAGCCTGGTCCAAGGTGTCTGCTCTATGGAAAGCATGGTAAATAGCTTTGGACTTTTTTAAAAATGTAGACAAAAGAAGCATAAGCAGGTGGAGTCAGGTTCAAGGAGGCCCAAGGTTTTAGTTTTTACTTTTGTTGAATTTGGGGTTTTGGAGTTGAAGTTGCTAGAAACCATTCTCTCTCTCTCTCTCTGAATTTGCTGTGGCCAGGGGCATGTTTACAGGATGCTACTATATTGGAACAGATGATGAGAAGTAATTAAATAAGATATTATTTTGTTAAATATTTCAATAAAGTTACAGTTATGCCAATTCTTTTTTTGTTTGTATTATAACTGCGGTGTAAGAATAAAGTATGCTTTGCCTAAAGCCTAGTAGTTTGACCAATCAAATCACTTCTGGAATGCAGTGCCTTATACTTAACTTTAAATAAGATACAAATTAGGGTCTAGGCTACCTCCTTGATATATTTACAGGGCTTTTAGTCTGATCCTTAACAATGGCTGACCTGAATGAGTCTTAAATCGACTTTACAGTCTCTCGGCCACAAACATTAGTCCTTGTCAATCAAAGATCTATTTAACACAGTCTCGAATATCTTAAATAATCCAGTTCCACTCATCACTACAGGAGCACATTAAACAACTTCATAAGATGAGTACTTAGGAGTCCTGCTGAGTTTCTCCATGAATTCCTGCTTTTGTTTTAGATTTTCAGCATCCACAGTTCTGTGTGTTATTTAATATGAGCCTGTGGGGTTGTAATTAGTGCATAGGCATGGTTAGAGGATTGCTAACCAATAGAAGACAGAAGTTTGGAATAAAGGGGACATTTTCAGAATGGCATCCTGCCATGAGTGGAGTGCCATGACTTGAATGGCGAAAGTGAACATATTGTTTAGTGATGGATCAAAAGTAATTGGGAAGGTAAATAGTGAGGATGACATAAAGAGTCTGCAAAGGGACATAGACAGGTTAAGCAAATGGGTAAAAACTTGGCAAGTGGAAAAAAAATTGTGAGAAAATGCAAGGTTATGCCCTCTGGCAGGAAGAACAGAGGAGCTAAATATTATTTAAATGGAGAAAGACTGTAAAAAAGCTGTGGAACAGAAGGATTTGGGAATCCTCATCTGTGAATCACAAAACACTAGCATTCAAGTTCAGTGGATAATAGGGAAACCAAATGGAATGTTGGCTATTATTTCAAAACCAAGTGTAAAATTAGGGAGATTTTGCTAAAATTATACAAGGTGGTAGTCACACAGAGGGTGGTGCACATCAGGAATGAGCTGCCAGAGATAGTGGTGGAGGTTCGTACAATTGCAACATTTAAAAGGCATCTGGATTGGTATGCGAATGGGAAGGGTTTAGAGGGATATGAACAAAATAATGGCAAATAGGACTAGATTAATTTAAGATATCTGGTCGGTATGGATGAGTTGGACTGAAGGTCTGTTTCCGTGCTGTATGTCTCTATAATTCATGACTCTAGTCAGGCCACAGCTCGAATATCGTGAAAATTTTGGGCCCCTTGTATAAGGATAGATATAATAATATTGGAGGAGTCCAGAGAACCTTCATTAGACTGATCCTAGACATGGAGGGACTGTCTTCTGTGGAGATGTTAAATGGAATAGGCTGGTTCTCATCAGAGTTTCACAAAATGAGATTTAAAAAACTGCCATTACATAGGAAAGACTTGTTAATTCATATTTGGTCTTTCTGTTCATTACCCAATTTGTGCAAGCAAATTACTGTTTTCTCTGTCTCTTGTATTAATACCATGGCTAATAATACTGCGTAAGAGCTAGGCTGACATGAATTAATGCATTGAATTTGATCATGATTTGTCCGCTCTGTGCCCTTTCCAGATTTATAGAGAATAGATATTGCTTCCTTTGCCACCATTTGTAGGTGGTTGATTTAGTGTTGCTGTCATTTGGGCAATCATTTTGAAGCTTTTCCAATTTCTTAGTGCTACTTTATGTACAAATCTGTCCATAATCTTTTGCAGTCCATGAGGTAAAATAGATTCATCATTCATTCCCCACTGTTATTATTGTAAAAATATTTCAAATGCAGACTAAAGTCAATTAAAAAGTGTCTGTTTTGTGATGGTCTTCTCTTGGTGCTGACGTTAGAGGGCATTAGAATAGTTTGGACTAAATTCTGTCTTCAAGCTGCACTGTGTAAGTGCTTGATTAATGAGATGGCTCCTTAAAGGGCCTCATGTCACTTACAGGTAGAGATTGCATACTCAGAAAAAAACCTTAATCCATGAGGATGGCATGGTGGCTCAGTGGTTAGCACTGCTGCCTCATAGTGCCAGGGACCTGGGTTCAATTCCAGTTCAAAAAAACAGCTTACCATTATCTTCTCAGGGGATATTAATGAAGGATGATAAATACCAGCCTATTCCTCATGAATAAATAAGAAATTACATTTCTGAATTCTAAAGAAAGCATTGAGTATCCTTATATGACAGGTCCACCACTAGATCAACTAGTTTTGTGAACCTCTGTTGTACTCCATTAATGGAATATATTTTCATCCTTAGACAGGGGAGCAAAACTTTACAGAATACTCAAGGTGTGGTCTCAACAAGGTTTTATACAGAAACCTTAATTGTTCAACTTCATGAGAAATGTCTTTTCTAAAATCACCACCATATGTTCCCCCTTCTTGCCACTGACATGGCCAACATTTATTGCCGAACCCTATTTGCCCTTTAGGTGAATGTCTTGCTAGGCCATTCCAGAGGGAAGTGGAGAATCAACCACATTGATTTGGGCTGGGAGTTGCATATAGGCCAGACTGGGTAAGGATGGCAGATTTCCTTCTCTGAAGAGCATTAATGAACAAGATTGTAACAGTTGCAGCAGTTTTGCAACAACTGATGATAGTTTCATGGATATCAATCAAGAGGTCCAGCTTTTAATTCCAAGTATCATTGTTTAAACTTCACCAGCTAGTTATGGTAGTATCTGAGCTGTGCCCACAAAGTGTTAGCCTGATCCCTTGATTTAGATCAATGGCACGGTGGCTCAATGGTTAGCACTGCTACCTCACAGCACCAGGGACCCAGGTTCATTTCCACCCTCAGGCGACTGTCTCTGTGGAGTTTGCACATTCTCTCCGTGTCTGCGTGGGTTTCCCCCAGGTGCTCCGGTTTCCTCCTACAGTCCAAAGATGTGCAAGTTAGGTAGATTGGCCATGCTAAATTTCCCATAGTGTTCAGGGATGTGTAAATTAGGTGGGTTATGCGGGATGAGTCTGGGTGGGATGTTTTGAGGTTTGGTGTGGACTGTTAGGCCGAAGGGCCTGTTCGCACACTGTAGAGATTCTATGATTTTATGACATTAGCACATGACCCACTATCTCCCCACAAATCTCTGATGTGACTCCTTACAGCCTAAAGCCAACACCTGTACACCATTTTATTAACGTCCAAAGGCTAAAACATCCCATCAGACCATTTCATTGAAGGTGAAACTAGAATACAAATTTATTGACAAGATTTGTAGAAATGTAGGAACAAAAATAAATATAATAATCTATAAAGGAAAGACCAAGCAGTGATGGAGCGTGGAATGAAACAGCTCAGAGGTGCACACAAACCTGCTCTCCCCAGCTCCATCTTGACGGAGGTTCAAGATGCTACTGGCTGGTTTGCCCTATGTGAGTTCAAACATTCATGAATTAAGTACTTGGACAGTTGAAAGTTAACGATGGCTTCTGCTAGACCCATAAGCCTCGCATTACAGCATTTGATATTGATAGAGAACCTTTAAAGCAATGAAGCATCTAAATGCACTTCACAGGAGGGTTATAAAACTAAGTGTGGTGCTGAACCATATAAGGCCAAGTTCAATCAGCCAAAACCTTGGTCAGACTTGTATTTCATGGAGTTCCCTAAATGAGGAGATTGAAATAAAGAGATGTAAGAAGTTAATTTAAAGATTTAGGGCCTAAGGAACTGAAGGAGCATTAACCAATTAATCATTATTGTTGTCTATGCATAACAGGGCAGAATAAGAGAAAGAACAAAAACAAAGTTGCTGGAAAATCTCAGCAGGTCTGGCAGCATCTGTAAAGGAAAAAACAGAATTGACATTTCGGGTCCAATGAGGAAGGGTCACCGGACCTGAAAAGTGAACTGTTTTTTCCTTTACAGATGCTGCCAGACCTGCTGGGTTTTTCCAGCAACTTTGTTTTTGTTCCTGATTTACAGCATCCACAGTTCTTTTGGTTTTTATTTAGCAGAATAAGAGCAGGATAGAAATGTTGCAAGTTTGGAGGATATTGTGTAGATAGGGAGGGGATAGACGATGAAGGAATTTAAATGGGAACAGATGAATTTTGACACCTGAAGTTTCTAATTGCGTAGTGAAAATGAATTTAAAGAGAAAAAAAATGTTTTGCACATGTTCCATGCTGCAGGCCTTAAACTGAGATATTAACAGAGAACCTAAGTGTGAGAATAAAGCAACATATCATGTTCCTGCTGATGGTTTTCAAGCATCAAAATTGCAGTTTAACATAGTTCACCGCTCATAGTTTGATAAAAAGATAAGATGCACTTAGTGTATTGACTTCATTCAGGTTTTTCTGTTCATTAATGTACAATGCAGAGATTCTTGGAAATGAGGCAAAGTATCCATTTATTATATGTGACAAGAATGTGATGCACTTTGGTCAGAAATAAATACTGTCAGTGAAGTGATGTTAAGAGGAATTGACCGGCACGCAGGGCTCCATTAGAGATTCACATCCCTCTCAGCTGAATGTACAACCCCAGAATGAATTAATTAACATCATGAATCTTCCTCCAGAGGAAGACACCAGGAACCTTTGTCATTGATCATTATCTCAAGATGCAGCATGAAATGCCCATGGACCAAGATGATTGTGATCACAAACAGGAATGTCTCCAGGTTACAGAATGTGCCACTCAATGGATCACTTACTGACTGACACCTCCTCCTCTGTGAAAATATGTGTCAGTTCAAATTATTAATTGCTCACTTTGCAGTCCACAAACCCTCACCTCTGATAATTGGAATGTGGAATATCATTGAAGTCCTTTTGCATCAAATTGATTTGGACACCAACATTCTTGTTCTCAGATACTATTAAAATTTAATATTTCACAATGCAGTATTAAAGTATAGCTCAACAGTTATAAAATATTAAACTGTGGCCTTTTACATAAGTTATTACAAATTTCAAAGTGTATTGGTATTCTTTTGAGAATAAAAATAACCTGCTCCTCAAGGCTTTCTTTTTGTTTTAGGGGATATTAAAAGTTCCCATGATACAATATTAAGGCGACACAGGCGTTGATATAGAGTCATAGAGGCTTAAAGCATGGAAACAAGCCTTTGGCCTAACTTGTCTATGCTGTCCAGTTTTCACAATTAGTCTTTAAAATATATCACCAATGTCACTGAAATGAATATTATCTGTTTATTATCTCAAAGTAACCTGTGGTGCAAAAATTATTTGCCCTGTTTTCCTGTGACCATTCTATAAAAGTACCTCAGTATATGTAAGATAATTTGAGATAAAGAAAGCATTAGGAAACAGGCATATCCTGTACAATATGTGGAAAAACGGTTAATAAGAAGCAAAACAGAAACTGATTCTGTGATTCTGCTCCATGTAATCATCCAGTTAGGCAGTATCTGGGGAGATATCAACAGAGTTAATGTTATGCTCTTTCCCGTTGTCCCAATTTCTCTGTCTCTGTCGCATCTGCTCTGAAGAGGAAATGTTCCACTCCCAAGCCTCCCAGATGTCCTCCTATTTCAAACAACATTCTTTCCCTCCTTTGTCATCCAGATAGCCCTCCACTGCATCTCCCCATTCCCTGCTCCTCAACTCTAAAACCCACCCTCTAAACAAAAAGATAGGTTTCCCCCTTGTCCTCACTTTCCACCCCACCGGCCTCCGCATCCAACGTATCATCCTCAAACACTTCCGCCAACTCCAATTAGACCCCACCACCCAGTACACCTTCCACTCCTCACCCCTCTCTGCCTTCTGGAAGGACCATTCCCTTCGTCACTCTTTAGTTCATGCCACACTCCCCATCAATCACTCTGACACCTCCGCACCCCCACGCCCACCACCCCACTATGTTCCCCTTTAACCGTGTGAAACAGAGCTTCAATTGCATCTCCTCCAACCTAGTCTACTGCATCTGGTGCTCCCGATGTGGTCTTCTGTACATCGGTGAGACCAAATGTAGACTAGGTGACCATTTTGCCAAGCATCTTGACCTGGCACAAAATGGCCAGCCTACCTTCCCGCCCATCGCTCAATTCAACTCTTACCCCCACTCCCTCTTCGACATGTCTGTCCTTGGCATTCTCCAGTGTTGCAGTGAATCAGAATGCAAATTTGAGGAACCACAACTTATCTTCCGCCTGGACACCCTACAGCCCAGAGGACTTAACATTGAGTTCTCTAATTTCAAATAACCTTCCCACCCATCCCCCGGCTCTCTTTCCAGCCCTGCCTCCTCCCTTCTATTCCAGCCACCAAATGGATTCATCCCTCCCATCAACCAACCAGGTCATACCTACTACTGGTGTGCACCGATCACTACCATTCCGCTACCCACATCCCCACCTTCATCTGCAGCTCCCCCTACCCCCACATCCAGTCCTGAAGAAGAGTCATACCCAAAATTTCTCATCCTCCAGATGCTGCCTAGCTTGCTGTGTTTTTCCAGCCTCCTGTTTGTCTACCTTATCAATAGGGGTTTCTGATCAGTGAGCAGCAGCTAAACCAGTCTGATCAAGTTAATTGTGTGCCCCTTAGAAGCTCTAAGGTGATAATAGCACCTCCACTGTCAACTTGTGCTTTGGATGGTTGGTTACTGATTAGAGGAATTTGCTGGTTCAGTACGAATCTGAGCTCATTTTCTTCAGGATTTAGAAGTAATTCTGTCTGGTCTTTGTGCCCTGTGGACTTGTAATACATTAAGCATATTTCTTCACAGCATATGGCATGCTGATGCCTACATTTTGCTACAAATTCCTGTGTCAGACTAATTAGATTTGGGATTTCCCTACAGTCTTTTTCAGTGAAAGCTGATATAAGAAGTTCATTTACCAGGAGAAGTCTGCTTTTTTTTTAATATACCAGGTTGAGGGGATTTGTGAAAATCCAATTTCAACCTTGAGCTTTTAATTATAGGGAAACAAAAAAAGAGTGGGATTTTTCCTACTGTTCCCAAAGTGAAATTTGGCCTGTGTTGATGATGGATAACATCTATAACCCAAAGGCCCACTGATGCAAAGAGATCATTGAAGGTTTGACTCTATTTTGAATGTTAATGATTTAAATTGTTTATCAAACAAACTAGCATACCTACAGAGCATTATGTATTTTTATTTGTATGTAAATTTACTTGGACTGACCTTTCTGGATCTACTTTGGTCTTGATCATGTCATCTCAATAATAAGGTACTTCTGGGATGTCACTGATATCATCTGCCACGCTGTCTCTGTTGAGTTTGTCTGAAATTTACAATGCTACATTTTGATTTCTGGCACTCGGCGACAGTGTTGATGATGAGGCTGGAAACAATAAATGTGAAATTGCTGGCTTAGTGAATTCACCAGTGTTGGGGAGCAATGTCAAAAAGGAGTCTCTAGTTCTGTGTTCGGCAGTGCAAGTGACCTTTATTCAGAGCTCTTTTACTGCACGTGTGGGAGAGACCAGATCCAATCCTGTGAATACACAATCAATGATGGACAACGTCATGGCCCACCTTAGGTCCTTCCATCATCCCATGGTGTTTGCCAGACCCTCTATCACCTGTCCTTGGGCTCTTATAATACATCTTAGTGACCACATTTCAACACTGATTGTTATGTCCCTTCCCAGATAATTGCCAGCTGCATCATACTGAGTCAATGCCGCTTGTTACCTTGTGAAGTTGTGATTTTTTTCCTGAGGTCAGACTGACTAAGTAATGTTTAACAATTGTCCCCTTACAATGCTATCCATTTTCCAGTGTCCTTTCATGAGGTTTACATTATTTGTCCTTCGAGCATCCTTGCTGGCAGGTTTAGGATTTCCCGTAACGATCTGCAGCCATTTGTCTGAAAGGATTCAGCTAAATTTCTTTAATTAATGTTTTTCAGTTGTATTTAAAATTTCAGTATACCTACATGCATAATATGTCATGGCAATTAATTAAAGAGGCTTTGATTATGGTGGGATCAGACTTTCCCTTCTACACTTTAATAAATAACAAATTTTCTCTTTCGCACCAAGATTTCTACGAGGGACTTTATCATGTTATCTAGTTGTCATGAGTATGAAGGCTATGATTCTGACTGTGGCAAATACTGCCTCAACTAACAATTACTTTCAGCAATGGGTAATTCCAACAACCAGAAATAGTGAGCAGGGGAATTATTCCTACTGTGTCAATGGCACTGTGAGCTGTCAGCAAGCAGGAAAATCTTACCCCTTTCTATTTCTACCATCTCCAACTGATTGGCTTCATTTATCACCTGAGTGGCTTAATTCCCCTCCTTCAGTAAATGCTTTTTTTTCTTGAGATTATGAAACAGCTGTCGATCTCTGCAAGAGCTCAGCATTGAAATCCATAATGCTTAGGTTCTTGTTATGTTGCCCTTGTGAAACATATTGCACAAAAAAAAAGTTGTTTAGTCAGCAAAATGTCGATGGAGAATGTAGGTAGCCCTTGGGAGGAGTAAGGACACCCAAGCCATTTGTAGGCGTAGAAAAAAAATCACATTTTGATTGAGTGCCATGCTGGTACTTGTGAGCAGAGTGGGTAATGTATTGGGCCCACACTTTGCAAGTTGGCCATTGTATAATTTTGGCTAAGGTGAGCGAAGGTGATTTGGGGAGGGAGGGAAAGGACAACACCTCAATTGCCCCTTTTATTGGCCGAACAGGATCTCTGGCACCTCCTGACAAAAAAAAAAGTTTAATTATATTCTGAGATAACAAGGTGTAGAGCTGGATGAACACAGCAGGCCAAGCAGCATCAGAGGAGCAGGAAAGCTGATGCTTCGGGTCTGGACACTTCTTCAGAACCCTTCATAGACCCTTCATAGTCTACAACATTTCGGAAGTGGCTTCTCATAGTCTCTTGAAAGATAACAGCTGAGACCGATCTCTGTTTAAATCCACGTTTAAATGTTTAAAAATTCAATGTTCACCTTAAATTCCTTACACTTCCTAAATATGTGTTCCTTTCGCATGCTCATTTTTAAAATTGTTATCTTTTTAATGCTTCAGAACATTGGTCTCTGGAAAGGAATGACTTCTAGAATAGAGGAATTGAGAATATGGACTGTTTGCTCTCTTGTCAATGCTCTTACGTAATGTTTCTGGGTGTTCTTCCTTTGCTGAAGATATTGGGTGCAATCTTGTAGAGGTGACAGAGGTCTTGATTCCTGGCTACTCTGCTAGCTGATATTCACACTGCTTCATTTAAGAGAGGTCTTCTGCATCTTGCTTCCTCCCCCACTCAAGTTTAAGAACCCCGGTCAGCATGGACGCGTTGGGCCAAATGGCCTTTTTCTATGCTGTATTCCTCTCTCACTACTTAATCCTCTAACAATGAACCTTTCCCCAGGATCAAAGACTCACACACCAAGGGCTTCCAATCAATCAAAGGTCATTTGCTCTACTGAACATTGTCATCCTACCATGAGTAGCTTATGATTGGGCTAAAGTGCTGTCACCAATCCTCTTTTCAATGATGAGTATAAGGATTTACCTAATAAGCTGTGGTAGAGGGTGTGTCTTAACGAACAGAAGCACTTGTTTTACAGGACAAGATGTTGTTTATTGTGTGAAAGCATAAGCATGAGTTAGGCATAATTACAAAGATTATCAGGAGCCAGAAGTAGCACATCTGCCACCATTAGGACCTTGCACTAGACTGCTCTACTTCCTCGATACCAGTCAACAGCAGATTGGGTGGAGCTGAATGCAGCTACAACATTAACTTCTTCAGAACTACTTCCTTATGTCCAAGGGGTTTTCTCCAGAGATAACATTTATACATTTGACTGTATACATTTAGCACTACTCCTCATCTCCCCCTAAGTCTCTGACTTCACAAATTTAGCCTGTCTGGAGGTTTCACAGGTATTTTCTCCCTTTGTTCTTTAACGGGATGTGGACGTCGCTGGCTAGGCAGCATTTATGGCCCATCCCTAATTGCCCAGAGGGCAGTTAAGAGCCAACCACATTGCTATGGGTCTGGAGTCACAAAAAGTCCAGGCCGGGTAAGGATGGCAGTTTCCATCCCTAAAGGACTTTAGCGAACCAGATGATTTTTCCTGACAATCGCCAATGGATTCACAGTCATTTGGAATTCTTAATTCCTGATTTTTTGAAAAATTGAAATCAAATTCCACCATCTGCCATAGCAGGATTTGAATCTGGGTCCCTGGATTAACAGTCTAGTGACAATACTACTAGGCCATTGCCTCCCTTCAGAATGCATTCTGTTCTGATTTGGAATGCTGGTAGGTTTTTTGCTTGAGGGCTGTTTACCTTGTTTCTGACATTGACCTTAATTGATGAGTGAAGCCCTTCATCACTGGAAAATTATTTATCTCTTGCATGTATTCACAAAGGATGTGATGTATATAGTTTTCTCTTCTTTACTAATAGGGGGCACAAAGTACAAGGGTGAGGAAGTGATGACATACTCATGCAAAACATTTACTCATCACGATGCTATTGTCAACTCCACATCATTGGAAAGATGTGAATGCATTAGAGAGAGTGCAGAAGTGATTTACGGGAATGGCTCCAGGTATGAAAAACTTCAGTTGTGAGGATAGATTGAAGAAGTTTGGACTGCTCTCCTTGGAGAGAAGAAGGCTAAGAAGAAATCTGATAGAGCTTTGCAAAATCATAATTGGGCGGATAGAGTAGATATGGAGAAGCTGTTCCCATTCATAAAAGGAAAAAAAGGCATAAATTTAAAATCATGTGCAAATAAAACAAGGGTGATCATTTTTCAGACAAAATGTAGTCAAGACGTAGCAAGCACTGCCTGGAAATGTCGTGGAGGCAGGTTCAATTGTGGATTTCAAGGCAGGCATTGAATGCTTATTTGGATAGTAGTGGTGTGCAGATTTATGGAGGAAAGAGCAAGAGATTAGCCCTAGGTAATAGAACCAATGTAGGCACAATAGACAAAATAGTCTCCTCCTGCACCACAACCAGTCTGTGATTCGGTGATTATGTCATTTCACATAAACCTGAATTTTGGTCCATTACCTTATCTGGAGAACCCTTAATCTTCCAAATTTCCTTCATAGAGGAACTCTTCCCTGCCAACTCATGTGGTTAGAACAAAGAACATGGAAAATTACAGCATTGGAACAGCCCTTCAGCCCTTCAAGCCTGCAGCGGCATGCTACCCGTCACAACTAAAGCCCCCTACCCTTCCAGGGACCATATCCCTCTATTCCCATCCTATTCACGTATTTTTCAAGATGCCCTTTAAAAGTCACTATCGTATCTGCTTCCACCACGTCCCCCAAGCTCCAGGCACCCACCACCCTCTGTGTAAAAAACTTGCCTCCTACATCACCTTTAAACTTTGCCCCTCACACCTTAAACCCATGGACCCTGGTAACTGACTCTTCCACTCTGGGAAAAAGCTTCTGACTGCCCACTCTGTCCATGCCCTTCATAATTTTGTAGACCTCTATCAGGTCGCCCCTCAACCTCCATCGTTCCAGTGAGAACAACCCAGGTTTCTCCAATCTCTCCTCGTGGCTAAAGCTCTCCAGACCCGGCAACATCCTAGTAAATCTTTTCTGTACCCTCTCCAAAACCACCACATCCTTCTGGTCATGTGGTGACCAGAACTGAACACAATATTAACACAATATTAGTTGCCCCATAACATCACCTGGAGGATAACTATTCTCATGACTATCCCTCACAGAAGACAGCTACACTGTTGAAATCAATACTTTATCTTTCTCCCTTGTAGAATCCTGCATTTTCAAACCAGGCAATTTCTACTTTTTGATCATGTCCTGATGTCTGGCTTCCATGGAAGTGTATGCAGCGCATTTTCAATGTTTTTTTTGAGCAAATCTTCACTCCCAATCTCTTGATACATCTTTTCCTGAAGCATATAAGCTGCTTATATCAACTTGGTTCTTCATTCACCCTTTGTCAATATCATCTGGGTGATTTAGACATTTGCACATTTTTGATTGTGATACTGGAGGAATGCAGCTTACATCACATGATATTTTTCCCTTTTTTATTATTCATTCCTGGGAATATGGTCCCACTCCCCCACCTAATCCATTGCTCTTTCAGCCATAAAGTCCAATATAGGGGACGTGCAAGATTCCACCTGATACAGACTCGAGGCAGCATTTTTTTATCTTTATTATCCCATAGGCATTGCTGTCAAGGTCAGTACTTGTTGCTCATCCCCATTTGCCCCCGAACTGAGTTAATGCTAGGGTCATTTCAGAGGAAAGTTAAGATCCATTCACATTGCTGTGAATTTGGAACCACAGGCCCACCAGACTGGGGAGGAATGGCAAATTTCTTTCCCAGATGTGTATTAGTGAATGAGATAGGTTTTTACAAAATTGCTTAATGATTTCACGATCAGCATTACTGAAAACAGCATGATGTTCCAGATTTATTCATTGAACTTAAATTCTACAGCTGTTGCAGTGGGATTTGAACCCACTAACCCAAAACATGAGCCTAGGACTGTAGATTGTTAATTCAGTGACATTAACACAATACCACTATCACTCCTTGCCTGTGGCATTTTATGTTCGCATCTCATATTCACATGTGACAGTGTGGAATAGCAGGCTATTTGATCAGTAGTTTGATAGTCATTCAAGCTGATTCGAAACACTGGGGACATTTTGGCTGCTCACTAATAGTGAACAGCATCATAAACATGGAAACAAGGAGTCTTTCTGCAACTATTAACAAGTTTTTATCACATACTTACTGTGGGAAACATCCCTACTCCTACCAACAGCATATGTCCTTGTCTAAAGTCTATGCAAGCTCATGTCTAGAAACTCAACCAGAATGGATCTGGTAAAGACACAATGGGAGATTAAGGTTGGATGTCAGATTGATGAAAATTTAAACATTAGCATACACTTTTCAAAATACAGTTTGACATTTAATAAAGCATTCAGTTTTTTGCTGATCATGTAATCAAGTGATATTCTTTTCATATTTGTTCATAGGATGCAGATGTCATTGGCTGGACCAGCATTTAGTGCCCATCTCTGAGACCATAAAATACAGGAGCATAATAAGGCCACTTGGCCCACTCAGTCTGCTCTGCCATTTGGTTATGACTGATATATTTCTCAACCCCACTTTCCTGCTTTCTTCAAAAATAAAGATCCTATCCATCTCTGTCTTAAGTATACTCAATAATTTGGCCTCCACAGCCTTCTGTGGAAATGAGTTCTACAGATTCACCACCCTCTAGCTGAAGAAATTCATCCTCATCTCAGTTCTAAATGGTCATCCCATTACTTTTTGATTGTGCCCTCTAGATCTAATCTCTCCTACTAGAGGAAACATCTTCTCTGCATCCACTCAATTGAGGCCTATCACGTTCCGTATATTTCAATCAGAAGCTCCCTCAACTTTCTAAACTCCTTCGAGTATAGACCAGGAGTACTCAACCACGCCTCATACGACAAGCCCTTCATTCCCTGGATCATTCTTGTAAACCTCCTCTAGACCCCCTTCAAGGCCAGCACATCCTTCCTTAGATTCCCCTTAGGGGTCCAAAACTGCTCACAATATTCCAAATGCAGTCTGACTAGAGCGTTATACAACCTCAGCAGGACATCTCTGCTCTTTATTCTAGCCCTCTTGAAATGAATGTGTCCTTTGTATTTGCTTTCCTAACTGCCAACGGAACCTGCATGCTCAACATAAGAGAGTCCTGACTTGGGACTCCTAAGTGTCTTTGTGCTTCAGATTTCCAAAGCCTTTCCCCGTTTTGAAAATTGTCCATGTCTCTATTCTTCCTCTTAATGTGCATGACCTCACTCTTTGCCACATCGTACTCCACCTGCCACTTCTTCGCCCACTCTTCCAGGCCGTCCAAATCCTACTGCATCCTTACTGTTCCCTCAAGACTACCTGTCCCTCTACCTATCTTCGTGTCAACTGCAAACTTAGCAACAATGCCCTCAGTTCCATTGTCCAGATCATTAAGGTATAAAATGAATAGTTCTGGTCCCAACACTGACCCCTGCAGAATACCACTAGTCACTAGCTGCCATCCTGAAACATACCCTTTTATTCCCATTATCTGCCTTCTAACAGTCAGCCAATCCTCGATCTGTGACAGTACCTTGCCCCTAACACCATCGGCTCCTGTCTTACTTAGCAGCGTCCTGTGTGGAATCTTGTCAAAGGCCTTCTGGAAATCCAAATAGATCACTTTCACTGGCTCTCCTTTGTCTAACTTGCTTGTTACCACTTCAAAAAATTCTATCATATTTGTTTGGTATGACCTCCCTGTGAGGAAGCTGTTCTGCCTAAGTCCTATTTTACCATGCATTTCCAAGTACGCCACAATCTTATGTTTAATAATGGACTCTACTCTTACTATTACCCAAGATCAAATTAATTGTTCTCTAACTTCCCTTCTTCTGTCTCCATCCCTTCTTAAACAGGGGTGTTATATTATCAACTTTGCCATCCTCTGGGATTTTCCCTGACTCCAGTGATTCCTGAAAGATCACCACCAATGTCTATACAATGTCTTCAGCTATTTCCTTCAGAACTCTGGGTATAGTCCATCTAGCCCAGGTTATTTATCCACCTTTAAACCCGTCAGCTTCCCCAACACCTTTTCCTTAGTAATGTTCACTTTTGCCTCTCCCTTATTTTTTACATAACTAATAAAACACTTTCATTCTTCTTTTATATTACTTGCTAGCTTACCCTCATATTTCAGCTTCTCCCACTTATTGTTTATTTAGCTATTGTTGTTTATTTAGCGGTCATCTACTGGATTTTAAAGGCTTCCACTAACCTTTACCAAACTGAATGTTTTTTCTTTTGCTTTTATGCTGTCCCTCTCCTTGTCAGCCATGGTTGCCTCATCCTCCCCTTAATGTATTTCTTCTTCCTTGGGATGAATTTCTGCTGTGTCTTCTGAATTACCCCCAGAAACTCCTGCCATTGCTGCTCCACTGTCTTGTTTAATACACTAATAAAGTAATTTGTGAGGTTACAAGAACTGACTCTTCATCTCTCTGAACAAGTCAAGAACCAGAGCCAATATTCTCCAGGCTCCCAATAACAGTTCTCAATAGCATTGTTGATGACATCTTCCTTTGACACCTAACCTACACATTTTTGGACTGTGGGAGGACATACAAACTCCACACAGATAGTCACCTGAGGCTGGAATCAAACCTGGGTCCTTAGCACTGTGAGGCAGCAGTGCTAACCACCAGGCCACCATGCTACCCTATTAAGCTATCACTTTCAAATCCTCAAAGAGTGAACACATATGTGTGTTGGTGTCTTGATCTTTACCTAAATAAGTACAAGACGAGAAAAGTATGACAAATGAGAACGTAATTTAGTATCTTGTAATGAAGAGTAGAAGTCATATTTAGGATCACTTCAGAATAAATTGGCTTTCGGTGTATGCTCATAGTAATTAGAATAACCAACACAAAAGTGATATAATCAAAATGATAAGTTGACCTTAACCTCAAAACAAGATTCGAGTACATGAGTAAAGATATCTTGCTTCAATGGAACAGAAGCTTGATGAGACTACACTTTGAGTATTTTGTACAGTTTTGGTTTCCTTGGATGGCTTTCCTTAAGGGGATTGCAACAAAAGTTCACCAGACTGATGCCAAGGATCGCGAGACTGTCCCACGAGGCGATGTTGAGGAGTTTGGGCTGTATTCTCTTGAGTTCAGAAACTTTGAAACTTGCAACATCCATTAAAGGAAAAACAGGACGGATGCTAAAAGGATATTTCCCCTGTCTGAGGAGTTTAAAGCCTGGAGACAAAGGGAAAATAATTGAATTTCTTCATTCATAGGCTGCCGAACCTTTTGAATTCTGCACACAAAACAGTTGTGGGAGCTTAATCATTGAGTGTGTTGCAGGTATTTATTGATAGATTTCTAGATATAATGACAGTATAGTTTATGGCAATGGCGAGGAGGTGTGAATATAATATTCAGGCAGGTGGTCAATCTTGATCTAGAATAGCAAAGCAGGTTCAGATGGCTGAATGGTCTACTCTTCCTGATAATTTAGAATGAATTCTCTGTACATAATGGTATTCTTTTATGCTTTCACCTCATCTAGCTGGATTATATTGTTCTTTCTGATACTGATGCAAATCGTATTGACAGAAGTAACACTGATTCCCACCTATCTTCCCCAGCCCCACCCCTTCTCTCACTATTTAGTTCTGAGCTCCCTTCCCTCTCCCCATTTCTGAAGAAGGGTCCAGACCCAAAGTGTCAGTTTTCCTGCTCCTCTGATGCTGCCTGGCCTGCTGTGTTCATCCAGCTCCACACTGTGTTATCTCTGATTCACAAACATGACTTTAATTAGATGTTGCCAGTATCAAAGTTAAACTTTTGTAAACGTTGTAGTGTCAATCCAAGGAACATTTATTTTGTCAGGCTGCAACTCAATCACAAAGTTTGTTATTTTTAATCTTTATTAGGCTTTTTGATTAAAAAAAAGAGCAGAGAGTATTGAATACGAAGAGGGCAGTTTCTGTCCACTTTCTTTGATCAGATTCATTTCAGAGATGCTGCAGAGATGCTCTCCAGCATCTGCAGTTCTTATTATCTCTGAAACAACTTCATTTCAGAGATGGTTGGTTTTCAGGCACATCTTTTCACTCATGGATACACACGCTCGTGAATTTGATGTTTTGGCAGCTTCTCCTAATGAGAGCAAGTTGACCAAAGACCACTTCCTCAAGTTCTAGTTCAGCCGTATTATTCTTTTCAACCAAAATGTTAATTTAAGCATCAGCTAGTTTCCAGGGAGTCTGCATTTTAATGCAAACATTGGCGATTGCCGTGATGTTAGATTTCTTGTGAAGAGTTCTGAAACAGTGCAGCAGCAAATTTAAATGGTGAAATATTGAGATTTTATATGATGTCTGTAATTCAAGATGCCGTTTCGAGTTTGAGGTTGAGCCTTGTTATTAACCCGTCATAAAGACACATTTCCTCAGAATCTAATTATACTCTGTTTGAATTAGTGGTGATTAGTGCCAACAGCAGATGGAAAGTTCCATTTCCCAGTGTTGATAGTCCTCAATTTAGCAAAGAATATATTGAAAACAATTTTTTTTAAATTTAAAAGTAACTACTTGAACGTTATGGAAGGCGGCAGCTTCAATCATCAGTTTCAAAAGTTTAAGAGCAGGGAAGTTATGCTGGCAACATCTCAAATATTGATAAGGCCACAGCTAGAGGATTGTGACAGTTGTGAAATCCACATTATAGGAAGGATGTGATTGCGTTGGGGAAGATGCAGAAAGATTTACCAGGACTTTGCCTAGGCTGGAGATTAGCAGTTATGAAGAGAGATTGGATAGAATATTGTTCTTTTCCTTCGAGCAGAGGAGATTGAGAGGGGTCATGATCGAGATGTATAAAATTATGAGGGCCACAAACAGGGTAAACAGGAAAGAACTATTCTATTTGATAGAAGGATCAATGACCAGAGGCATAGATTTAAGTTAAGGGGCAGGAGGTTTAGAAGGGATGCGAAGAAAAAAAAAATTCACCCAGAGGGTGGTGGGAAACTGGAACTCACTACTTATGGTAAACACTTAGGAAATATTTAGATGTGCATTTGTGATGCCAGTCATACAAGACCATGGGCCAAGTGCTGGGATGTGGGATTAGAAACGTTAGGTGCTTATTTCTGACTGGTACAAACCTGATGGGCTGAAGGACCTTTACCTGTGCCCTATTTGACCTCTATCACTCTGAAAGGGGCGTGGCTAAAAACATAAGAGAAGGAGTGTAAGCATGGACAGGGAAGTGTGACAGATCGGATAGTTGCTTTCAAAAATTGACACAGGTGAGGGAGCTCAAATGGAATCCTTCTATGCTGTCTCCACAGACCTAACATTTCAAGTCCAATATGGCAATTTTTTTTGGAACTGACTGCAACAGTAGCTGCCAGGCCTGCTGAGTTTCTCCAGTACTTTCTGGTTATATTTTATGTTGTGAACTAAGCCAAGTTGTCATTTTAATTAGACACTAAACTATTTAATTAAGCACATTGACTGCATTATTCAGCCAAAATTATGTGGAATTGCTGCCAGAAGGGATATTTCCATTTTTGGCATGAGCTTTCCATAGTGTTCACAATGTTATATTGTAGGTACAGTGAGTGGAGGTTACTTACGATGTGAGCATTGTTAACAAAGCTGGCTTATTGGCCATCTCTAGTTACATAGAACATAGCACATAGAAGATAAGAGCAGGCCCTTCAGCCCATTATGTCTGCGCCGATCATGATGTTATTCTAAACTAATCCCATTTGCCTGCGAATGGTCCTCTATTGCCTATCTGTTCACATGTCTGTTTAAATGCCAGTAAGCTTTGCGAATGTATCAGTTTCTATCACTACCCCCAGAAGCATATTCCAGGCACCTACCACCCGCTGTTCTTGAGAAAAGTTGTGATGATCCTTATATTTGAATGGCTGTTTTCCAAGTGGTCCCTCACTCATCTAGAGAAAGAGCATTATAGTGACTGTATCCTATCACCTAATGCATCCAAAACCTGAAAATCTATTTCCATATCGAGAAGAGTTTTTCAAAATCTAATCGCTTCTAGCTTGACAAAGCTCTTTGTGACATTGTTTAATACTCTCTGCAATATATTAGTTATACAAGTGAGTATGATCCTTATCTGTGCAGACTTAACTTAGATAGTCTGCTCCATTTATATGTCTACCCTGTTGACTATCAAACAGATATCAGGGGAGACAGTGGAGTGAATTATTGCTTTGACATAAATTATAATGGTACAGATTTTTATCGTGATTATCCAGAGTATGTCTGATGTCACCAAATGCAAGTAACAGCTGGTCATTTGTCATAACATTCAAGTCTATAGGCCTAGTGCTCAAAGGTGGGACTAATATATAGGAGCAGAATTAGGTCAATCTATTCATCAAGTCTACTCTGTCATTTTGCCACAGCTGATAGGTTTCTCCAACCCATTCTCCTGCCTTCTCCCCTTCACACTTCATCTTTTTACCAATCAAGAACTTGTTTATCTCTGTCTTAAATACTCTCAATGACTTGGCTTCCACAACCCTCTGTGGTAATGAGTTCCACAGATTAACCACCTTCTAACTGAAGAAATTCATTCTCATATCGATTCTAAAGGGTCATCCCTTCACTCTGAAGCTCCTTTAGGTGCTGGAGTCTCTTGCAGTCCTACAGAAATCACATCATTGGAAGTCATTGGAGTATCCTTACTAGGTTCAGTATTTAACAACATAGCCTCTGTGATGGATGGTTGTGAGGTCTTGTTCCCTTCTGTACTGAGGGAATTCTGTGCCATATTTCAGATCAGATCTGAACATATAGAACAACCACATAACAGGAAAATCTCCCATAGAACTAATTCACGTTAAGGTAGGAGAATACTCCCCAGTGTCTTGACAAATGATTATCCCCTAATCAATAAAAATGTGATCTGATCATTATCTAGTGGGAGCTTGCTTTGTGCAAAGTGACTGATGCACTTCCCACAATACAACAGCCAACCATATTGCAAAAGTATTTACTTCACTGTAAAATGATTTGGGACCCCTGAGAGTGGGTAAGTTGCTATAGAAATGCAAAAGTCTTTTTCAACGGACAGTCTAATAATTTTCAACAGACATCTTGCTGTATTCTCAAATGGTGTCACCTGAATAACTTTCTAATTTTGAAGGAAGCAACTGTTCTTACTTGGCTTGTTGGAATGTAGGCTGAACTGTTAAGTTCAATCTTGTTATTGATTAAAAGAAGTAACAGTTCTTTCAATATCTTCCCTCCTAGACCTACTGAAATGTGCAAGAATGTTGCAGAGCAAGCATTAGGATTGCATTAGTAACAACTAGACATTCATAAACCCTGACACTTGAACTCACCTTCTGCAGTTGGATGATTTTAATGAGTTTGTTATTTTGTGCTGGCTGAAATGTAATGAGCTGATTCATTGGATAAACTGAGCAGGAAAAATCTACATAATAAATCAGTGCCTGTTAGCAATGGTCATCAGAAAAAGTGAAGCGCAATTTGTTTATGCTGGCTATTGATTGAAATCCAATTAATATGAAACTGCAAGAAACAAGTATAGAGAAAGATAGAATTTCTATGCATTTCTTGCACTTTTAATGCTATTTTGTACAAAAGAGCTTGACAGACAACTGAGGACTCTTAAAGAATGGTCACTATTGCATTTTGAATGGGGCAAGGTTAAGTAAGCATCGATGGGATATTTTCCAAATACATTTTATCCAAAGCAAAACTGCCAGGCTTGAAGAAACGATGAATGAATGAATGAATGATTTATTATCATATATATCTTGAGAGATACAGTGAAAAGTGTTCTGTCGCCACAGTACGGAGCATTTTTGAGGTACAAAAAGTGAAAATAAAGTGTTTAAATAGAGTTCGTTTTCATCAGCTGGGCTCCAGGACTATTCTAAGGTCCGTGCTCTGGGCCTACTGCAGCCAGGAGTTGCTGCTGTGCCATCGCTACAGCTAATGACGCACTGCCAATTTAGGCTTACAATGCCAGGAGTCCTTGCTCCTGTCACCAGCAACACTGTTCCAGCCTTCCTGCGATGTCAGAAAGATGAAGCAAAGAAGAAGAAAAGAAATAAAAGACGAAAAGGAGAGAGAAAGAAAAGGATGTGGATGGGCCTACTGTGCTCGTGCCACCTTACACCTGCTTTGTCCTTTGCACTGTTGTGCTCGCTCTCTCCTGCTGCCCACCATTTCTGCCATGCCAAAGATGCCGAAAAGGCCTTAAAAGGCTTTAAAGTAGAGAAAAAAAAAGAAGCAGAGAAAGGAAGCAGACAGAGGCAGATGAGCCCCAGGACCATGAGCTTGAATGCTGCACTGATACTCTGCCACCGCCATCTTGTTGAAAGGAGTTACATTGTGATCATTTCCTTGTCAAACATTTTGTGGGAGTCCAATAAAGCCTGAAATTGAAAGCTGCAACTCCGGCATCAAGGGGTTTGCATTTGTGATCACCTTCAGCCGGTCCAAAGACATGCACGTTAGGCTGATTGGCCAAGTTAAACTACCCATAGTGTCCAGGGATGAGCTGGCTCGGTAGATTAGGCCTGGGAAATGCAGGGTTATAGGATGGGGGGGGAGGGGTTTTGGTGTGGGGGTGGGATGCTCTTGGCAGGGTTGTGAATCCAATGGATCAATTGGCCTGCTTCCACACTGTGGGGATTCTACGATTCTATGATTCTATGACTGTTGAGACGATGATCCAATTTGGCTGTCCTTGAGGACCCTAGCACAGTTGCCAATCTTTAGCCAATTTGCTTCTCTCCACATGCTGTCAAGAAATAGCTGAATGCACTGTTTACAGCAAAGACTGTAGATTTTGACAACACTACAGATGTAGCAGTGAAAACATGTGCTCCGGAATGAGGAATGCCTCTAGCTAAACTGTTCGAGTACACTTACAATCCTGGCACCCACTGGGCAATGTGGAAAATTATCCGCGTATGTCCCATTCACACAAAACATAAGAACTTATATGAATTAAGAACAGGAGTAGGCCATTCTGCCCCTCAAGTCTACTCAGCCTCTCAATAAGATCATGATTAATCTGCTTGTAACATTCCTGCCTACTATGTCTCACCAACGTGCTGAACAAGCATCTATTCACCTCTGCCTTAAAAATATTCAAGCACTTGGCTTCCTATAATTTGTCTTTTCAGGGAAAAAGTTTAACAAAGTCTCTCGATCACCTGAGAAAAAATATTCACCTCATCTCTGTTTTAAATGGGTGATCTTGCTTTTTAAATAGTGACCCCTAGTTCTAGATTCTCCAAGAAGAGGAAACATTCTCTCCATATCTGTCCTTGTCAAGACTCTTCATGTTTTTATATCTTTCAATCAACACCCCTTCTAAAGTCGAGCAGATATAAGCCTATCCTGGCCAACTTTTCCTTATAAGACAACACCATACCCCACTCATTTCCAAGTATTGGTATTCATGCTCTTTCATTGTGTCATAAAATTATTTTGTTTTAAACCGTGAACCTTATAGCCTCATCATTTTAGTAACTGCCTGATTTATCTGATTTCTAAAAATGAAAATGTTCCTCGTTGTTCTGAGATCATAATAGGAGATACAGGGCATCATTTTGAAATTTGCAGGTGGCAGCAAGCTTGGAAAGGAATTTAAAACATTGATGATAGTAATAGACTTCACAACACCACATTCAGGCTGGAAGATAGTAGAATGAATAAAAATAATGTGTTATCAAAGCGATACTCTGGATCCACTGTCATGTTTGGCATGGGGCAAGGTGTTCAAAGTATGTTGCATTCAGTTTGACTGCACAACAAATCTTCAGAAATTCAGAGATTTGAACAAGAAGATCCATATGTTATGGAAAACATTCCATTTGGCCAACTCCACGTAAAGACCTAGGAAAATTGAGGTGAAAGCATTATTTCAACTTCAATCCACTGAAATTCTTGCACCTGCTCCAGATACCAGTGTGCCACCTGCCTCCAGGGAGATTTTCAATTGTAGTTACATGGCTAAGATGTGTTATTGTTGGTCTTCACCATTGATACGAAGCAGAGGAAATTTGGATGACAAGTATTCCGACTTGATGATTAAGGATTGTTCTAGAAAAAGAAAAGTGCTTCTTACTGCTCGGAGAACTGGCCTGTGATTCTTCCAGTTTGAAACTAAAGTTTAAAACATTTACATTTGAAAAATAAAATGTTTCAATTCATTTGTTTCAAAACTGGGAAAAAAATTGAAACTTAAGACTAAAACTAAATAATAAAACTTAATAGCAGGGGCAAATGATCAAATGTGGAAGGATGTAAAACACGTCAGAGTAGAGACAATATAGGAACATAGCAACTTAAGACTGTTGAATATGCTAAAACACTTTGAATATCAGAGCCTGAGATCTTGCATTGAGCTGATTTATGTTCCTTTTCCCACCAGAAAAATACTTAGGCTTTGCAACTAGTACATTATTGCTAGGTGACTACACACTTAGCATTAGAATATTGGCCAATGCCTCATTCATTAATTGAGAATTGGGAGTCACAATTGATTTATTCAGTATTTAATTCATTAGCAAGAAGGGTAACTCTAATAACTCTGCTTTGCTAACATTACTAACTCTAGAAAGGTTTTTCTTCATCCATAGATTTGCCAACAAAGCCAACATTTGTTCATTTTTTTAATTTATTCATTTATAGACTTTTGATGCCCATCCCTCGTTGCCTTTGGGAAGGTGGTGATTAAACTGACTTCTTGACCAATTGCAGTCCATTGGGGCAGGTACACACAGAACGTTTTTAAAGGAGTGGCGGGTTCCAGGATTTTTACCCAGCAACAGTGAAGGAACACTGATATATTTCCAAGTCAGCATGGTGATTGGTTTGGAGAGGAACTTACAAGCCCCCCAAAAAAGAAATACTGACCTTGCCAACAAAGCCTACATCCCATGATTGAATAAAGAAAAAAATATTTCCAGAGTCAACAATGTTAACATTATATTTGCCGCCAATCACAATGCCGCCGTTCAGAAGGTAATGGTGAGCCACCATCTTGACCCACTGTAATCCATGTATGTAGTTACACCTATAACGCTTTTGGGGAGAGTTGTAGGATTTTGACTTCAAAATGGTGAACAGATACAGAAATGTTTCTAAGTGAGGACAGTGCATGACATGCAGAGTGTGAAGTTCTTGGGAGGAAACAATAAAATAACCAGCCAGAAACATTCAGAATCATGTGACGATAATATGGCTTTAAGAGGTGTATTTTATCCTGGTTATTTTTTGAAGAGAGATTTTAAAGCAGAGGTGAAGAGCTTGCTACGGAAACTCATAAAAGTAAACAGCTTGTGAGGCTTTGGGGTTTTTTAAAAGTAGGAACAATAGAAGCAGCATGAAAGGTCATGCTCTCACAGAACTAGGATTTTTAGTTTCATTTTTCTGTAGTAGTAGTTGCTGCTGGGGTCTTGAAGAAGTAGAAGCTATCTTATCCCACTCTTGGTTACAGCTAAAAGCTGGGAGTTCACCTCTTGCTGCTGGAGTTGCATGTGAGACAATCTGTTTTTTCTGAATTTGCCTTTATCAAGAGTGTGTTTATGGGAAGTTACTATACTGGAACAATTATAGAGTCTTAGAGTCAAAGAGTCATACAGCACGGAAACAGACCCTTTGGTCCAACCAGTCGATGCTAACCATAGTCCCAAACTAAATCAGTCCCACCTGCCTGATTCTGGCCCATATGCCTCCAAATCTTTCCTCTTCATGTACTTATCCAAATGTCTTTTAAACGCTATGCCACTACTTCCTCAGGAAGTTCATTCCACACACAAACTACTCTCTGTGTAAAGAAAAATTACCCCCATGTCTTTTCTTAAATCTGCCTTCTGTCATCTTAAAAATGTGCGCCCTAATCTTGAAATCCACCATCCTTGGGAAAAACCAACTACCATTAACTCTACTTGCCTTCCATATTCTCATCCAAATCAAATCATTAATATAAATGACAAACAAAAGAGGACCCAGAACCGATCCCTGTGGAACACAGCTGGTGACAGACTATCAGTTTGAGTAGCAACTCTCTACCAGCACTCTCTGTCTCCTGCCATTAAGCCGATTATATATCCATTTGTCAAGCTCACCCTGAATCCCATGTGACCTAACTTTACTAATTAGTCTACCATGCAGTACTTTGTCAAAGGCTTTACTAAAGTCCAGGTAACATAGTCTACTGGTCTGTCCCCATCAATCTTTTTTATAACTTCCTCAAAAAACTCAATCAAGTTAATCAGTAATAATTACTGTGTCTATTATTTTATTAAGCGTCTTGCTAGAGTTTCAGCTAAGCCAATTCTTTACTTCTTTTTGTTTTATTTTACCTAAAGTGAATGAATAGTGTGTATTTTGCTTCATGTTGAGTAGTTTGACCAATCGAACTGCATCTGGAATGCTACACCTTACACTTAACTTTAAAATAAGAAAAGGTTCAGACGGGACAGAAAGGAAAACAAAAGGGGTTGGGGGGAGTTATATTGCTGAATAGGGATCACATCACAGCTTTGTTGAGGTAGGACACATCGGAGGAATCTTGCGGTGAGGCATTATGGGTGGAGCTCAGGAACAGGAAGGGTGAAATCACAAGGCTGGGAGTTTTCTACAGACCTCCCAACAGCCCACGTGAGACAGAGCAGCAGATATGTAATCAGAAACTATAGAAAGGTGTGGAAAAAGCAGGGTAGTTGTGGTGGGTGACTTCAACTTTCCTCTTATTGACTAGGACTCCCTTAGAGCCAGGAGCATTGCATAGAGAGCAATTTTTTAGATGCGTCCAGGAGGGCTTTTTGAGGCAGTACATTGACAATCCAACCAGAAAGGAAGCCATACTAGACTTGGTACTAGGGAATGAGCCTGGACAGGTGATCGATGTTTGAGTAGGAGAGCATTTTGGGCTTAGTGACCATAACTTCATAAGATTTCAAGTAGTCATGGACAAGGACAAGAGTGGCCTTTGGGTGAGGGTGTTTAATTGGGCAAAGGCCAATTACATCCAAATTAGACAGGACCTGTTGAGGTGATGTATTTGGGAGGATCCAATTTAGGTATGAATTATACTGTTAATGGCAGAACCCTTAGGAACATTAACATACAGACAGATTTGGGTATGCAGGTCCACAGTTTCCTAAAAGTGGCAACACAGGTGGCCAGAGTGATTAAGAAGGCATATGGCATGCTTGCCTTCATCGGCCGGGGCATGGAGTACAAGAGTTGGTAAACCATGTTGCAGCGATATAAAACCCTTGTTAGGCCACATTTGGAGTATTGCGTGCAGTTTTTGTAGCCACATTACCAGAAGGACATGGAAACTTTGGAGAGAGTGCAGAGAAGGTTCACCAGGATGTTGCCTGGTCTCGAGGGCATTGGCTATGAGGAAAGGTTAAAAAGACTAGGATTGTTTTCATTGGAAAAATGGTGGCTGAGAGGAGGCCTGATAGAGGTCTACAAAATTATGAGATGTAAAGATGAGGTGAATAGTCAGAGGCTTTTCCCCAGGGTTGAAGTTTCAATTACAAGGAGGCACAGGTTCAAGGTGAGAGGGCAAAAGTTTAAGGGAGATGTGTAAGGGAAGTTTTTCTCACAGAGAGTGGTAGGAGCCTGGAACACACTGCCAGAGGAGATGGTGGAAGCAGGCACATTGGCGACAGTTAAGAGGCTTCTGGATGATTACATGAATGGGGAGGGAATAGAAGGATATGGACCAAATAAGGGCAGAAGGTTTTTTTTTAGTTTAGTCAGGGCATGATGACTAGCACAGGCTTGGAGGGCCGAAGGGCTTGTTCCTGTGGCGTACTTCTCGTCTGTTATTTTGTTTGTTCCCTGTCTAGGCTAACTTCTTAATATATTTTGAGGGCATTTGGCCTGGTCCTTAACAATCAGATCTGCACATATTGTTAGAATATGGATATTTTGATTTTTCTTTCGACTCCGCTTGCTGGTATGTGTGTCTATGATAGTCTTAAATAAATAAAATTTATCATGCAATTTTTAATACAGCATAGGAAGTAACTTAAGGTTGGTGTTGCCACCATGCACTAGCTGGCAATAGGAGTGGAGGAGAGATAACTGGACACAGAATTGAACAGCAGTATAACAAAATGCTTTTGGATTGTTGTAGAGTTGGTCGTGATACATCTCATTGATCCATGTTGTGTTAGCTTCTGTTTCTTACTTATCAAAATGATTCAGGACTTTGTCAGTTAGGTAAGAAACTCAAACAAAGTTATGGGAATTGAGGTTACTAAACTATAAATGATTTTATATTTAATTTACCATGTACAAGAAATGAAATTGTTAGATACTTTAGAGACATTTAAGTGACTCTTGGATAGACACATGGAGGATAGTAAAATGTAGGGTCTGCAGGGCAGTTTGATCTTAGTAGGATAATAGGTCTGCGCAACATCGTGGGCCGAAGGGCTGTACTGTGCTGTACTGTTCTATACTGTTCTATGTTCTATGTTTAAATGGAATTACCAAAAAACAAGGGCATATAGAGTCATAGCGCCATACAGCACAGAAACAGGTCCTTTGGCCGATCTTGGCCAACTAACAAACACCAAACTACACTAATCCCATTTACCTGCGGACAGTCCATAGCCTATTATGCCCTGGCATTTTAAGTGCTCATTCAGAGAATTCTTAAATGTTGAAGTACCTGCCTACACAAACCTCTCAGGAAGTGCATTTCATGTTTCTGCCACCCTCTGGGTGAAAAAAATATTTCATCAGATCTCCTCTAAACCATTTATTCCTCAGTTTAAACTTTTGCGCTCTGATCTTAGACACATCTGCCTAGTGGAAAAGTTCCTCACAATCTATTTAAAATACATCCTTTCAGATACTGAAATCAAAGGATATGGCATTCCATTTAATTCCTGTTGGAAAGCCTGGATAATTTAAACTTAGAGCCTTTCAAAGAGCAGAAAATAATTTATTTTGCTAAACTAATGAATACTTGATAAAGGAGTTTATCCACAGTTGAAGGACAACTTGAACAATGTTCTGCCAGTCATAGCTTCCTGCTCAATTTGTTTTGTGGCTCTTTGTAACTCAATCTCACTGACGATTCATATCTTAATAACATTAATTGATGCAGTACTGAGACAGTGCTGCACAGTCAAAGGTGACATCTTTTGGGTGAGAAGTGTTATAACTGTTATGGTAGCAATGTGTTGATAATCAAGCTCCAATATTTCTCCAATTGCACCATTAAAATAAATTTGTCAATTCAGTAAGCAAAATGACCATTCTTCTGTACTGCTACCCAAAATGACAGAAACATTGAGAGGCTTGTTTAATGAACTTAAGAGTGATCTGCTCATTATGAACAAATCTTATTCTTAAAGGAAGTGGCAACTACTGATTAATACCTAAGCTTTGAACTAGAATTAAGAATATATACACTTAATTTCACACTCACGGGCACACATACACAACACGAAAAGACAATTCCCTGCAGAGATGATGGGTTTTTTTGAGTAAAGGGAAAAAGTGAGGAACAAACTCCAATGGGCAAATCTCTGGAAACACAGTATAAAATTTGAACATTTTGCATGTCCCTTTTTCCATTCGATAAAGCTGAATTGCTAACAGCTGTGATGAAAATATTCCGTTCTGATTTCAATCAACTTGGATTTGTGTCATTGAAAATTCCTCACAATTTACTGCTTCAGGGTTTACATGGGAGATAGAAATATTGGCAATTTGAAATGCTTTTATGTTCCCAGGGACTAGTTTTAAGAAATGGGTCTTGAGAGAGACTGCAGATTCTCAAATATATTTTCGACTCACTCTGACTTCTGCATCTGCAAAACAGAATTCTAAGATTAGAAAGGGTTGTTAGGAAAGTATTAGCATAGGTTTCTCAAAGTCACGTTTTTTTCTTCAGTAATTATGGTAATGGACCACATTTCTTATCTCCTTGAAAACTATGCTTCACTGCTGCTCCATAGTTGATCGATTCCCATATGGGCAGCAAGATGGCTAACAGCACACTTTAAACTTTTGACTTCAGTAATCAGCAGATGGATCACAGCCCATATACTGCTGAACACAATTTTAATAATCACATGCTGCTGTTCAATCGAGCTTCCTTCACATAGCCCTTAAAATTTGGTAATCACCTTGTTCAAAGGTGACATTACATAACTGTAGACCAGCTGGAACTTGAACTCAGACCTCCCAGCTCAGGGGAAGGGGCATTACCACTTGTGCCATATGTACCCACGTTAGATCTTTTTTTAATCAACCTGTTCAGAGATATCATTACACACCTCAAGCACAGGTAATACTTGAATACACAGAAACACTACCAATGCACCCCAAGACATTAATATAGATATGACAATGGAGTCCTGCAGGGGTCTGTGGGACTCAGTCTTTTAACATTTAGCTCAACAATTTCAATGAGGGGAGGAAAGACATGGAAGCTAGATTCATAGATAACACCAAGATCAGTAGGAAATTATGTTCCGAAGACCAATAGTTGTGGACCAATGTGGATAGGTTGAGTGAATTGACAAAAGTCTGGCAGATTGAGTATAATGTGTGAAAATGTGAAGTTCTTCACTTTTGGAGGAAGAATAAAAAATTAGAATATTACTTAAACAGAGAATGACTGCAGAATTTCAAGGTACAGAGGGATGTAAGTGTTTTGGCACATGAGTCACAAAACGTTAGTGTGTTATTTAGAAGGCCAATTGGATGCTATTCTTTATACTGACAGGAATTAAACATAAAATCAAGGAGGTTATGCTTCAGATATACAAGCCATTGATGTGACCAGATCTCAAATATTTTGTGTGGTTTTATTTATGGAAAGAAGTGAACATACTAGAGGCAGTTTAGAGAAGGTTTGCAAATTGACATGACACCTGATATGAGTAGGTGTGTCTTATGAGGAAAGATTGGACAGACTGGGCTTGCTTCCACTGGAGTTTGGAATAGTGGGGTGGTGACTGGCTTGAAGTGTATAAGGTCCTAAAAGGTCTTGATAAATTGGAAATGGAAAAGATGATTACCATGTGGATCAGTCCAGAACGAGGAGGCCCTGCTGTAAAATTAAGGGTCACCTTTGAAGACAGGCAAAAGGAGAATTTTTCTTTTCTCTGTCAGAGGGTTATGAGACTTTAGAACTCTGTGCCTTAGAAGGCAGTAGAGATGGGGTAATTGAAAACTTTTAATAAAATTGAAAAGACCGGGATGGACAGATTCCTGTTAAGAAGGGCAATCAGGGTTGATCATGGTTAGATAAGAATGTGCCAATATGAGACACAAACAGATTGGCCATCATCATATTAAATCGTAGAGAATCACAAGAAGCCAAATGATCCATTTTGTGCTCCTAGTTCATACATAATTGGCTGAAAATCACCATGTGGTTGTGAAAAGTTTGTTGTTCAAATCTTTCTACTCTACAATGCTGATTAAAAGCATGAGATCAGTTAGCAAAATGAATCAATTAAAAGATAGGTTGACCCAGTGAAATAGTTCCAAATATTATTTTTTACTTGCGTTTGACCATTAACTTGAAATGTCAATGAGTTGACAAATGTAATGTTTCAATTGATTTTATTTGAATCATAATGAAGTGCTGCATTTTTATATTCAGATTGTCATGCCTCACTGGACAGCACACAGAAAATCAAGCTTCACTGTTTCATGGCATTGTCACAAAAGTTAAAGATTTTATTGGACATTTGCTAAATTTACCTGTCTGTAGGACGCAGGTTGATAAAAAGTTTCTATACCTCACAGGAATGTCTATTTATTACAAACAAATTGATTCCAGCTGCAGGACAATAAACATAAGCCAAATTGCTGTTAGTGGTTGGAGGAGAAAACTGTGAAGGCAGTTCAATGGTTCCTCTTGACAGGGTTTGCTGAAATGATCCCTTTGGCTTACCGAGTCTTTCTGTTCTTCAATCTCTCTTCTCCAGGTACTTTCACCTGCTTAGAGGAGGCACACAGCAACTGGTTCACAAATTATAAGGTTTCTGACTTATTCATTAACAGCCACTGATTACAGCAACTGAAAAATCAACTCTCTTTCTTCTGGTTTTAGGCATACTTTACTGCAGAACTGAGAAATTATGGTACCCCTCTTTCTGGTGGTCTGAAGGCCTCTTGCCCTATCATTCACACCCACAAGCTGCCTACAACTGAACCACACCCCCCCCCCCCCCCAATGATTGAACAAACAATAATGTAAACAATTCTTACAATAAGTGCTGGTAGTTTGCTTTTAAAATGTGCAGCTATCCCTTCTACACTCCTTGCTTATTAAAACAGTCCTTTGCCCATTTCAATACACAATCAAAAACATGGAAAAAAATAGAATTCACCTGATACTGTTGAGCTAACACAGATTAATAGACTGTGAGAATGATAAATTGTTTGGTAACAGCTTCAGAAAGTGCTGTCCACAACCTGTTTAGTTTAAGAGCATCAAGCTGGGTAGAATTCCTAGAGACAGCTTCGGCAAGTCACTGGACAGCTCAGTTGGTGTGTGCCAACTGCAAGCAGGTGAAAGCACTTGGAGAAGAGGGATCGTGGAACATAAAAACAGGAAATCAAAGGAATCATATCAATAGGAACTATTCTAGAACTTGTTAATGAGAAGCAAGTCTTAGAATCCTAACAGTATGGAAGCAGGCTATTTAGCCCATTGAGCACATCCCAACACTCTGAAGAGCATCCCACCCAGACCTACTCCCCCATTCCCCATGGCTAATCCATACATCCCTGAACATTATGGGTATCTTAGCATGGTCAATCCAACTAACCAGTATATCTTTGGACTGTGGGAGGAAACCAAAGCAAACCCACACAGACAGAGGGAGACTGTGCAAACTCCACACAGACAGTCACCTGTGGCTGGAATTGAACCTGGGACCCTGGCCCTGGAAGGCTGCAGTGCTAACCACTGAACCACCATATCACCCTATGAAAGGTTTGCTGAGCTGCTTTTTGAGTTTATCAACATGGTGGCACAGGGTGAGGGCTCCTGCAGGAATTCATCTGCTCTGTTCGCTTTAACATTTTATTCTTCTTTCACTGTTTTCTTACTTTAATGTACTTGCGTTCTGTGGGAGTGAGTTTATGCAGGGCAGAGGAGATCAGCGCGGAGGAGAGTGAGTCCAGCACATGGGAGATTGAGCTATTGCGGGGAAAGCAAGTCCAACATGGCGCTGAGAGAGGTCTCCTGGCATCTGCAATGGCAGCAAGATCAAACTCCCCTTCTGGAGAGAGCTCAGTTGGAGATCGAGCCCAATGCTGGAAGAGCGAGCCCAACATGGCAGTGTGGGAGGGTTCCCTGGCATCTGCGGTGGCAGTGAGAGCAGGCAGCCCCAGGTCTCCTGGAGAGTGGGCCAAAGAGGAGGAGATAGAGCCCTTTTAGTGAATGGGAGCTCAGTGTGGCTAAGCACTTCAGAAAGAGTGTTGAACTTTTAACTTTATTTCTTCATTTTTCTACTGAATACTAAGAAGGACAGTGATGTTTACCTTTTGACTTTATTTCTTTTTTCCTGCTTTGTATCTAAGATTTTGTACCTAGCTACCTTTGTACCTAAGATGGGGTGAGGATGGCATCATTGTACACACTTTGTTATACTCATGTACTTGAGTACATGTGACAATAAAATCTAATTTGTTTAACCTGATAATTTTTTGTTGCCTTTAAATATTGCTCTTTGTTGTTGTTGTTGTCCTGTTTTGATTGTTTGACCTAACATTTCAAGGGCAACTTCCTGCATACATTTAACTGGCATCACTCATGAATGATCATCACAATCCATTAACCTGTACTGCTGTTTCTGGATCTGAGGCAACATAAGGGAATATTGCCTCACACAGTCCGTAGGATTTCAGTCCATCAAGGAGGCTTACAACCTTTTCATTGTATTTGTTGAAGGAAAGCACTGATTTTAAAAAAAAGTTTTAACCTTAACTCTAACCAACAAATGTTTAATCACACAAAGCTCTGCTATTCACATCAACCAGTTAGTTGTTTTTGACATCTACAATTTGCATCAACCAGCGAGATGCAATAGCACAGTGGTAGTTGTTGCTGGCCTTGGAATCTAATAGTTTAGAGAGCTGTTTTGGGCCAAAGGTTCAGCAAAAACCCAAGGAAGGTACTGGAATTCAAATCGAAAATTTAAAGCTGCCCTTCTCAGTAATGGTTATAGTAGTAATGTTTATGGTTTATGCACATAATGTGATCGCCAGAAGTCAGAAGTTTCTACCTGAAGGTTGAAATTAGGGCAGAGATGCCTGTTGTAAGATTTGCTTTCATACAGTGTTCGAAGAAACATCTTGTAATCTGGTTTAACCTTCTCTGAACAGATGCACCCACACTAAAATATAACAGTAGTATTTGAGACATCAATTTTAAAGGAGGTGGTTATTTTCTCAGCAGAACCACAAGGCAAAAATCCTAAGTCTTACCACAACTTTAAGTTGAAGACTTAGCTGAAGTGAGGTGTACTTTGACGTGACAACCAACAGAATTTTGATGCTGTTAAAGGAAGTACACAGATGGAAATTATGAAAGACACATTTCCACAGGTAGAGAAAAGCTTCAAACCTCCTTTGGAAGCAGCAACAGCAGTGCAGGTCTGTATTTTTGTACATGCAGTGGGGCCCACTTTGGATGATATAAGAACAAAGAACAAAGAAAATTACAGCACAGGAACAGGCCCTTCTGCCCTCCAAGCCTGCGTTGATCCAGATCCTCTATCTAAACCTGTCGCCTATTTTCCAAGGATCTGTATCCCTCTGCTCTCTGCTCATTGATGTATCTGTCTAGATACATCTTAAATGATGCTATCGTGCCCGCCTCTACCATATCTGCTGGCAATGCGTTCCAGGCACCCACCACCCTCTGCGTAAAGAACTTTCCACGCATATCTCCCTTAAACTCCCTCTCACCTTGAAATCGTGACCCCTAGTAATTGAGTCCCCCACTCCGGGAAAAAGCTTGTTGCTATCCACCCTGTCTATACCTCTCATGATTTTGTAGACCTCAAGCAGGTCCCCCCTCAACCTTCGTCTTGCTAATGTAAATAATCCTAATTTACTCAACCTTTCTTCATAGCTAGCGCCCTCCATACCAGGCAACATCCTGATGAACCTCCTCTGCACCCTCTCCAAAGCATCCACATCCTTTTGGTAATGTGGCAACCAGAACTGTACGCATTATTCCAAATGTGGTTGAACTAAAGTCCTATACAACTGTAACATGACCTGCCAACTCTTGCACTCAATACACCGTCTGACAAATGAAAGCATGTCGTATGCCTTCTTGACCAGTCTATCCACCTGCGTTGCCACCTTCAGGATACAACGGATATGAACACCCAGATCTCTCTGTGCATTAGATTTCCCCAGGGCTTTTCCATTTACCATATAGTTCGATCTTGAATTAGATCTTCCAAAATGCATCACCTTGCATTTGCCTGGATTGAATTCCATCTGCCATTTCTCTGCCCAACTCTCCAATGTTTTGGAGTAGATCTGTAGCTCGGGTTGTGGGTGTTGAGGTTGGTTGGCTCGCCGAGCTGGTTTGTTGTTCCGCAGACGTTTTGTTACCATGCTGGGTAACATCCTCAGTGCAACCTCTGATGAAGCGTTGATGTGTTTTCTCACCTGGTTTTTAAACTCTGGGGTCCGTTGCGATGGATTGCCTCACTTCCGGGTTTCCTCCGTAGTGGAATGTATATGGGGTCGAGTTCAATGTGTTTATTAATAGCCTGCTTCATGGAGTGCCATGCTTCCAGGAATTCTCATGCTTGTCTCTGGCTAGCCTGTCCCTGGATCTTGGTGTTGCCCCAGTCGAAGTCATGGTTCTCCTTGTCCATGTGGATTGAGATGAGTGAGTATTGGTCGTGTCTTTTTGTAGCCAGTTGGTGTTCATGTACTCTTGTTGTTAGTTTCCTTCCTGTTTGTCCGGACAATGACAATTTCAATGATATCACCTCATTTTTCTGAAATGCAGAGAATATTGTTGTGGTATGCCTCTAAATGATGTGTCAAAAACTGCTGTATTTCACCCTGACAGGATGTGATGTTTGTACTCATGTGATCACCAGGCAGAAGATAGGAATAGTCCCATACAGCAGTAATTAGAGTTGCTTAGTATCCCAGATTTTGGAAGTGTACAGTTTCATCTCTTCAAAAAGACAGCACACCTTAAGAGAGTTACCAATCCTGTTTGTGCAGTTAGTGTGTTTTTTCTCAGGAAGACAATACAACAAATACATTTCTCCTTATTCTACAACTACTTAATTCAGTATGAAGAGAAATCACTGCTACATGTACACATGCAAATCTAAACCAATTGGTTGGATGTAGAATATAACTCCAGACCCATGAAATGATACTGCGGCCAAGATTATTACATGGATGGGAGAAAACTTTGCAGCGACTTTTTAACATCTGAATTCCACCTTTGTGTGTTGATTCGACCAGACAAAAGTAAAATTCTGTGCTGGAATTTTATATGTTCCTGTCCCAGGCTGGTAACATGGGTGCTGGTGGTAGGAGTCTGGGTGTTATAATAGTTGGAATGGAGAGCCATATCATGTCAATCTCCTTCCTGGCTGTCCATTTTAATTGAGGCCCTTAAGTGGCAAGGTAATGCCCACTTTAAGACCTCCTCCCACTACCATTGGTAAAATATCAAAGTGGATGGGCACTTCACCACCTGGGAGTACCTGTGGTGGAAGTGGCTTCTGAGGTAGGGCCGGTGTCTTTATGATCTTCTCAAAGATCTCACAACCACACAACCTTTAAGAAAGTACTTGCATAAGCACTTGAAATGCCGTAATATCCAAGGCTGTGGGCCAAGTGCTGGAAAGTGGGACTAGTATTGATTTTGAGATAGTAAGAACTGCCGATGCTGGAGTCAGAGATAACACAGTGCGGAGCTGGAGGAACACAGCAGGCCAGGCAGCATTAGAGGAGCAGGAAAATTGACTTTTTGGGTCGGGGCCCTTCTTCAGATTTAGGTTTGTTTTTTGGTGGCGCAAACTCAATGGGCCTAAGGGCATCCTCCATACTGTATGATTATATGATTCCAGACCATACCCTATGCTCAGCAATAATGCTATGTCCTGCTTCCTTGGCATTCAAAACCCACTTGAAATATTAACCAAAAGACAGGAGATAACCCATAAACTCTTCTTTAAGTCAGTTCCATGCAACATTTTACACCCTATGTAAAGGGCAATGCCCCGTGTGAAGCATGGCAGCCAATTTGTGCACTGCAAGCTCCTGTAAATAAACAAATGTTTTTTTTTGAAGTATTTAAATCTCCAGTCCATGTGATTCAGGCTGGATTAGATCAGCAATGTCATGGGTGAAGCAGCCTGATTCCTATCCTTTCTCCACTCATAGTCCTCTAGACAATTCCTTGCTCAAAATCACATGGCATTAAGATAACTCCAGAACTTCAATCACATTTATTTACCACATATGAGGTTATCTTTCAGTGTGAGGCAGTATCAGTAATCACTTGTCTTTACATACTGTGTTTAGCTGATTTAAAAGTCCCAGGGCATTGCTTAAAAACTTCTCCCTTACCTTAATGACCTTCGGATGTACAGTTGGGCAACTGAGCATTCATGTAACGTGATAGTGTTTGGATAAGGTAGAGTGGGATTGAGCAGAAATATATGTGGCAGGAAATCAATATTAGCAATTAGGAATATGCCACTGTTGCCAAATGAAGCACAGAAAATTAAAGGACTTCTTTTTCACAGTCATCCCTGTCTTAAAAATCATTAATTGCACACACAATTGCTAACCAATATCATTTCAAAAATCTAGCCCACTAAAATGGTTCACATATAATTTCTTATTTATTTTCATATTTTGCTTCTCATCCTCTCCAGTGAATCTCTTACGTGTACATTTTATTACCTGTTTTCATTTCACTCTGTGAGATGGTGAAGCAAGGAACAGCACTCCCTCATGAAAGCCAAAATGAAGCAGAAAGCAAATTAAGATAAAGTGTAAGGATGAATAAAGAGAGAAACTGTTTAAGAGATAGCACATTAGAAAATCCAGTCCCCATGTTTTGTTTCCATGGTGAAGAAAAGCATTGGTTGCTAGGTGCAGCAACTTCACAAATGGATTCACAATGGTTCCTCTGCAATAACAACATTTAGGTACTTCCATTAGCATGATAAAACATCCCAGCATGCTTCACAGAAGATTAATGAATCAAATATTGACAGTAATTCACACCAGGAGATATTCCAGCTCCATGCCAAAAGTCTTTCTTTATTGAAAAGGTAGCTTTCAGGGTTAGAATAAAAGCACCTTAAAAGGACTAAACGGGGCTAGAGTGAATAAAACAGAAGTGTGATATGACTTGTCAGAACACAATTATCCCATATAGTTTCTTAACTACCTTGTCTACTTGCTGTTCTACTTTCAGGGATCTGTGAATATTCACACCAAGGTCTCCCTTATCCCCAGTAACCCCTCATATAATTCCATCCATAATATAATGATGTCCAAAGATGTGCAGGCTAGGTGGATTGGCCATGCTAAATTGCCCATAGTGTTCAGGGATGTGGAGCTTAGGTTGGTTATAGGGGGATGGGTTGGTGAGGACTTGTTGGGCCAAAGGGCCTGGTTCCATACTGTAGGGATTCTATGATCTTCTACAATCCCCTCCCTTCTTTGGCCTCCTTAAGTGCATTGTGTCACAATTTTCCAAGCTGAATTCCATTTGCCACTGCCCTTGCCAGCTGACCAATCCATTGATATCCTTCTGCAGTTTACCGCTATCCTTCTCACATTTACCAACCTGCCAATTTCTGTGCTATCTGCAAACTTCTTGATCAAACCCCCAACATTTAATTCTAAATCATTAACGTATACTACCAAAAGCAAGGGCCACAACACTGCTGGGCACCACTCAACACAAACTTCCAGGGGCCGACAAGAGCTGTCATGAACCTACTGCTTTGTCACTCTACTACATTGCCACTCCAAACACACATCACCCTTCCAAACAACAACCTTGCCACCCTAGCCAGCTCTCATCCTACCCGCTTACCCCCTTACGTATGATTGTCCATACACTCAGCTACTGAACCTAGCACACTTAGACAGCTTCAGTCTGGAACATTTATACTTACCTGAATACAGAAGCTAATGTCACAAAACGAAGGCATGGTTTCTGGCATGTCTTTCCTCCGCACCCTCTTAGGTATCCTGTGCAGACTGAGTTTTGAATGATCCAACATCTGAGGCTTAGCCAGAAAAATCAGGGAGTAAAGTAGACAGGGAATTGTTTTATTTGGGGTTCTGATGCTGGCCAGAAGATTTTGAGGCCATGTTTTTGAGTGCAGGAGCAAAGAAGGCTTGTACAGATTAGGTGAGACAGCATCTGGAACTTTATGTGCAATTCTGGTCCTCTTGCTTTAGGAATAATATATACAAAATTGTTACGGTGCAGAACAAGGCCATTCAGTCCATCATGCCTGCAGTGGTTCTACTCCCTAATGCCAATCTCCTGCTTTTCCCATTTCTCTGCACACAATTTCTATCCATAAAAAATATTTATATATCCGACCCAACATTCAATTACATCCACTACCCAGTTACAGAAATTTCTTTAGCACATTTTTTTATTCTAATCAACTTGTTCAGAAATGGAGCAGGTTGGACTTGAAACCAAAAAAACAGATTGCTCCCTTATAGGGAAGGTGATGGCCCAGTGGTATTATTGCTTAAACTATAAATCTAGAAACTAAGCTAAAGTTCCGAGGGCCTGGGTTTGAATCCCACCATGGTAGGTGGTGAAGAATTTAAATTCAATAAACAATATCTAGAATTAAGAATCAACTGATGAACATAAAGTCATTGCTAATTGTTGGAAAATCTCATCTGGTTCACTAATGTCCTTCAGGGAGGGAAATCTGCCATCTGCACCTGGTTTAGCCTACATGTGACTCCAGACCCCCAGCAGTATGGTTGACTCTCAATTGCTCTCTGAAATGGCCTAGCAGACCATTTGGTTATATCAATCCCTACGTGGCTTTCTTCCAGGTGCTCTGGTTTCTTCCCACAGGCAAAAGATGTGCAAGTTAGGTGGATTGGCCATGCTAAATTGTCCATAGTGTCAAGGGATGGGTAGGTTAGGTTGATTAGCCACGGGGAAATGCAGGGCTACAGAGTTAGGGTGGGAGGGTGATCTGGGTGGGATGTTCTCCAGAGAGTTGGTGTGGATTTGTTGGGTTGAATGGCTGTTTCCACATTGTAGGGGTTCTATGATTCACAGGTTAGTGGTAAACCCTGAACAAATTTCTGCACTGAACAAGAAACTGCTATTTATTAGAAATAAGTCATTTCTGATCTGAGGCAAATAAAATATGAAACATTAGCTTATAACTCTCTGATGCAACTTCACACCGTGTCAAACCCCTACACATAAAGGAGTGCCTACAGATACAGATCAAGCGAAAAGAAAGTCAGGTGGAGATAATAACGTTAGAGAAACACAGTTCAATAGCACCAGTCACAGGATTCAATGAGATGTCCTTTTGATTTTTCTAAGTCCTTCTTATCTCTGATCTTTTTCTTCTTTCTAAGTCCTTTCAATTCCTTACTGCAGGCACAGGGCAATTAGCACATGAATTATGCAGACTTTCAGTAATTGGTTATAGGTAGCACTTATAGACACATCATGTTTGAGATTGGTGAGCTATCTTCCAATTCTTTGTTCCCTCTCTGTAAGAATTGAAAGGATGCTTTTTTATTAGTCTGGAGGCTTTCTGCTGTTGCATTGTTCACAGGTACAGGCTGTCCACCTGTAAAGGAGCCAATCTGTGCTGTTGTTGTGTTGAACATTCCTGACCTGCACAACTCACCCTGATTGACGAAACCAATAAATAGACTGTCTCTGTGCAAAACCACCGTGAACACAAAAACCCATGAGACCAACAGATCCAACAATCCTCCCTTTCCCGGTTAAACAAGGCAACAGTGTCAACGTAATTCACAATGAGTTTCAGTAACTCATTTTTAAACAACATTCTCTTCTACATTTCCCTTTGTTAAAAGCAGTAAACAGTTTCCCAAATATAGTCTACAATATTAGGTTGATAAAAAATAGCAAGACATGTTTTTATTTAAAAAAAAAATTGGACACTGAAGAGTGAGATGTACTTTGGGTGAAGCTAATGATGGATCTATTGACATAAGTGTCTGAGAACTTAACAACTTAGTATACTCCTTAATGCCCTACACTTGCTGGCAATCTGTTGTTGAATAACAATATAATTTGTTAACATACAAGTCAACCTCCAAACTATCTACCCTCCTGATTTGGACTATATAACTTCTCCTTCACTGTTGCTGGACCAAAACTTGCTTCCCAATAGCATTTTGGGTGTGTCTACACCCATAGACGCCAGCAGATAAGAAGGTACAAAGTCACTCCTTCAAGGAGAGGTTGAGATGGACAATAAATGCTGGCATAGCCAACAATATTCACATCCGATGAATGACGTTCAAAGAAAATATGAAACCAAGATTAAATGGAATCAAGTTGCATATCAGCAGTGGTCTAATTGAATATTAGAACATGTTTAAGGAGCCGAATAACGTCCTCCATTTCCTATGGATTCCTTTACAGTTTAATACCTCCATCTACTTAATTGTGGAATGTAGGCCCATTCATACCGAATGACCCAGATGCACTTGGTCTGTTTATGCAAATTATGTCATGCATACTCTGTGTGCGGTAATGCTCAGTAGTTAGTGACAACAATTTCTTTTGATTGCTTTCTTTGAAATGATATTTATTCTTCAGTTTCAAGAAGACATGTTAATGAAATTACATTGTGCCAAGCTGCGCTCAGTTTATAAACAGTGAGAGCATTTGTTACACATGTGGAATCTTGTCAAATGCATTTCTGAAACTTCAAGTAATCATGTTAATTGAACACCCCCACTTCACCATAGTTAATTTTGGCTCCCCTACAATATGTTAACATTGGCTTAATAGATTAAGAACCTTCAGGGAACTGAACTGTGCATAAAACATCAAATTTGCTTTCAAGACTTTGGTTCAAGGCCAGCCAAGTTGCTGAGATTAAAAAAAAAAATCTCTTTTCATATGCTGTCAGAGACTTTGAACAGGTTTGTTTAGACATTTCAAATTAATACACAGTACAGAAATCTGCAAATTGACATTCTCCAGATATTTTGGAATACCTTAGATTCAAGAACAGTTTCCACAGATTTTAAAAAGAGCAAAAATAATCCTGTCATTTACAAATGAGGGAAGAAAGAAAATTGGAAACTGAAGGCCAGTTTGCCTAACATCATTAGTAGGAAAAATATTAGAATCTATTATCAAAGACTTGAGATTGGGTTTTCTTAGCAAAGGCAGGTAGATCATGGATGGTAAGCACATGCCGCTCATGGCAACCAAGCTAGCAAAGCAGATGGACATTGCAAACATGCTGTCAAGAACAGCACACCCAGTTGAACAGATAGGGGATATTACAACAGACTGTGAAATTGTCCAGTTTCGATGTGAAGCAACAGCTTATCATGCTCTGAGTCAGCAAATCAGCAGAGACATTAAATATAACACCCAAGCATCTTGCTCAAATTATGCAACTTATCCAACAAGATGCGAATTTCCAAGTGTTGCAAGACATAGTGATAAGAGGATGGCCCGAAAGTATCAAAGACACAACCATTGCAGTCAGAGCATACTGACTGAATAGAGGTGAACTGAAAGTCCAAGATAGCGTGTTGTACAAAGGTCCATGGCAATCATGAAGGAATTGTTTCAAGCCTGAGCAAGGCATGAGATGTGCTCTAGTGGTTGCAGATAAGCAACAAAATCAAGGACTACATCTTTCTATGCAGTGCTTGTAATGTGGATGAATCTAAGCAATCAAAAGAACCATTGATGACATCTTAGACACACCATGCATGAAGCTGGGAGTAGATCTCTTCATACGCACATGAACTGAATGTCTTATTACAACAGATGAATGTTTTGAATTCTGCAAAGTGGATCAGTTGACTTCAAGAACTACTGCTGAGATTGTCAAATGCCTAAAACTACCCTTCAGCTGCTACAACATTCCCAACAATGTCATAATTGATGATGGCCCTCAGTTCCTGAGTGAATAACCCAGATGCTTCATAAACAGTTGGGACATTCAACAAAATGCACCATCTCCATACTATTTCCAGCTAAACAGAGAGGCTGAAATGGCAGTGGAAATCACCAAAGGAATTATATACAGCACACCCCACACAGGTAAATACAAAACAATCCTCAAGTGAAGAATTACACCTACTGAAGGAATAGAAAGCAGTTCAATGCAAAGACTAATGCTAGGTTGCAAACAACCTGCTCTTCCAATGGTACAAAAACTACTGAATCCAGAAGTCGTAGCAGGTATGAGTGACAAAATCAAGGTGAAACAGCAGAAGTTTAATTGCATTTTGACAAGATTGGTAACCCATTGCCAGATTTAGGCAATGGAGAGGCAGTCAGGTTACAAATGTTTAACATTTTCATAAAAAGCCAGCCCCAGTGACAGCTGCATGGAGGATTTGTCACCTTGATCATGTACATTGCAAGTAAATGACCAGAGACACTTTTGCAACCAAACGTCCAACTGGAGGAGCTGACCAGGAAGAAGTCAATGCACCACCTGCGTAGAAAATACATTGGACCCAGAAGACAACAGAAACCCAACAACAGCAATGCAACAACAACAGGTACCACAGGATCATCCTTCTATCATAAGATCAGAATTGGGAATGTTCACCAATGATTGCAAAATCTTCGGCACCATTCGCTACTCCTCAGACACTGAAATGGTCCATGTTCAAATACAACAATATCTGAACGATATCCAGGCTTGGGCTAAAAAATGGCTAAAAAGTGGTAAGTAATATGCATGTCACACAAAAGTCAGGCAATGACTATCTCCAACAGGAAAGAATCTAACCGCTGCCTTCAGATTCAATGGCATTACCATCACTGAATCTTCTACTATCAACATCATTGGCGTAACTATTGACCAGAAACTCAACCTGACTACCAATATAAACACTATGGTTGCAAGGGAAGGTCAGAGGCTAGGAATACTGCAATGAGTAACTCACCTCCTGACTTCCCAAAACCTGACCATCATTCAAAAGGCACAAGTCAGGAGTGTGATGTAATACTCCCCAGTAGGATTTCAGTTCTAATCTTTCTTCTTGCTCATCCATCTCTGCCTATTCGTTCACTCCTTTTACCCCTTCCCCAGTCTGTACACCACCTTTTCTTATTTACTGTCTGTTCTAAAGAAGGGTCACTTGACTCAAAACATTAATTTTGCTATTTCTCCACAGATGCTGCCAGGCCTGCTAAGTTTCTCCAAAAATTTCTGATTTTGTAACTATTCTCAGCCTATCTTCCAGCACTTGGCCTATGGCACCTGGAATACTTCTTAAATGTCATGCAGGTTAGTGTTAGTGTTAGGTTTAGGGTTAGGGATAGGGTTAAAGTTAGAGTTAGGGTTAGTGTTAGTATTGGGTTAGGATTAGGGCTAGGTAAGCATTAGGGTTAGGGTTAGGGTGAGGGTTAGTGTTAGTATTAGGTTTAGGGTTAGGGTTAGGTTAGGGTTAAAGTTAGGGTTACGGTTAGAGTTAGGGTTAGGGTTAGGTAAGGGATAAGTTGAGGTTTAGTGTTAGGGTTAGGATTAGGTTAAGTTCAACCTAACTCTATCTCTTACCACCCTTACAGGCAGTGAGTTCCAGGTTCCTACCCCCTCTGGGTGAAAACTTTTTCCTCATGTCCGCTGTAAACCTCCCGCCCCTTACCTTAAATCTATGCCCCTGGTCATTGATCCCTATATCAAGAGAATATGTTTCTTCTTGTCTATTCTACTGAATCCACATAATTTGTACACCTCAGTCATGTCCACTCTCAATCTTCTATTCTCTAAAGAAACCAACCCCAGTCCATCCAATCTCCTCTCATAACTGAAACTCTTCAGCCCAGGCAGCATCCTGGTAAATCTTGTCTGCACCCTCTCGAGTGTTATCACATCCCTCCTGTAAAGCCACATTTGTGTTCATGCATTGATCAATGAATTTTGCCAAATCATCTCCATTAGTTGTGATCAGTCTCTACCACAAACATTTCACTGAATACATAAGTATGAGAACACTTGACTCTAAAAACTAAGGCTAATATTTCATGCTCAATGTTTGACCAGTTGACTGCATTACAGACAGTGGTTTTGAGGCAAATGTAATCAGATTGCTGTTCTGCAGTAATCATATTCCCAGACATTTCTGTGAGGTACCCACCTCCAGGGTACTTAGCTCCTTAGGGTCATAAAAATTGCAAGGTTTGATGCTTCTGATCACGGCAGTTTCAATGTTTTAAAGAGGCGTTGGTGATCTTCATGCCGTATGAAAGATAGAAGTTTTCTCAATAATTGCTTCAATGATTACGACTTTTGAGTAAAATTAGAAATGTATGGCATAAGAAATTAAAGACATCTTAAAAGATCACCCTTGTACTGAGCACTTGACTTGGCTTGTGTCCTCTATTTTATTTGGATCAGGACGTGTGCTCACATTGGCATAAATCGAATCTAAAGTGAGCTTGTGACACGTTGTGGGTTTCTGGTTGTTGAACACCAATTCTTTGTTGCATTCTGCTTGTATTAATATTGTGCAGCTTGTGTTCTTTCTACCACAGCAACCTCTTTGGCAATACAGATGCACCCTGGTGCAGTAGCTGCAATGTGGGCTGTGTGGGATTGATAGAAATCCTGATTAACACACAGCCCAAAGAGGCGTTATTGAAAACAGTGTCATCCAAATGCAGCATGGAAGGTGTGTGTGGCACAGCCCATGGCAGAGGGGACACAAAATGACAGCCCGTGGAGTTGGCATAAAAATGGCGAGGAAGATTTTTAGTGGTAACAATAGATAATAAGGTCTAGGTGGAACAAAGAATCTTACAAATGAATATACAAGGAGTTTTGTACAAATCCACAGCTGCAGATGGCTGTAACAGACAGTCTGGTAAAAAGATGAATGGGAACAGATAACCTGAAGTTTGTAGTTCATCAAGAATTAGAAGAAAAGTATGATCCTACATTAATAAAGAGCATTTAGGTAACTGAATATTTAAAAAAATGCAAATGTGAGGCTGAACTCCTTTAAACAAAAGGTTACAGATAGTGCAGACCAGTCCCCATCTCATCATCCGGGAGGCCGAATGAAAAATGGGAAAAACAGATAACCTCTAAAGGGCACCAACTTGACTTCGAGAAAATAAACAAAAACGTACAATATAATGGCAGGAGAATGAAGAAATAAAGAAAAAGTGCCCAACTTTACAGTCTGCCAGTGCCCAAATTTGCATCCACTGCAGCAGCCATGAGTCTGTGCTAGCACCACCTCATCAATGCACCCAAACTCTCTTTGATACCACCGCCACGAGTCTGTACTGGGCCTATTTGCTGATCACCACGAGTCTGCACTGGGCCTATTTGCTGGTCACCACGAGTCTGCACTGGGCCTACTTGCCGCTGTTAATACCATTACCACAAGCTCCCTAGCTCTTCAATAAGTGGCAAGTTAAATAGAAGAGAAAGAAAAAGAACAAATGAGAAAAGAAAGAAAAAGATAGAAAAGAAATGTGGATGAAGTGGGCGAGCCCTGCCTCAGAAGGCCTACTGTACCGCCATCTTACTGGAAGAATCTGCTCACAGAGTGGTCTATGGATTCTGTCTAAATGACATGCATGCCAATCAATGAATATTCAATTTTAATCTGACTCTGAATTTGCTTTCAAATGTCATCCATATCTTTTGGGGATCTTTTACATCGTTGGATATTAATCTTGATGTGTAAATCCTGCATAGACTTTAGTTTTGGATCATTAAGTAAATGTCAATCATATAATCTCTACAATGTGCAAGCAGGCCATTCAGCCCATCAAGTGCACATCAACCCTCTGAAGACAGCCTGTCCAGGCCCAGCTGCCCACCCTACCTATGTTTCCCATGGCCAATCTATTTAACCTGCACATCTTTGGACTGTGGATGGAAACTGGAGCAACCGGAGGGAACCCACCTTGACACAGGGAGAACGTACAAACTCCACACAGGCAGTTACCCAAGGGTGGAATTAAACCTGGGTCCTGGTGCTGTAAGGCATCAGTGCTAACCACTGAGACTCTGTGCCACCCTATAATGGCATGTTTTTTGCTTGTCATTGGCCATGCCTGAATGCGAAAATCATTGTTCTGACTGCTGATTAAAATTTCTTCTCCCAGAATGGAGAGTCTGAGGAATTTTGTGCCACATTTTCAAGGAGTTGGATATAGTTCTTAGGACTAAAAGGAGCAGAGGGCATGGGGAGAAAGGTGGAACAGGGTTCTGAATTAGATGATCAGCCGTGATCATATTGAATGATGGAGCAGGTTGAAAGGGCTGAATGACCTACTTTACAGCCAGTGCCGTTGTCAGCATTTCAAGAATTGACAAGACACATTTCTCAGCAGTTTGATTACTTTGTGCAGTAAACCTCAGATGGATTTCCAAAGCTTGCTGCATCCTTTCACTGAGACAGCTGGCCACAAAACTTGCTAACCATTTGATGCATTCCTGGTATATCGTTGGAATCTTGTCTCTTCAAAAGCAACCAGCTTGGAAAATGCCTACTTGCTTGAGAAACCGCAAACATTTTCATTTATGGGCTACATTCCTTGCTGCCTATTTATTACAAACTGTCTAAAGTTCATATGAGGCTCTGGTCTTTAAAACAGAAATTCATATTACCTAAGTTAAAATAATAGAATAGTGCTCTGGAAAATCTGTGGGCTCCTCAAGCAGATGAGAGTGGTAGAAATGGGAACTTTCGTCACTCACTCAGCCAGAACACCGCAAGAATTACAGGAGCAGAAGTCAGCCATTCAGCCCATCACATCTGCTTCACCATTCAATGAGATCACAGCTGATCTGATAATCCTTAAATCCACTTTCGTGCCTTTACCTCTAACACTTGATTCCCTTACACGTTTAAAATCTGTCTATCTCAGCCTTGAATATACATAACGACCCAGCCTCCAGGCCCACTGTGCGAAAAAATTCCACAGATTCACAACCCTCTGAGAGAAGAAATTCTCTCTCATCTCTATCTGAAATGTGTGACTCATTATTTTGCGATTATGCCGTCTGGTCACAGACTCTCTCATAAGGGAGAGCAACCATTCTGCATTTACCCAGTCAAGTCCTAAAGAAGATACTCAAAGGGGTGGAGATTTATTAATTCAATTAATTCTGGCAGACACCCATAGCACTTATCAGGAAATCCTGACTGTTCATTAAACTGAGTAAGTGCAGGTAGCAACAGAAGCAATGAAGACCTCATTTATACACTAGCTGCTTCAAGCAAAGTGAAGTGTTTCAAAGGGTCCTCTGGCAGGTGTGAAGTAGAACATTTGCCATTTGCCCTGGATGAGTGCAGCTCCAACATCCCTCAAAACTTGACATCATCCAGGACAAAGAAACCTCTTTGGATCAGCATTCTATCCATAGTCAGAAACATTCTCTCCCTCCACTAGCCTAAGCAGAGTACATGTACCATTTACAAGGTGTATTAATTGATTTAGGCTGGCAGGTCTGGATCATCTAATTCCGAGCAGGTTTGAAACTTCAAAGAAACAAATGATGGAACAAACATTGTTGTAATCTTTCAAAATTTGCTCAGTTCCAGTACAGTGTTGGAAGGTTGTAACCATTACTCGCCTAAAAGAAGATAACATAAATAACATGGACCAGGATTATAAATATAATTGTGTGAAGTTACTTGAAATACATTATCAAAGACTTTGAAAGGTATCAATTAATTACGTAAAAGTAATGCCACCACAGCATTACCAGACCATAGGGCTGCTCTCTCATTAGAGAGAGATGGCTAGTGATGGTTTAATTTGAGGGACACCACTCCTCAGGTGAGGGGGCAGGTTGAGAATCCTCCATGGTAACTTCAGCTGTTGTGGGAGTTAAATCTATATTGTTGGCGTCACTCTGCATCACAAACTAGCCATCCAGCCAAATGAGCTAAACAGCCTCCTACTTAGAGAGGCTTTTGTGAAAAGGATGCTGTATTCACTAAACATGATAAAGTTGTTTAACAGAGTGACTGACATGGTAGGTTGCAAATGTTGCATGGATAATTGAAGGTTGTATATGATCTGAAAATTAAGAATCATGTAACTGGGTGCAATTGGGACATGGATAAAAAAAATCCTTGGTAACTACAGAATAAGTAACTTCTCTGAAATATGAGCAGTGACAACTTGCGCCCTCCTGGGATATTGCTGGAGCTCTAAGTTTGCAGATGATGACGGGATAAATGTGGGCCAATTCTTCAGAGTCCCAGATGCCCAGTGCAGAATGAATCCTGGAGATGTGAGCACAGTGTCTGTGACTTTTTCATGCCTTCCTGTTGATGGAAAAGCACAGGCTGTGTGATCATGAATTCCCATAATGTATTTTCTGATTACTACTGGGGGCAAAGGCTCATAGGATCAGTCTTACAGTTAACCGCCTGGAAAGCAGCACAAAACTCCAAGTGGATATCGATGGATTAAACAAGCAGGCAGAACAATGATACATCAAAGTGCACACTGTTAACAAAGCATGAAGTACTCTTTTAACAGATGGGAATACATTCTAAATCCGTACTTAAGAATTTGTAAGTGCAATGAGATTTATAAACCTAGGTATTTGCGTCACTGAAGATGCATTTAAATGTGAAAACAAAACTAATGATAATTAAAGAAAATAGGATACACAGCTTCACAGTCAGTTTGTATAGAATATTACAAAAATAAATAATACCCAGCCATGGGATGTGCTGAGGTTGTATACCTGCTCACCGAGCCAGTATGTTTGGTTGCAGACGTTTTGTCACCCTGCTAGGTTACACCATCAGTGCGCAGAGTAACAAAACGTCTGGAAGGTGAGCAAGTCTACAACCTCATCTACAGCCTGAGCTACAAATCTTCTTAAAAACTTTAAACACGGGATGCACTGTCTGAACGTCTCTGTCATCAGTTTTGGACAAAGCATTCATGACAGGTTTACCAAATGGAACATTGGGTGTGCAGGTTTGGTGGCAGGTGGGACGTTTAATGAGGTGGGGTGGGATAGTGAAGGGTGCAGATCCCATTCTTTCCCACCTCCACCTCAACGAGGTCTATGGTGGGAAGGTCCATGAATGGCTTGCTCAACCCATCGTCAATTGAGGCCCTTGAGTGGGCAATAAATGCTCAGTCAAGGACCCCATTTCTGCTGTTAAAAGGTAAAGTTGCCATAGGGCTGAGAAAGAGACAACTGGTGTTGGTTTAATCTGAGGGTCACCATATCTTTGGCGAGGAAGGAGAATGCTTCATGGTAATCTCAGCCAGTGCAGAAATTGAACCCCTGCTGTTGGCCTCTGTATCACAAACCAGCTGTCCAGTCAACTGAGCTAACCAGACCCTGTGGCACATGAGATTCACCAAATGGGAGCATGACAAAAGATGCTTGTTGCTTCCTGCAGTGACCCTCATGCAAAAAGTCTTCAGTGACCAATTGAGTAGCCTAGAACCAGGAAGAGAGGTCCTGCAGAGAGCCAACATTGTGTGTTTGTTACCAACCCCACCCTCCCTTGCCTGTAAACAACTTTTTGCAATCACTTGCCTGTGGCCTCAGATCCATCGTTGATGCCATTCCTCAAGTTGACATCGTACTGGCAGAAGCCCGCACCTTGCCATGGGCAGTCCAGTTCGTTGGACTACTTTTTCCTCAGGGTGAAGGTTTTCTAAGGGTGGGGGTGGTTCTGCAAGAGCAGAGACACACCCAGGTCCTTGAACCCAAGGGAAGGCCCATCACTGGCCTGTCAAGTGCCAATGGAACAAGAGTGGAACAAGAATGAAACAATGGTTCGAATCTTACTCCTTTTGGCTCTGTCTTAATTGTTTCAGTTAATTGTAAGGCATTTTTTCCGGTGTGACACAGCACGGTTTCAGAACAAAGAGTGAGCTGAGTCCACGCTCTGGTTTCTGTGTAGATTCCCTGAAATGGCAACTCATCATTACCGAGCCACAGACTCACCATACCTGCTTCTGAAAAACATAAAAGATGGAGCAAGTTGCCCCTGGCATTGAGCTCAAACTTCCCATCTGATCCTGCCACGTGTCTCACCATTGCCCACATCGTTCAACGATCTGGAAGGATCTGGCCTAGATTTGTGAGCCCTCCTTAAAACTGCAATTGGGTGTTCCTCAATAGCACTCCAGCCAGTGTTCCAGACCCCCGTCACCATTACAAAATTCTACAGGTCTTTGCAGAAAGAGATTATTCAGTTGGATGAAAATACTGAGTAAACTCTGACTGCATTCCCTGGCTGTAAGAATGGATGACCTGACTGAGCCGTCCATAATTATGAAGGGAATGAATAGTATCATCAGGGAATGATACCTCTGACAAGTTAGGAAATGGGGAGCAATGGAGCAGAATTAGAATTCAAACAGTCATGAAATTGAGTCTGGTGAATGGGATACAAGGATACAAAACGCATTGTGTTGTGACAATACTATGGCTTTAAGAGGTACATTTTGTCCTGTTTATTTTTGAGGAGAGGTTTTCTGTCAGACGTACCGAGCTGTCTAATGAAAGTCAATAAAGTTTGTGAGGCCTTGGGATTTTTTTAAACGTTGGAACAATTGAAGCAGCCTGAATGGAAGGGACAAGCTCCCATAGAAACAGGATTTTTAGGTTTAGTTTTTCAGTTGCAGTTGCTGGGTTTGGAAGCTGCAGTACAGTTCCTTTGCTACTCTTTCTCTCTCGGAGTTTTCTCTTGATTTTTTTTTTAACTCCTGGACTGGCGAATTGTCTGTGTCACAATCTATTTTATTGAATTTGCCTTTTGCCAAGGGTGTGTTTATGGGATGTTACTACATTGGAACAGTTACTGTTTAGAAGTTAAATAATCTATTATTGTCAAGTTTTTCAATAGAGTTAAGTTATTCCAATTTCTTATCTTTTCTGTTGTATTTTAACTACAGGGTATGAATCGAGTGTGCTTTGCTTCAGGACTAGTGGTTTGACCAATCGAATTATATCTGGAATGCAACAGCTAGCACTTGTGTTTAAAATAAGAAAGAAGTTAGGGTTTAGGCTGTCCTTTTAATATATTTTAAGACCATAAGACCATAAGACATAGGAGCAGAAATTAGGCCCATCGAGTCTGTTCCGCCATTCAATCATGGCTGATAAGTTCCTCAACCCCATTCTCCCGCTTTCTCCCCATAACCCTTGATGCCCTTGATAATCAAGAACCTATCTATCTCCGTCTTAAATGTACTCAATGACCTGGCCTCCACAGTCTTCTGTAGCAGTGAATTCCATAGATTCAACACTCTCTGGCTGAAGAAGTTTCTCCTTGTATTTGAGGGGGTGTTTTGATATATTCATATATTTTGAGGGGGTTTTGTTTGGTCCATTACAGTGCCTTGTACAAAGATAGGTAAGGAAGAGTAAATTGAAACATTTATTCAGGAGATAAGTATTTAGTTGGGAAGCACAGCATTAAGGACAAAAATAGAAAGTAGAAAGCAAGACGTTTCCAGTCTACTTTCAGCTTTCTTAGATTAAAGTGTTGAATGCACCCCCCGCCCACCCCCTTCCCTTTTGTTTTGTTAGATGTTCTGAAAGAACAGATGGGCCATCAATTCATCAATTTAATGTTTCAACTGAAGGACAGCAGAATTCCCTCGGCACTGCACTGCGGCATCAGGCTAGATTATTTTGCTCAGTTCTCTGGAGTATTTATTTTAAGCTTGCTTCTGGGAGGTGAGTGTCATTAGCAGGGCAAGCATTTATTGTCCATCCCTAATTGCTGTTGAACGGAATGGCTCAGTGGGTCATTTCAGAGGACAGTTTTTTTCTTGCACTGTGCTTTTCGGAAAAGGAAATGCAGTCCCTTAGCATTTTTCGGATTTTATTTACCTGTTGCTCAAAGTTTAGCAAAATGGGCCATGTCAAATTTCCTGGACTTTGTAGGGGGTTTGGGGGAGGCAGTTGTGGGGTAATAGTAGAGGAAGGATGCGACATTGTCCATGGTGAAGAGGTGAATGAGTTCTATAAATTTCGTTCTGCATTCCAGGTCCCTTGGCTGATTTGTTAAGGCTATCACAATGATTCCAAAACAAAACTAAAATCCCTTTTCATGGAGGTAGCAAGAACTGCAGATGCTGCAGTCAGAGTCAATACAGTGTGGAGCTGGAGGAACACAGCAGGTCAGGCAGCATCAGAGGAGCAGGAGAGTCAATGATTTGGGCTTACACACTTCCTCAGGACATTCTTTTGCATGTCCATTTGTAGCATTCTGCCTGTTATTGGACAGTGATTCTTATTTAATTTGACAGAGTCTGTTGTTCTTATTTTCCCAATGTTGCTTTAGGGGAGATGGAAACATGTTGTTGTTTTGATCATTACACACTGGGAATTTAAAAGAGAGAGAAAAATCACTTTTACCAAGTCAGCATGCATACTGGCTGATAGCTTGTTCAATACTTCACTTCAACATATGGTAGGGATGCAATAACTAATAGCAGTATATGAGATAGAAATAAAAGAGAAAACATTTTGATTTATTATTCCTTCTATAATAGAGTTTTGTTCCATAAAATCAAAACTTTAATTCTGCCGTGATGGTGGAAAGCATGTAAGTCATTGACTTGCAGCCATCTGTACTTTGCACCTCTCCCCATGTTTCTTCTCCTTGAAGCCAAAGCTAAAAATAGACAAAGATTTTAAAAGAACTGTGGACTCAACAGGAAGAATTTTGAGCTTCAAAATCAGATGGGCTCGAAAGCATCTATATTAAAATTTTAAAATCCCTTTCAGCGTGCTCTCTTCAAATTCATAAAAAAAACTTATGGATTTAACAGCAAGGTTTTAAAGTATTGGCAAATACTGTAGCACGGATTGTGGATGAGGTTTGTGGACGTTGGGGTGGTTGCTGTGGAAGTTGAGGATTTGATGAGTATAGGTTGCTTTTCTGTATACTGATCAAATCCTCAACTTCCACAGCAACCACCTCAATGTCCACAAACAAAGCTGCATTATGACTACTTAAATGGGCCAGGGCACACTGTAACACTGAATTACGCTAGGAAGAGGAAGAACACTTATACAAGATCCTCACCTTAAGTGGGCATCCCCGCAAATTCATCCACAGATGCCTACATAACAGACAACAACAGGAGGACACAGCACGCCCGAACACACTGGCCACACTGCCCTACATCAGGAACATATCGGAACTGACAACAAGACTCCTCAGACCACGAGGAATCATGGTGGCCCACAAGCCCACGGCCACTTTACGACAAACACTTACAAGGATTAAAGACCCCATTCCCACAATATGCTGAACCAATGTGGTTTACAAAATACCATGCAACAACTGCCACAAATATTACATCAGACTGACAGGAAGGAAGCTAGCCATCAGAATACACGAACATCAGCTAGCAGTGAAACGGCACAACAAATTCTCCTTAATATCGGTACATTCAGACTACAAAGGCCATCAGTTTAACTAGGAGAAGGTAACCATAGTAGCCCAAGCCAAACATAGAATGCACAGGGATAGTAGGAACTGCAGATGCTGGAGAATCCGAGACAACAAGGTGCAGGGCTGGATGAACACAGCAGGCCAAGCAGCATCATAGGAGCAGAGAGGCTGACGTTTCGGGCCTAGACCCTTCATCAGAAAAGCTTTTCTGATGAAGGGTCTAGGC
>NC_063334.1:113905770-113931058 GCF_021869965.1 Rhincodon typus
GCATGGTTCTCCACCCATACTGCAATCAACAAACATATAGAATTGGACCCCATATACAAACCCATACAGATCAAAACCGGAAATGACACTACTCACCATAACAGGCCGGACAGTATAAATTCCAAACGGAGTAGAATAACATCACTTCATTTGAGCCTCACTGATGATGTCACCTAGCATGGTGACAAAACATCTGAACAAAAACAAGCCAGCTCGGTGAGCGAGTCAACATCGTTAACAGCAAGGGTTGGCCAGAGTGGGGGCTGTCAATCCATTTTTGGAGGGTGACCCAGTTAGTACAATTTTAATTTTATGGAAGTCACGTGGCCTCATTTTAATGGAGTTTCCATCCTTAGCTCATATTGGGCAGCTTTTCAAGTCCCTTGGGAAACCCAGCGGGAGCAGCGAGGTGAAAAGAGCTGGAACTATTGGACTTGATGAGGCTCAGGAGGACAAAGAAATGAACCCTCTCAACAATAGTCCCACTTCCACAATCTCCCTCACATGTGACATTCTTGCCAATTGTGCTCTACCACCTCTGCCCCAGAAATCTCCCTCCACCTGACACTTTTAAACCCACCTGCTCCCAGGCTGGGTTCCTTTCCAGAGTGGTTGCTGTCCTCCTGTATGGCTCTGAGACGTGGACTATATACAGCAGACACCTCAATACACTGGAGCAGTATCACCAACGCTGCCTGCGCAAGATCCTCCGAATCTGCTGGGGAGAAAGACGCACCAACACCAGCATCTCTGACCAGGCCAACATCCCAGCATCAAGGCACTCACCCCTCCTTGATTGGCTACAATGGGCTGGGCACGTCGTCTGTATGTCGGACATGAGACTCCCCAAGCAGGTCCTCTACCGCCAGCTCCAAAATGGCAGGTGAACACCAGGTGGGCAGAGGACACACTTCAGGAATGCCCTCAAGGCCTCAATGGTGAAGGGCGGCATTCCCACAGACACCTGGGAGTCACTAGCCCAAGACCACCCAAAGTGGAGGAGGAGCATCTGGGAAGGCTTCGAGCACCTTGAGATTTGTCATCAGGAAAAAGCGGATGCCAGGTGAAAATGGTGAAAGGAGCGCACTGCCATGCCAACGCCCCAGCCACCCCTTCCCATGACCACCACCTGCCCCAAGTGTAACAGAGCCTGCAGCAGCCACATCAGTCAGAGCAGCTACCTATGGACTCACCCTCATCTATAAGGGACCGCTGATGATGACTTGTTCAACAAGGAAACAAGCCTGTCCAGTTTTGTGTTGTGCAACAGTGGGCACAGATATCCACAGACATTACGCCCACTAATGGGGTGGCATGGCAGCTCAGTGGTTAGCACTGCTGCCTCACAGTGCCAGGGACCTGGGTTCAGTTCCACCCTCGGGCAACTGTCTGTGTGGAGTTTGCACATTCTCCCTGTGCCTGTGTGTACAGGTTAGGTGGATTATCCATGCTATAGTGCCCAGGGATGTTTTGGTTCGGTGGGTTAGACATGGGAAATGAGGGGTAGGATAATGGGTCTGGGTGGGATGCTCTTCGGAAGGGTGGTGTGGACTTGTTGGGCCTAATGGCCTGTTTCCACACTGTTGGGATTCTATGATTCTAATACCCTGCAGTGTTCAGGAAAACCAACATTTCTAGGTTTCCTACCCATCAACCATCCCCAGCTTGGCTATAATACTCTATCAGACATGTCTGCTTTACTGCTCCAAGTCAAAATCTGTCACCTTTTGCATGTCACATGATATTTGCATTCTCTACTTTGCATCTCAAGCCTTGTTTCCGTCTAGCAGGAGCTTGAGGGTTATACTTTTCACCTCAACTGTATCCAGTAGCTTCATGGCCATTTCAACTATGGACGCCCCTAGAATTAATTGCAAATTATGCCCAATCTGCCTCAGGAATAAACTGATTAGACCAGAACTGAAAGAAAAATCTCCCTCATACAAGAAATGAATCAAAATCAGAACTGAAGCATTTTAGACATTGTTTGAATGGGGTGCACCTGCAAAGTTGAGTGGGGGGTGACTGCAGTGCGATACGTCCATGGTAATGTCACTAGACAAGTAATCTAGAGACTGAAGCTAATGCTCTGGGCACATAACTTCAAATCCCATCACGGCAGCTACTGAGAATTGAATTCAATTAATAAGTCTGGCACTGAATGATGGTCATCAGTGATATAAACGGGTGACACCTATCATCAAGTGCTGTAAAAACTCATTTAGATCACTAATAGAAAAAAAGCTGCCAACCTTACCCAATTTGGCTGACATACTAATATGGAACACAACAATGTGATTGAGTCACAATTGCTCTTCCAGTACAGTTACAACACTGGCATCTACCTGACAATGTAGAAAGGTGCCCGGGTATGTCCTTTATACAAAAAGCAGGACAAGTCCAACCTGGCCAATTACCGCCCCATCAGTCTGCTCTCGATCATCAGCAAAGTGATGGAAGGTGTCATCAACAGTGCTATCAAGCAGCACCTGCTCAGCAATAACCTGCTCAGTGACGCCCAGTTTGGGTTCCACCAGGGCCACTCAGCTCCTGACCTCATTACATTGGTTCAAACATGGACAAAAGAGCTGAATTGCAGAGGTGAGGTGATAGTGACATCAACGTCACAGTTGTGCGGGTGTGACATCAAGGAGCCCTAGCAAAACTGGAATCAATGAGTATCAGGGGGCAAACTCTCCGGTGGTTAGAGTCATACCTGGCACATAGGAAGATGATTGTGGTTGTAGTAAGTCACTCACCTCAGCTTCAGGACATCACTAAAGGCATTCCTTAGGGTAGTGTCCTAGGCCCAACTGTCTTCAGCTGCTTCAACAATAACGTTCCCTCCATCATAAGGTCACAAGTGGAGATATTTGTCAACTATTGTACAATATACAGCACCATTTGTGACATCTCAGATACTGAAATGGTCAATGTTCAAATGCCACAGGGTCTGAACAATAGCCAGGATTGGGCTGACAAGAGGCAAATGCCAGGCAAAAGGCATATCCATAAGAGGCAATGGCCTAGTGGTATTACCACTGGACTGTTTAATCCAAAGACTCTGGCAACATGGGTTCAAATCCTGTCACGGTAGATGGTGGAGGTTGAATTGAATAAATATCTGGAATTAAGAATCTAATGATGACCATGAATCCATTGTCAATTTTTGGAGAAAAACCCTTCTGGTTCACTGATGTCCTTTAGGGAAGGAAACTGCCATCCTTACCTGGTCTGGCCTACACGTGACTCCAGACCCACAGCAATGTGGTTGAATTTTAACTGCCCTATGGACAATTAGGGATGGGTAATAAATATTGCCAAGCCAAAGAAGCCCTCATCCCATGAATGAATAAAGGAAAAAGAGACAATTGAATTAGTGCCCCTTGACATTCAATGATATTTCCATCACTAAATCCCCCCTATCAACATCCTAGGTGCTTAAGATTGACCACCTGGACTCACTACATAAACCCAGTAGCTACAAAAGCAGGTCAGAGACTAGGAATAGTGCAGTGAGTAACTCAACTCCTGACCTTCCCCAACGGAACATGGCAGCTGGTTGCTATGATAAAGGGGAGCATGGTGTGCCTTCACTCACAGTACTGCACTCCCATAAGGAACTGTCAGAATGGAAGCACATTTCTGAGATGCAACTGAGTGGAATCTCTTCTCAAAAGTGCAAAGCTGTTTCTTTCATGGAAATAACGGCCTGAGTGGCATACCATGTGAGATTGACACTCTTCAGAAAATCTGGCTCAATAAAAGAAACACGGGGACATGCCGTACCAGATTTAGTCACATAAGAAGAATCAGCCTTTAGACTTAACAATACAAGAACATTTGAAGAGTGGCAATCACAAGCTGATTGATTCTTTATGGTCTTTGAATTGGAAAAGCGTGAAGCAACTTCTCAAATTTTTGACTTAGGTCAGCCTGACTGAATCAATGAGACACAACCTACTGGGACAATCTGTTGATTAGTAGAGGAACGGCAGAAGCCGATGAAAGGTGTTCAAAAATAGTTTAATGTGATAAGAGACAAAACAAGGGATAAAATGTCTAAAGGCCAAAAGAAAATAAATCTTGGAATGAATAAATAAAAAGGTTAGAGTTAGACTGTGTTTGGATCAAACAATCCCCTGTAAATGTACAAAAGAAAGCACATGTCCTGGTAAATGGGAAATTTTGACACAAAAACAAAGGTTGTAGATGAAAACGAAATAAAAATTGTAAGCGACCTCAAGGAGTAGAACTTAACAAGGGAGAAGGAGGTGAATGGAATAATTTTGGTGGATACTCAACCAGTACCAAGGCCCAGTGGATCTCCAGGCATTGGGAAGTGGGAGTTTGGCCACTTTGAGGAGGGGGAGCAATAGGATGGAAGTAATGGGCTTTAAAGTCTAGCCTTGGTTAGGAGGAAGAAAGTGGAGATGGATAACATAGATTAGCTGAAATAACATTAGAATGAAATGAAAAGGAGAAAGCATACAAAACTTGATGATGACTTAATGACTAGAAAGGTCATGTATTTTAAGGTGTTTGCCTTTGGCTGAAAAAATGTGTGCAATTGTTAACATCAAGTTTTGTAACTCAACCAGTAATGGACTGAACTGTCATATTAACTCTGGAAAAGCTGCAGTTTTGTTTAAATGAATCAGATGTAATAATGTGGACTATTTATGAGCTGAATTTGTGACTGTCATAAAAATGTACTTTACAAATATCATACGGTTGATTGGATGACATAAAAATGGTGAACAGCAAGTGCAAGTTAAGCTTGATATCAAAGTTCATTAAGAGCAAACGACAAGCCTCTTTCCAAAGTGACACAAACAAATCGCAATGAGATAATTGATCACATGGAAATGGATAATATGATTGGTTATAACATTTGCCAATGGTCTGAAAGATGATTTGTGGAGACTAGATAGTGTCAAAGACTTTGAATGTACAGTTTCATTGCATGGAATGAGTATAAAGCAACTTGCCTCATGGTAAAAATTTAACAAGCTTGGGGAGGTTGACTGATCAATGATAAGAAGTTGAGATGGAGCAAGATGGACTGATTTTCAGACAAGTCAACGTAGAAGATTTCACTTGTACCTGCAAGCATTGTACGGGTAAAACTTTTACAATAGTGTACTTTGCTTTAATAAAGAACATTGAGTGTATCCCATTTTTAGAACTGTCTTGTGTTATTGAGTTCCAGAGTAAACCAGATGGACCAGGAAATTTGGAAATAAAAGCCAACAGATGTGAGGCTATTATCATCTGGAGAGGTGCCCTGACACATAAAAAACACATCTTCTGAAGATTGCGTGCCCCGTTTTACAGGTCATCATTTTACAAACTTTGCCCATTCCCACCTGCCTATCTATGTCAACTGTATTACAGCATGGACAAGGTAATACTGTGGTCAACTGAGTGTTTTTTTGTGTTCTTTTCATGTAAACATTACAAGTGGGTAGGAGATTACACCCTTCCCTAGGGGCAACCTGCTTGGAGCTGAGGGTGGTTGCAAGTTGGGATAATTTGAGAAAAAGCATTAGACTTAGCTGAAGAAGGGTCCAGACCCAAAACATCAGCTTTCCTGCTCCTCTGATGCTGCCTGACCTGCGGTGCTCATCCAGCTCTACACCTTGTTATCTCAGACTTAGCCATTACAGGCCAATGGCAGCCAATGCTGTGCTGAAATGAGTTGAGATGGTTTATTTGTGACAGTAAGGTTTGGTCACATTAGAAGTTCTGAAGAGCGAAAGAGAGGTCGTCACCAACTTTACCCTAATTTCTAGTTAACACGATTCTTCGAAGTAGTATCGCAACTCTCAACAAAGTCAATTTTGCAGCCTCTTTCCCTTAATTGCCCTTCAGCCATTAGCGCCTCAGAGGAAGAATTCCCTGAGTGTCCTTAACAAGATTCCATCAACATTGACTGATTACAGAAGCACGTTGGGTCCATTTTAATGCTGCACTTGAGAGTTCCAAAACATCAAGAATGAATCCTACAGAAATGAAAATAATCACTGGGACCCGAATATTATGATTTTGGTCAAGTGTGAGTAGTGTTGAATCTTTTTGGAAAGTTACTCATCACAGGGCCTAACAAGGTTTCTGGCATATCTTACCAAACTCTCACCTCATTAAATATGTACCCCCATGGCATCCCTGTATTCTTATTGTAACCCCAACTTATCATACACTGTTCCTGAATAACTTGCCACTCATCAGAAATCCTGGAATTCACTGGTGTTCTGATGCTATCTTCAAAAGCCCATTGAGCACCTGGACAAGTACTGTCCATCCAGAGCTGCTCTGGATGGTTCCTGACATTTAGCCTTGACCTGGTAGCCAATGGGGAAACTAATGCATCCTTTGTGGGCAGGAACCAGGAACTCCTGCTAGATGGGGTAGTGCAGAAGTGAAACGTCCTTTTTCCCCAGGGCTGGAAGTGGAAGCCAAGAAACCAGATCATGCCAGCCTGTTCCAAGATTGCACCTGGGTCAGTGCAGCCTTAGCCTGTCTGGGGGAATGCCCAGCAATGTAGGAAGAAGGTTGATGACCTTCTCCACTCTGCCAGTATAAGTGCAACCATCTTCTACCCAATACCTTACACTCAATCTACCTCTGTATCAAAAGCAGAAATTGATGGAAAAACTCAGAGGGTCTGGCAGCTTCTGCAGAGACAGACCAGAGTTAACATTCCAGGTCCAGGGACCCTTTATCAGAACATTCTAACTCTGTTGCCGTTCCCACTTCCCACCAAGGCACATGCTCGACCACTCTCACTATTGTCTGTAACATCTCCATTTACACTCACCCACCGCAATGCCAACACCACGAACGCTGCATGCCCTCTGCGCTGCCTATTCACCCAACTGGGACACCATTTCCCTTCCTCACCAAAAGTAACAGCTGTGCTTCCAATTTCATTTCGCTTAATACCTCCCTCTGCCAGGGAGAAAGCAGCCCACAGTAGGGCAAAAAGAGTCAAGATAGGTGTTGGACTGATTGGCATTTGGCTCCTGACTCCCAAATGAGGAGGGAATCTTTTTTCTGACTACCCCAGGCAGCTGACTGAATGTCTCCAAGCCCCTGCACTAGTATCAGAGACAACCCTTGATTTATCGTTCTGGCTGAAGACTAACACATTTGACTTGATTGAGGCACACTGACAATCAGGACAAGTTTCCTGGCTGCACTAAATGGCCAGACATAACAGCATAATATGAAACAAACGCATAAGATACTGAAGAAACTCAGCAAGTCTGGCAACATTTGTGGAAAGAAAATCAAACTTAACGTTTCAAGTCTAATATGACCCCTGACACTAACCCTAACTCTTCTTCAGAACTGGAAGTAAGGTGAGCCTGAAGGGGGCCAGCAATAAAAGGCAAAACAGGGCAATGCAAGGCAGGGATGTTGGTGGGTTCAGATTGAGTGCTATGACAGACAAAGTGAAGAGCCTGGAGATGTAGCCTGGCCCACTCCTTAAGCTGGGTGCATATTCCAGAGCACACAGTGTCCTTGCTGCATTGGGCATTGTTGGTACACCATTGAAGTGCTGGACTGTTCTATAAGTGGATCGGGGATGTTTGGGCCCCATATCTAAGCAAGATGTACTGGCCTTGGAACGGTGTCCACAGGACATTTATGAGAATGATCCCGGGGATAAGGGCTTGTCATAGGAGGAGCGATTGAGGAATCTGGGACTGTACTCAGTGGAGTTTAAAAGGATGAGGGAGGATCTGATTAAAAGCTACAGAATACTGAGATGCATCCATAGAGTATATGCGGAGAAGATATTTCCACTACTAGGGGAAACAAGGACCCGAGGGCACAGCCTCAGAGTGAACAGAGAAAACCTTTTGAACTAAGATGAAGATGAATTTCTAACGCAGTGAATCGCTTCCACAGTGGAGATAAACTTCTCGCTCGACTCTGCTACAAATCTCACTGTAGCTGGTGTCTCTCAAGCTCCTTTAATAGTCAGCTCAACATGTAGAGGTCATAGAGACGTACAGCATAGAAACAGACTCTTCAGTCCAAGTCATCCATGCCAATCAGATATCAAAGAACAAAGAATAAAGAACAAAGAAAATTACAGCACAGGAACAGGCCCTTCTGCCCTCCAAGCCTGCGCCAATCCAGATCCTCTTTCTAAACCTGTCGCCTATTTTCCAAGGATCTGTATCCCTCTGCTCTCTGCTCATTTATGTATCTGTCTAGATACATCTTAAATGATGTTATCGTGCCCGCCTCTGCCACCTCCGCTGGCAACGCGTTCCAGGCACCCACCACCCTCTGCATAAAGAACTTTCCACGCATTTCTCCCTTAAACTTTTCCCCTCTCACCTTGAAATCGTGACCCCTAGTAATTGAGTCCCCCACTCTGGGAAAAAGCTTCTTGCTATTCACCCTGTCTATACCTCTCATGATTTTGTAGGCCTCAAGCAGGTCCCCCCTCAACCACCATCTTTCTAATGTAAATAATCCTAATCTACTCAACCTCTCTTCATAGCTAGCGCCCTCCATACCAGGCAACATCCTGATGAACCTCCTCTGCACCCTCTCCAAAGCATCCACATCCTTTTGGTAATGTGGCGACCAGAACTGTACGCATTATTCCAAATGTGGTCGAACCAAAGTCCTATACAACTGCAACATGACCTGCCAACTCTTGTACTCAATACCCCGTCCGATGAATGAAAGCATGCCGTATGCCTTCTTGACCACTCTATCGACCTGCGTTGCCATCTTCAGGGTACAATGGACCTGAACACCCAGATCTCTCCGTGCATCAATTTTCCCCAGGGCTTTTCAATTTACTGTATAGTTCGCTCTTGAATTGGATCTTCCAAAATGCATCACCTCGCATTTGCCTGAATTGAACTCCATCTGCCATTTCTCCACCCAACTCTCCAATCTATCTATATTTTGCTGCATTCTCTGACAGTCCCCTTCACTATCTGCTACTCCACCAATCTTAGTGTCATCTGCAAACTTGATAATCAGACCATCTATACCTTCCTCCAGATCATTTATGTATATCACAAACAACAGTGGTCCCAACACAGATCCCTGTGGAACACCACTGGTCACAGATCTCCATTTTGAGAAACTCCCTTCTATCTATCCTATCTATCCTAAATAAATCTGGTCCCATTTGCCAGAATTTGGCCCATATCCCTCTAAACCCTTCATATTCATATATCCATCCAGATGCCTTTTAAATGTTGTTATTGTACCAGTTTCCACCACTTCCTCTGGCAGCTCATTCCATATATGCAACACTGTCTGCATGAAAATGTTGCCCCTTTGGTCCCTTTTAAATATTTTCCTCTCACGTTAAACCTATGCCCTATAGTTTTTGACTCCCCCACCCCAGGGAAAAGACCCTGTCTATTTACCCTGACAATGCCCCTCATGATTTTATAAACCTTCGCCTGTGATGCTCCATGGAAAGTATCCCCAACCTATTCAGCATCTCCCTCCAACTCTGCCAACATTCTTGTAAATCTTTTCTGAACACTTTCAAGTTCACAACATCCTTTCTGTTGTAGGGTGCCTAGAATTGCACACAGTATTCCAAAAGTGGCCTAACTCCTGACCTGTTCAGCAAAACTTATTAGAAAGCGAGGAAGCTTATCTATTATCATGAGAGTTGGAACATTGTAGATTCAAGTCCAGTTCTTGGACCTTAGCATTTAACTGAGTAAATAGTAATACCCAACACACATTATTTATCTCATTGCAGATGGTGAGATCATATTGTGTCACAAATCATTTTAAGGATATCAAAGGTATATTGGTCCATGTCTTTTTCCTCTCTCTTTCTAACACCCAGTGATGATTCCAAATCGATGGAGTAGCTGAAATCCAGTCATAGGATCCCTACAATGTGGAAGTAGACTATTCAGCCCATCGAATCCACACCGCCCATCCGAGGAACATCCCACCCAGACCTACTCCACTACCCTAACCCTGTAACCCTGCATTTCCTATGGCCAATCCACCTAACCTGCACATCTTTGGACTGTGGGAGGAAACCGGTGCACCCAGAGGAAACCCACGCAGACGCGAGGAGAATGCTTAAACTTCACCTGGACAGTCACCCGAGGGTGGAAGCAAACCAGAGTCCCGTTGGGAGGCAGCAATGCTAACCACTGAGCCACCGTGCTTTGTTCTCAATATGACCCTTTGCAGTTTTTGCTGATAACTCAGTCGAGTGTCAATTAATGTCATATTTCATGCAAGTTATATTGCGCTCTGATTCGCCTGGGAGTAAATAAGGTGCTGTCAGGATATGCACAGAAGAGCTACTCTGCAGTAACCACTCGGTCAAATCATTTCTGTACATCTCCCCACTCCTGACATGAAAGGGAGAGACATTTTGTGGCTTACTTGCCTCTAACTGGTTAATGTCAAGCACCAGCACTTGTTAATGCCATTGTTGAAGTATTGTCCTTCGAGGGAAGTTTCAAGAAAAGTCTCATCATCTGGCTGACAGCCTTACAAGTGGAACCTTGAAAGATTCTGGAATGTGCTAGAGGTTATTTTTATTTCAAGCAGTGACTGAGTTGCGCAATGATTTATTGAGTGGCTTGAAGAGGAGAGCTGCTGCTGTGTCACACACCACCAATTCTAAGACCTGGGAAGAAAATCATACTTGCATCACAGGCCAGGGTACATGAATAATTGATGTTTCAAGCGAGCATCTATTCATATTGTGTTGAAATGCAAGCAATATGGTAAACACTGTGAAATAAATCCAAGGCACATGCCATATGCTGGCATTTTCCTCAAGTTCCTTATTTCAGCCTGAACTCGCTCCAGGAATAACATATTACTGTGCACCTGTGATAATATCAACCTGAAAAATCATGCTTCATATCCTGGGCACACGAGTTCAAGTCCCACCTCAGCTCATCATGGAATTTAAATCCAATTAATAAATCTAAAACTAAAAACTTGTCTCAGTAACACTGATCCATTGTCTCAAAAACTCATCTGGTCCCTTTAGGGAGGGGAAATCAGACGTCTTTAGTGGTCTGGCCTACATGTGACTCTAAACCCAAAGTACGGTGAATGAGTCTCAATTGCCTTCAAAAACGGTGAATCAGGCCAATCAATTCACATGCAATTCTGAATGCTGGCCTTGTCATCAACATCCACAATACAGGAAGGAATAAAGAAAAGCACAGTCATCAGCCTTGGGGGTGAATCTATGCAATTCACTCCCACCCAATGACTCTCATAAACTTCCTGCATGTTGACTGCTACAATTCAATGGGTCACACCCCTGCCCCTAAAGCAGAAAGTTCCTCTTCCAGAGACATGATCGAGAGGGACATTCCAGTGCAGTACAGAGGGAGAGCTGCACTGTCAGCGTTGCTGTCCTTCAGGTGAAACATTAAGCTGAGGGCCCATTTGCTCTTTCGGGTGGTTGTAAAAGATCCTGTGGCACTACTTGACAAAGAGCACTGCTGATTTCCTTGGTTGTTTGGCCAATGCTTGGCAGTCAACCAACATCAGTAGAGCAGATCACTGAATCATTGTCACATTGTAGGCTATGGGACTTTGCTTGAATGTACTTGAATGTAACTATGAGCCCAGCAGGCTACAACCTCTAGGAATGAGAGGATACTGGAGTCACACCAGTCAATTCATGCAACCAGAAAGCTCACATAACACGTAAACATCTGAATTCCCATTTTGCTGAATTTCATGGATGAGGCTAATGATCTGCCATCACATTATGCATTTTATTTTTGTCTCCAGCGGGGTATTTTTATCTGATGAGCCAATGTTTATGTTGGCTCCAGTAGTGCAAAAACTAGATGTGAGTAGCCTAGCACTGAAAAATATCATGGACATTTATTGCAGCTCGGTTATGAGCGTCAGAGGCACTTCAGTGTCTGAGCTAGTACTGAGCTATTTGGTGACAAATAGCAATGCAATTACATCAGTCTGTCATGCGTCAAGTGGGCCCAGTTAAGATGGAGACTGAGACCTTTATATCTCAGGTCACATGCAATCATACTGTGAGGATAACATGACCATGTCTCTTAAAGGTATACTGCATAACAGGTCTGAGATGAAGCACAATAGCTAAAGGGAGATAGGATGGGGATATCAGAGGTGACTGGTAACTCCAAAGACTACGCACGTGTTCTCAGAGTTTGGCACAGAGACTGCCATTACAGCTAATTGTGAACATAAAGAAAGTATGCTGCTAGCTAACTGAGTGACCACAGACTTAAAGTCACTTTCCAGTTGTTATAGTGGACATCAATTTAAATTAGGCAATTTCCTGTCCACACACATCCCAGACAAGTTCAATAAAGCCACCATCTTTATTTGCTTTCACTCAGATAAGGGTGCTATGACAGGTTGGCTCAACTTCATTAAAATGCCGCTAATCCAAAGGATGGAAAATACCTGGTGATTTTTTAACACACAGAAGCTGGTAAGTGCCTGGAATGTGCTGTCACAATAGCAATGTTTAAGAAGCATCTTGACAGACACTTGAACAGGCAGGGAACGGAGGAATATGGACTGCATAGAGGCAAAAGTTTTTTAAGTTTAGAAGGGCTTCATGTGTCTGTGCAGGCCTGGTGAGCAAAGGGGCTCTGAAGAAGGGTCCAGATCCAAAACGTCATATTTCCTGCTCCTCTGATGCTGCTTTGCCTGCTGTGTTCATCCAGCTCTACACCTTGTTATTTCAGATTCTCCAGCATCGACCGTTCCTACTATCTCTGGTGAGCAAAGGGGCCTGTTCCTGTGCTGTACTGTTCTTTGGCTTCTATTTGCATATTGGCTGCCCACAACCTAAGCAAGTTAACAGAAAATGGAAATAGATTCCTTCAACAAAACTGAAGACCCTTTATTGGTCACTAGAAATCTCAGCTGATCTGTTCTCTTTCTGATTATAAATGGACTGCTGGAGAAATCCACCACATTCAGTCTTTTTAAAAAATCTTATTATCATTCAAAAAGTGACCGATTAATTTATCCCTCACTGTTTCTGTAAAGCTTCTGTTCCACTCCACCCAGTTAGTTATTCAGTTCTTATTTGCAAGTTAAGCAGGGATGCATAAAAAGGAACGTGCAATCCAACATTTCAATATTTTCATCATTTAATTAGATCTCAGTTGACCAATACTTTCTTTATCTACCTTTAAATCTGCTGTTTTTGAGTACAATCACGAATGACATTAGTACTGGACAAGTTAGTTTGCAGATTGAAATATGGCTTGATAGATCATATTTTGTTATGTTTTGTTGAAGTCATCTCTCATGGAGACAAAAACATACAATGTTGCAGACTTTGTTTTAACAATAAATTAGCAGCGTATATTACAAAATAAGTAAAGATACAGGAGAACAAACCAAATTATTTACTTTTAACATGCATTCAAAAAGTTTAAAATGCACAGTAAAAATATAATCCCATTAATTACAAAAAGATCCCTTACAAGGAAAAAAACCCTGTACCATAGGCAATAGCAACCTTGTACAGTATGCACACCAGAGTCTCTTTCTCTAACACCTCAGTATGTTCACAGAACTATGAACTTATCTCCTAGATTGGAAGATCTGACAGTTTATTCTTGGAGCTATGATTCACCTGAGTTAAGCAAGCTTCACTTTAATTAAACCTCTTCATGGTTTTATCCCAACACTTCTGGTTTGGGGCTATCATTAATGCCATACTATTAGGTAACATAGTTTTACTATATTCTTCTTTCCTTGGCAGCAGTGCTGTATACATACATCTCCAATGGAAGGACTTCATTGAGTCCCACTCAAAGTAAGACTGAAACAAAAATCTCTCTCCCTGAGCTATGGGTGTTTTCCTTCAGCTTAAGACATGGTTAAATGCTAATGTATGCAATCATTTGCAATTTTTTTTCCTTTATTCATTCACAGGACGAGGGTGTTGCTGGCTAAACAGCACTTATTGCCCACTCCTAATTACCCACAGGGCAGTTAAGAGTCAATCACATTGCTGTGGGTCAGGAGCCACATTTAAGCCACACCAGGTAAGGATGGCAGTTTCCTTCCCTAAAGGACATTAGTGAACCAGATGGGTTTTTCCCCAACAATCAGGAATTTTTTTTTTTGGTCATCATTAGACTCTTAATTCCATATATTTATTGAATTCAATTTCCACCATCTGCCATGGCGGGAGTTGAACTCAGGTTCCCAGAATATTATCTGGGCTTCTGGATTAACAGTCCAGTGATGACACCACGAGGCCATTACCTCCCCATGGTCAAGCATGTCATATGATTAAAATATTGGCAAAGATCTGTAGCTTGGGTTGTGGGTGAGGTTGTTGACTTCCTCGCCGAGCTGGCTTGAGTTTGTTCAGACATTTTGTCACCATGTTAGGTGACATCATCAGTGGAGCCTCCAATGAAGCGATGTTATTCTACTCCGCTTGGAATCTCACCATAACAGATGGGACAGTATAAATTCCAAGTGGAGTAGAATAACATCGCTTCATCTGGGGCTTCATTGATGATGTCACCTAGCATGGTGATGAAACATCAGAACAAAAACAAGCCCGCTCGGCGAGCAAGTCAACAACCTCATGTCATATGATCACACAGACAGCTCAGAGTGGAGATAACAAAGTGTAGAGCTGAATGAACACAGCAGGCCAAGCAGCATCAGAGGAGCAGGAAAGCTGACATTTCGGATCTAGACCCTTTTTCTGAAGAAGGGTCTAGACCCGAAACATCAGCTTTCTTGCTCCTCTGATGCTGCTTGGCCTGCTGTGCTCATCCAGCTCTACACCTTGTTATCTCAGATTCTCCAGCATCGGCAGTTCTTACTATCTCAGCTCAGAGTGGAGTTAGGCCAAATGAAAGAATGAACTAATGTAGCACCGGGCAAGTCATTGTTTTACTTTGAGATCTCCCGATGAAAGTTGTGCAATATTGCCGTGTTTGGCTAAAACTGTGAGGAAAATTACACGTGTTGCTATTTGGAGAGAAAGTGACATTCCATCAGCAAGTTGAAAACTTTGATGGGACATAGAAGGTTTCCATCATGAACAAGTAGGTAATTCCGCCATCATGGTTATCTACCATTATGAGAGAAAGGCAACCATTTTGAAACATTATTTTGCCAGGTAAGCAATCTTTCCAACAACAAAGGGGATGAGAACAGCTTTCCATCATGATGCCGAAGAAGCACTGTTAACTTGGGTCAATACAGCCCCAACAGAGGATTGGTCAGTGGGATGGGAGGGGTGCAAAGGTGGGAGAGAAGATGGACATACATCACGCCTTAGTTCACACCCAATCTCCTCTTCACTGTCATCATCAAACCCTCTGATCACTCTTACAATGTGCCTCTTACTACTCCTGTGGCATTACCATTGTGCTAGAACTGCCCCATGCCCATTCCCCAACATCTCTGCTCAAATTCTGTGGAAAGGAGAGTTATTCTGACCAAGAAACCATGGCGTTTACTTGCCCTGCTGTGACTTGACTTCGGGGTGGGTATGCTGGCTCGGTGGTTAGCACTGCTGCCTCACAGCACCAGGGACCCGTGTTAGATGACACCCTCAGAAAATTATCTGTATGGAGTTTGTACATTCGCACCCACCCCCCAACCCCGTTTGCGTGGGTATCCTCCTACAGCCCAAAGATGTGCAGATTAGGTGAGTTGGCCACAGTAAATTGCCCATAGTGTGCAGGGATATGTCGGCCAGGTGGATTAGCCATGGGAAATGCAACGTTACAGGGACAGGGTCAGGGTGAGAGATGCTCTTTGGAGCATTGGTGTGGACTTGATGGGCCAAATGGCCTGCATCCACACTGCATGGATTCTATGATTCTAATCAACCAATTCAAAATGGCTAGTTTTTTTTTGACATTGGGAACAAGCGGTTAACTAGCAGTCATGTAAGTGTATCATGTCATTTCAAGGTAATGACATTGGTAATTATTGGACTTACCTTCTTGTGGTAAATTTAACAGGATCATGCAAATGTAGTGTTCCTGAAAAACACAAGGAGATTAAGATTGGGATACTATTTTCACGAAGCTGCATTTGGAGCAGCATAAATTGGACGACAAGTTATGTGTCGTTGAGACCTTGTTAGTTTCCAGTAAAATCTGGGCTGATCCATTTCACATTCTCCAAATGGATGCCCCCAAATGTTTACAGTTGATTCTTTTACTCTTGATGTGCCAATTCTGTTGGTTTAAAAGCAAGCACAGAAGTTGAAATGCACACATCAAGCTCTCACAAACAATCATTGCACATATTTTGGGTGGCATAGTGGCTCACTGCTACCTCACAGCACCAGGGATCCAGGTTCGATTCCACCCTCGGGCTACAGTCTTTAAGGAGTTTGCACATTCTCCCGGTGTCTGTGTGCGTTTCCTCCAGATGCTCCAGTTTCTCCCTCAGTCCCAAAATGTGTAGGTTAGGTGTATTGGCCATTCTAAACTGCCCTGTAGTTTCCAGGGATTATGTAGGCTAGGTGGATTAGACACGGGAAATGCAGCATTACAAGGATATGGTAGGGAGGTGGGTCTGGATTTGATGCTCTTCGGAGGGTTGGTGTGGAACTGATGGGCCAAATGGCCTGTTTCCTTACTGTAGGAATTCTATATAACTTGTGACTATGATTTTGTCAAGAGACAAACACTGGCAAAGTTAGCTCTCTTCTTTTTCTTTGAATAACGATGTAGAATATTTTGCAGACATGTGAAAATACAGAACCTCTGTTTAACATGTAAGTAACAGGCCAGGACATGGGGAAGCTCGAGCATAATGGTAATGCCACAGGAGTAGTAAGAGGCACATTGTAAGGGTGATTAAACAGTTTGCTGATGACAGTGAAGAGGAGATAGGGTGTAAACTAAGGTGTGATGTATGTCCATCTTCTCTCCCACCTATCCGCCCCTCCCTCCTCAGTGACCAATCCCCATCACTCCCTACCTGCACTCACCTATCACCAACCCACCTACCTTCCCCAGCTTCTCTATTTATTTCCCAGCTCCCCTTCCCCTCCCCATTTCTGAAGAAGGGTCCCGACCCAAAACACCAACTTTCCTGCTCCTCTGATGCCTGGCCTGCTGTGCTCCTCCAGCTCCACACTGTGTTATCTCTGACTCCAGCCTCTGCAGTTCTTTCTATCTCTGTGATGTATATATATGGGTTGTGGATGGGAGTGGGTTGTTGTTGGCAAAGTTGAGGATACAGACGTAGAATCATAACAGGTGGAAGCAGGCCATTCAGCCCATTAAGTCCACACCAACCCTCCAAAGAACATCTCTCCCAGACCTGTGCCCTACTCTACACCTGTAATCCTGCAGCTCCCATGGCAAATTTACCCAACCTGCACATCTTTGGACTGTAGGAAGCAACCAGAGCACCCCAAAGAAACATACACAGATAGAGAAAGAATGTAGAAATTCCACACAGACAGTCACCTGAGGGTGGAATTGAACCCAGGTCCGTGGCACTAGGAGGCACAGTACTTATCACTGAGCCACTGTGCCATTCTTGCCCTGAAGTTGTAAAATTCAATATTGAGTCTACGGCCAGGTCTTGTTTGTATCTTGTTGACTTTTGTTTACACCCCATCTCCCTTCCACCAGCATTAGCAACTCCTTTGTCTTCGGTTCTGAGCATCCTTTCAACCTGTTTCATTTGATCATCATCCCTTCTGTCTACAGCATAAAAATGAAGTTTTTAATCCCTTTCAGTTCTGAAAAAAACAGCCATATCAGACTTGCAATTTTAATTCTGTTTCTCTCTCCAAAGATGCCACCAGATCTGCTGAGTTTTTCCAGGATTTTTTGATTTCGTTTCAGATTTTCAGCATCTGCAGTATTTTGCTTCACAGCAGAGACACAGCCCAATGCTTTGGAAACACCAGTTAAAATCCCGCCACAGGCAGCTGGTGGGATATAAACCAAATGCACAATATCTGGAATTGAAAACTAGTCTCAGTAATGGTCATCATGAAACAATCACTGATAGATTTTTCTAACAATCTGCCCCAATAATGCCCTTTAGGGTAAGAAATCTAACCTATGCTAATGTGACCACTTCCGAAATGGCAATAGTGCTGACCTTGCTAGCAATGTCTCCCTCCTATGAAGTGAAACATATTTTAAAAAGTCCAATCAACACTGGACTGGAGTGTTAAATCAGCTTAGGTGCTCATGTCCAGGCCTCCAACTAAGAAGAAATTCTCCACTGAACTGAGACTGTTACTGAAAGTGATAGAAAGGAAATCTATAATGGCTTTTAGTAATTTTCATCCTGTGTTCAGAGTTATTGATCATGGGCATGAGACTATGGAAAAACCAATAAGTTCAATAGTCTAACTTTGATCTATAAATACAGCTGGTGGTTTTGAAAGCTGACACAGAAACAATAAAAGATCACATAGCTAAATCAATTATTTTTCTCCACTGCTATAGAAGAGAGCAACGCTATGCAATGTATATAAAGAACAATCTTGTTCTTAAAAAAAGTTTGTAACACAAAAGCGCCTGAACGTAATTTGTTTTCTTTCTGAGTATTTGGCAAGTTGTTCTCCAGATTACATCCGTTTTATATTGCTTGCCAGCTTGCCCTTATGGTTTATTTTCTCCCTCTCTAGTGCTTCTGTTGCTATTGCTGATGAAAAATAAAGCTAGACTTTCTTTTGGTATCACAAACAGATCAATATTTATTGACCAACACTTGACTTTCCGTGGCACAATAAAAACTTTGATGTTAGTGAAGCTTCTGTAGCAATAAAAGGTTTGGAACAGTTAAGAATATATATCCGTTCTACATTTGCAATTTACAGTTCAATGTTCCATCAGACTATCCTAGTGTGGCCAGAAAAACATATATATCTAGGCTTTTCGTGTCATGGATTCTTACAAGTCTTCAGAATTATCTCATCCCTTTTGACCCAATCCTACTGCTGAGCCTTTAGGATTACCAGTAAAAGTTAAGACGCAAAAATAATCCAGATCTCTGGCCTTGGAGTAATTCATGCTCTAGAGAAGTTTGACCATTAGTAAAGTATTTTGAATCCTAAACTTCATGAAGGCGCAAAGGTGAAGGAAACAAGTGGTTTTGTGAAAGAAATTAGCATGGAGTTTTCAATCATGTGAAAGAGAAAATTCATTATTTGGGAATCTGCACTTAAGAATGTCTTCATTTACAAGTGCTTCTCAGCACTGTGCTGAAATGCTCTCAATCAGTAAACGGATAGTAAAAAAAAGACATTAAAAAAATCAGCATTTTGACAAGCATGATCACTGTATCTGTGCTGGAAAATCACCTTCAGTTGATTCATAGATAGTAGGAACTGCAGATGCTGGAGAATCCGAGACAACAAGGTGCAGGGCTGGATGAACACAGCAGGCCAAGTAGCATCATAGGAGCAGAGAGGCTGACGTTTCAGGCCTAGACCCTTTGATTCATATAAGTTTTGGCTTGAAACTGGATAGACTATTTCACATTGACTCTCTCTTGTCTGCTCTTTCCGCTTTCGTTTATTATGCAGAAGTTTTAATTTAACTAAACTCATTTTGAATATGAGCAATGCCCACAACAGTCTTAAGCAGAGACTTTTAATCCCATTGTAATTTATCTTGGTATTACACTATTGTCTTTCTTGCAATATTGAAGATAAATGGGCATCTGTAGAACTATTCTGTAACACAATGAAACCACTTCTGTCCCAATGGATCAAAGAAGAAATGGGAACATAAAACCATGATGGCTATTTAAAAATTGTGCTGAGGCAAATTAGAATTAAGTGAAAGATATTTGATCGAACTCAGGAATTTAAGCCACAGGAGAGCAGGGAAATATTAACGCAATTAAGCCAGAGGAAGGCAGCATTTGAATGGTGAAAAGATCTTTGGGAAGAATACACAACACAATTATGATAGCAATTGCTCCATCAGTCATCTGAAGACAATTATATAAAATGTCTAAAAAAAAGCTCAATGCAGATTGCAACGTGATGACAGAACTGTTAAATAGCTTTTTGAGAAGATTTGTCGCTTGGGTTGTGGATGAGGTTGTAGACTTGCTCACCGAGCCATTGGGCTTCATTGCAAATGTTTCGTCACCCTGTTAGGTAACATCATCAGTGTGCCTCCGGTGAAGAGTCAGTGTTCTGTCCTGTGAGAATTGGTCGTGTCTCTTGGTGGCTAATTGATGTTCATGTATCCATATTGTCAGTTTTCTTCCGGTTTGGCCTGTGTAGTGTTTCTCACAGTCGTTGCACGACCGATTCTCACTTGTCTCATTACACGCGGACAACGAGGGACACGAGTTCGACTGGGACAACACATTGATTAATGCAGAAGCTAAACAGAGACATGCCAAGGAATTTTTGGAGGCCTGGTTTTCCAACCAGAACTCCATGAACAAACACATTGAATTAGACCCTGTGTACAAACCACTGAGAAACAGAACTGGAAGGAATACCAATTATCCCAGCAAACCGAGGCATATAAATAACAAGCAGGACTGAACACCGACGTTTTACCAGAGGCTCACAGACGGTGTAACCTAGCAGGGTGATAAAACATTTGCAACTAAACCCACTGGCTCGGCCAGCATGTCTACAACCTCATTGTGCACCAGCCTGCACATGTAATGATACTCATATTCCGGCTTGTGACAATAAAATATTTGAGTAAATAGTGATGATACCTTGCATAGGATAGGACTGGTTGGGGAAAGGTCAGATTGTATCCACTCACGGTTCTGTAGGGATGGGACAAGTGCCCTTGATGCATGTTGCTCACATCTTTAACAGCACAACAGATTGAGAAATTGCTCCCTTAGACTGGAAGGTAGTTCTGAATTTCAACAGAGGAAATAGACAGATTTTTAAAATCAGGAATGGAGGCAAGGGTAATGGGGAAAAGGAACTGAGGGATTATCAGATCAGCCATGATTCCCTTCATTGAATCTCCACAGTGTGGAAACAGGCCCTTTGGCCCAACAAGTCCACACTGACCCTCCCACCTAAATCTACACATCCCTGAACATTATGGGACAATTTAGCATGGCCAATCCACCTAACCTACACATCTTTGGACCGTGGGAGGAAACTGGAGCACCTGGAGGAAACCCATGCAGACACAGGGAGAACATGCAAACTCCGCACAGACAGTCACCCGAGGGTGGAATTAAACTAGGCCCCTAGTGCTGTGAGGCAGTAGTGCTAAACACTGAGCCACTGTGCCACCACAGAATGATGGAGTAGACCCTTGGGCTGAATGGCCTACTTCTGCTGCTACGTCTTATGGTCTTATGGAGCCACTTAGAGCCAGGGTACCACAGGCCGTCAGTTAATGTTGATCATAGAGAAGGTGCTCACTGGGAACGAGAAGGGGCCTTTAAGGAGCCCAAATGCTTGAATATTATGTTCAGCATGGAAACTGATATAATATTCGTTCCTGCTAGCTGCCAGCCTGCTGAAACAGACTAGCCATGCAGAAACTGTTGCAGGAATAGGCCAGAGCAGTCCATGGGGCAGATGCAGGGTGTGCTGATGCAGAGAAGATGCTACCAGAGGTGGGTATTTAAAAGGACTGCCTGCATTATGTATTGACACTGGGAAAGGGGAAGTGATGCTTGTTTCATTTACTGTAGTGCCAGCAATTTCCTTCTGTACAACAGCACAGCCAGGAAGAACTCAGTGAAGAAGTTGAGGCAAAGTGCCTGGACGACATGGTTAAGCTAGTGGCACTGACAATGGGCAAGGCTGAAAAACCCTCTGATTTCAGATGATGTATGTGTACATTCCTGAAGGCTGCCAGTGATCGAGGAGATTACTGTTCCAAGTGATAGGAAGAGGAAAACTCTGCATCTAACACAGAAACCTAGACAGTGCTAGTCAGCAAACCTTGGGATTATTCACAGAGCAGGAATGCAGAATTAGAATAGGGTCAATGAGCTTTTCTGCTTCATGGCTGCATCAGGGAGATATTTGACATTTAGAATGATTGTATATGGGTGGACAAGCATTTGGGGGAAGGTCATACTAGAATGGTAACAGAACACTGTACCTTGCAAGATCCTATGGATCTAGGTGGGATGATCAGTATGTCCAGAAGGTTCAAGGTTCTGCAATATGTAAGGCAAATGGGCCAGAGATATTGAGAAGGAGCATGTTTCCTTTAGCTGTATAGAATTGGGACTCATTAATGTGCTGTTAATTTCAAAACAGAAGAGGAAACATAATGTCTAAGAACTCAACCTATGATGATAGCAGGGTCCCAAATCTTGCTGTGCTAATGCCAGGGGAGGAGGAGGAGGACATGTAGGAGATGGTACGCAGACAGGGGCAAGATCTGTTGGTCAGTGGCAGACCTCCTTCCTCTAAAGGCTGTTGTCTTCCAAAGAGAATGAGAATGAAGTGGAAACACCTTCTCAAGGAGGAGGGAGGTAGCGAGATACTAAGTTTTTCGGCAGTGATATAAGTTCATTGACATCTCCTTTTCAGGAATGCCTTGTTCTGCTCCTGATATACTCACCAGCACTCCTCAGTGAACCAAATCTAATGGCCAGTCTTGGTAATAAATGTGTGAATTCAATTTTGCTGTTGAAGATGGTCCAAAGAAGTCATAGATATCGAGCTTTGACCTTCTGCCTTAGTTCTGAATTTATTCCAGTTGGTGAGATGGTAATACAGAAAGCACAATGGAGGCTATGCTCAATGTAGAGACAGAACCTTGTCTCAACAAATCTTGTGCAGTGGCCACTTCTGTCATACACAGCAGCGTCTGTGACACGTAAGTTGATGAGAATGAGGTCAAGCTGGTTCTTCCCTCTTGTTCGTTTCCACATCACTTGCTGCAGGTCCAATCGACCTAACAATTGACACTGGACGGAGAACAGGGTGATGCATCATATTTACCTTAGGCCAAAACAGCCTGTAGGTTGAAGTCACATTAAAAAGTGACAAAGTCGTCCCTCATGTTACAGTATTTCCTGATCCTGTGCAGACTTTGCAAATGTCCTATGAGGTGTGTTTGATTAAAAAGTGACTTTTAAGAGGGAAAGCTAACCGAAGGTATATTTGCAGCCAAAGTGCAATTGGTTCTGCTATAATGCGCGTTCCGTCAATGTGAATTGGGTATAACGAGACTGACGAATGGGGAACGCTACTTCTAAAATGCAAACTTGAGTTGGCTATGAAAAGATTCCGTTAGTGCATTGATGAGTACGCGTCGACATCACACGATCATTTCGCTCGCTTTGTCCTGAATACATTCAATGTTAGTGCCGAAAGATTCTCCGTGCTGACATCATTTTGCAGACTAAGTTTGTGGACAGAAGATCAAATGAAAACGCGATCTGGGACCAGCTTTCTCACCGTAAAAGAGAAAGCCTTAGCAATTTATGAAGATCTAACAAAAAAAGCTGAAAATCCTGCAGATGTGCCTGTCTTTAGCACTAGCAGTGGCTGGTTTAAGAACCGTTACGTTTTATCATAACATAAAGTTATGTGGTGAAGCTGCCAGTGCAGACGAGAAATGTATGACGACATTTCCTCCCATAGTAGAAAAATTAATTGAGGAAGAAGGCTACAACTTAGATCAAACTTTCAGTTTGGATGAGACAGGTTTATACTGGAAGCGAATGCCACCAAGAACCTACATTTCTATGAAAGAAGCACACGCTCCAGGCTTTAAGGTGACAAAGGGTCATCTGACTGTGCTGCTGGGTGCCAGTGCCATTGGGACTTAAAGTTTAAGCCTGTGGTGGTGTACCACTCTGCCAACCTGCGAGCCTTGAAAGGTTACTGCAAGTCTACTCTCCGCATCTACTTTAGGTCAAGAAAAAGAGGTTGGATGACAGGGCAAATTTTTTATGACCTTATTGTTGGTGTTTTGGAAGATGTGTTTAGAAAGTACTGCAGGGATAAAAATTGGATTTCAAGATTCTCCTCATCCTGGATAATGCGCCAAGTGATCCTTCCACAATTGGTGAGCTTTCTGAGAACATCAAAGTGCTATATCTCTCCTTCAACCCATTGGCCAGGGTGCAATGTCAGCTTTTAAAGCTTATTATTTAAGGTATACATTTAAGAGGAGGATTGCACCCACTGACGGGGATAAGGACATTGTTCTTCAATTCTGGAAGAGCTTTAACGTCAAGAATGCAATTGACATTACTGTAGAGGCTTGGGGTGATGTCAGGTAAGGACTGCTTGCATGCAGTTTGGTGAAGCTGCTCTCAGATTTTTTTCATGATTTTAAAAGCTTTGATCCATCAGAGGAGCTCCCAAGAATCAAAGAACATTGTGTTAATCTTGCAAAGCCAGCTAGATTTGAAGAAGTGAAGAGTGAGGATGTTGCAGAGTCCCACTGTGAAGAACTCTCTACAGCTGATCTACAACAACTTGTTGCTGCGGGGGAAATGGAAGCTGGAGATGAAGAAGATGAAATCCAGGATGCAGCACCACGAGAGCTTTCCACATCTGTTTTGTCTTCTATCCTGAGGGAAGTTGAGAAGTAGTTACAGCTCTAAGAGGACAATGATTACAATGCAGAATGCAGCAGGGTAGCTGTTTATGGAATAAGATCTTATTTGGCACCCTGTGAACAGCTTCTTCATCAAAGAGAAAAACAGGCAAAGTAGCAAAAACTGGATGTCTTTTTTAAGCCAACCCCAAGAAACAGTCAGAAGACAATGAACCACAGCCATCCACTTCTGAATTAATTATTTTTTGCCCTAACCCTGCAACCACAACTGCACCTGAAGGTGATGACGATGATGATGATGATGATGACGACCCTCAGCCCCTGCATTAACAACAGAGCGACCTCAAAACCCTCTCCCCCATCAAGTCATCTTGACACTTTTTCAAGGTAAGGAGTTAAATTTACATTTGTTTTATTATTAGATATGAATTAAACATTTATTCAAACTGTGCTATCATTTGTGTAAGGCTTTTGAGTGAATTTTGAGTGATGTTTTTTGGTGATCTGCCCCGAAGCCCACTTTTCCCATTAGCCCCATTATTTCTATAGTGTGATTTTCTATAATGTGATGCTGCACAGGAATGCAATTATCATGTTATAGCAGAACAGACTGGTATACATTAAACACAGAATGTTGATCAAAAACAAAGTGATTTGAAAACAATAAATAAATGTATAGTGAAACAGACTTCTTCACAGTCTCACATGATAAATAAAAGAGGCACAACCATGACATAAAGATTCAAATCTTTCAACAAAGTGTGGAGCTGGAGGAACACAGCAGGTCAGGCAGCATCAGA
>NC_063334.1:113931158-113979287 GCF_021869965.1 Rhincodon typus
AACAAAGTGTGGAGCTGGAGGAACACAGCAGGTCAGGCAGCATCAGACGAGTAGGAAAGTCAACATTTCGGAGAAGGGCTCTGATCCAAAATATTGACTTTCCTGCTCCTCTGATGCTGCCTGACCTGCTGTGTTCCTCCAGCTCCACACTGTGTTGTCTCGGACTCCAGCATCTGCAGTTCTTGCTATCTCCAAATCTTCCAATCTGTGCTGACTCCTTATTTCTGAACCAAATCAGATAAAAGTATCCAATAATTTTCCACCCCAATTTTCAATACAGGATCTATCCCAACGCAGGCCATGCAGTTAACCTCAGAGTTGATGACAGATCCCAGAATGAAATATGGTTAGGTAGAGCATTTTTTTTTAAATGTGGTGCTCTTTCATTGAAATGTGAGCATACTACACCACTTAACAATATTACTAAAGGAATGATCATGTTTAGCTAATTTGCTGAAGTTTTTTGAAGAGGTAGCAGAAAGGCTTGGTAAGGATAATGCTGTTGTTATGGCATCCGTGGATTTTCAGAAGGTATTTGAAAGTGTGCCACACAACAGACTTGTGAGGAATGTCCTATGGAACAAAAGGGTCGGTAGTAACAAGGATATAAAGTAGGAAACAGAGAATAATGTTCAAGGGATATTTTTCAGGCTGGAGAGAGGTTTTAAGTGGAGTTTCCCATTGGAACCCTTGTTTTTCCTGATACATATTAATGATCTGGATCTTGCTGTGCAGGGGTTAATTTCAACGTTTACAGGTGATGCGAAACTTGGAAGAATTGTGAACTGTGAGGGGGACACTGTAGAATTTCAAAAGGATATTGACAAGCTAGTGGAAAAAGCAAATAATTGGTAGATGAGTTTCAATGCAGAGAAATGTGAGATGATGCATTTCAGTAGGAAGAGCAATGAAGTACAACACATATACGGGGTACAATTCGAAGCGAGGTGCAGGAGTAGAAGAACCTGGGCGTATATGTGCTTTGATCATTGAAAGTCACCTGACTATAACCTGGTGTCATGTGACTTACATAGAACATAGGACATAAAACAGTACAGCATAGTACAGGCCCTTCGGCCCACGATGTTGTGCCAACCTATTATCCTACTAAGATCAATCTACCCTGCATATCCTACATTTTACTATCCTCCATGTGCTTATCCAAGAGTCGCTTAAAAGTCTCTAAAGTATCTGACTCCACAACCACTACCGGCAGCGCATTCCATACGCCCACCACTTTTGTCTTTGTCAACCCCAGTCCAACACCGGCACCTCCAAATCATCATTGAAAGTGGTAGGACAGATAGAGAGAGCTGTAAGTGCACAGTGCTGTCAGTTTTATCAATAGGGGCATATAGTACAAGAAAAGGAGGTATTATTGAACCTGTATAAGACACTTGTTAGATCTCAGCTGGAGTATTGTATACAGTTGTGCACAGTACACTGTCGGGAAGATGTGAATGTTTTGAAGAGAATGCAAAAGAGGTTTACAAGAATGGTTCCACAGATGAGGAACTTCAGTTGTGATGAGAGATTGAGGAAATTGGGACTGTTCTCCTTGGAGGGAAGGCTAAAAGGAGATCAGATAGAAGGTTACAAAATCATGAGCAAGCCAGATAGAGTAGAGAGATGGAAACTATTTTCACTCATAAAAGGAACAAGAACAAGAAGGCGTAGATTTAAAGTGATCTTCCAAAGAAACAAGGGTTAAGTGAGGAAAAATGTTCTCACTCAGTGAGTGGCTAGGGCCTGAAGTGTGGTGGAGACAGATTCAACTCATGCATTCAAGAGGGCATTGGATGATTATTTGAATAAATGTGGTGTGCACGAGTATGAGGAAAAAGCAGGAGGTTGGCACTGGGTAATGATGGCTCATCTAAAACCAAAATAAACCAAACCAAGCTGCACACGGCAAAACATTGTCCCATCTGCCCCTCAATACCATCACTTTACAGTTAGTCAAAATTCAAAGACATTTTTCTTCCATGTTCCAATTTGAAAGTTTGACTTAATTCCTTCATCTTAGTTTCTGTCTTGTGAGCTGGGAGGATGTTTTACTTGAATCATCAAACAACGGAAGATATGGACCTTCTTAGTCCGTTATTAACCTCGATAATTGAAGAAATTCCTCCTGGTCTGCAACTTTCACAAACTACACCTTTTCACTGAGGCATTTTTTTCCCTGAACTCTCATGAATTATCTGCTTTTCCAGGATTGCTTCTTTTGTCAAAGTGACCTGGTTTGAACTGAACTCAGAAGCCTTTAAACAAATGTTTTAAAAAAAGCTTGCATTTCTTAGTTTTTTCCACAACTAATGGTCTGATGTTTACTCTCTCCTGTCATAAACATCTGCAATATAAATGCACTTCAATTAACACTCCAAGTGCCTCTGTAGTCACCTGAAAAACTGGATTTAAACACATAATTCTGGAAAGATTGACTTAATTAAATTGTAAATCTCTTCACAACTTGGATGAATGTGCCTATGTAACTCGTTCAAGATCTAAACTTTAAAATACATGATGTTGATAATCATGCAACTTTCATCACAGTGATAAGTTGTTATTTTGGTCATTGGAGACCAGCAGATAGGGGCTTTAATCATGTTTCTTTCATTTCCCTTATGTCTTCATCAGATTAGTTGGAGCTTAATGCTGAATTTCCAATTTTAATCCTTACAGAACATTTGCCTCACACAACAAAGGGCTAAGGTATAAGAAGTAAGGAGTGAGGGGATGTGTTGGTTAACTGGCTAAACATGCTCAGGAGTTGGTATCCAGAGTTCAATATTCTGACCCTTGATCAATGGTGTTTTCTCTAGTTTTCCACTCATAATTGTTCTGTAGAGCTGTGTGTCGCGTCTTGTCTGTGTATTATTATGCATATGTGCGTGTTAGAATTAAGAGGAATGCAGCTTAGTTCTTCATTGTTGCTTAGCTGATGACCAGTTTGTTTAAAACATAAGCGTGTTTTTCATAAACAAGTTAGCTTTGAGTTCATTGATGAAAGAATGTGCAAATCTCTTTATTTGGATAATTATCCTAAACTGAAACAGATTGAACAATTTGATGATTAAAAAGGGTGTTTGCACTTTTGCTGTGACTTACAAAGTAGTGGGGCTTGATTTCTAGTGCATTTTCCCCTTCAGAGCCATAACGTTGGCTCAGAGGTAAGCATGGAGGTGGTGGTGTTTCCAAGCAACTGATGCTTTTGTGCTTCAAGGTGGCCGAGGTTGTGGATTCGGAAGGTGCTGTTGCAGGAGCCTTGTGAGTTACTACAATGCACTATGAGTTGGTTATGAAGGGAAAAGATGTTGAAGGTTGTGGATGTGGTACTAATAAGCAGGCTCCATTGACCTGGATAGAGTCAAATTTCTCGAGTGTTATTGGAGCTGCACCCATACAAGCAAGTGGAAAGTATTCATCACACATGTGACTTGTGACTTGTAGATGGTGGACACACTTTGAGGACTCAGCAGTGAGGTTGTCACCACCGAATTCCTAGCCTCTAACCTGATCTTCTAGCCATTGTATTTTTGTGGCTAGTCCAGTTCAGTTTCCAGTCAATGGTAACTCCTAAAGTGTTGATAATGAGGGCTTCTGTGATGGAAAGGCCATTGAATGTCAAGGGTGATGGTTCAATTAATTTTTCAAACTTAATTCATGGGATGTGTGCCTTGCTAGCTGGGCCACCACTTATCATCCATTTCTAAATGTCCTTGATAAGATGGTGGTGAACTGCCTTCTTGAACTGCTGCACTCCAGTAACTCCCTCAAGAGGAAGTTCCAGGATTTTGACTCCGACAGTCAAGGAACAAAGTTACAGTTCCAAGTCAGGATTGTGTTTGGCTTGGAGGGGAAATTACATGCGGTGGTGTTCACAAATATCTGCTGTTCTTGTCGTTGCAGGTGATCGAGTTCGTGGGTTAAGAGGATGCTGCATAAGGAGCCTTATTCATGGTATATACACGGACATTATGTGAGAGTATTGGAGGGAGTGAATGCTGAATCTCTTGTTAGAAACGGTCATAGCCTGGCGCTTGTGTGGCTTGCATGTTACTTGCTACTTAACTGTCCAAGCCTGAATGTTGTTCAGGTCTTGCTGCATTTGGACACAGACTACTTCAGTATCTGAGAAGTCACAAATGAGGCTGAACAATGTGCAATCATCAATCTGAACCAGACCAGACTGGTTTGCAGAGGATTTGTGACCTGCACACACCAACCAACCCGACCTTCCAGTTGCCATCCACTTTAACTCCCTCTCCCACTCCCCTGACGACATGTCCATCCTTGGCCTCCTCCACTGTCAGAATGAGGCCAAATGTAAACTGGAGGAACAACACCTCATATTTCGCCTTGGGAGCTTACAGCTCAATGGCCTGAATATTGACATCACCAGTTTCAAAATTTCTCCTCCCCCAACCTGTTCATCTTCTGACTCATCTACCCGCTCCATCTTCCCACTGACCAACTGCAATAACCCCTACTTGCATCACCAGCTTCAAATCTCTCCACCCTCAACCTGTTCATATTCCTACTCACCTATCTGCTCCATCTTCCCACTGACCAATCACAATAAGCACCTGCCGGCATCCACCTACCTCCATATCACCTACCCTCCCCCAGCCCTACCTGCCCCTCCCTCTATTTATTTCTGGGCTTCCCTCTCCTCCCCAGTCCTGATGAAGGGTTTCAGCCCAAAACGTTGACTCCCTTGCTCCTCAAATGCTGTCTGACCTGCTGTGCTTTTCCAGCTCCACATTTATTAACCCTAGCTTCCAGCATCTGCAGTCCTTACAGTCTCCAAGTTAGAAAATCTGTCAGTGGGTCTTAAAGAACAGGCATGCAAATAAGTAGATGCCTGTCATCCTAATATACAATGCAGCCCCTCTGAAATGTCACATTGTTTTATGTTTAAGTCAACTCATTCCCAAAAGGGTCTATGAAATAAGACTTCTGACATCCTCCTTTTTGGAACCTCTAATTATCCTAATGTAAGGTGAAATGTGGTTTTCCAGAGGTTAGGTCTTAGTTTAATCTAAAAGGGGAGATATTAGTCAGGGACATCTGTCCAGTTTTAGCATATTTCATTGACCTTTTTGTTGATAAAATGGAAATTGCAGGAAATGCTTATAATTTCGATTTCATTCCTTTTCAATGAAATGGCGGTAAAATGTTATTTGTCAAAATGTCCAGATGATCAATAGCAGAGGAAAGGAATAATTGCCGGCCTGGTTTAGATTTAAAATTCTGGAACACAAAAAATAATCACTGTCAGCATTCCTTTGACTTTGAAAATGTGACTTGGATATTTGACAACGTTCATAAAGATAAAAGGGAAAACAGTATGATTTGCCTCACTGTTTATGACTGACACTTCCCATTAAAAGTGCATTTACACTGAGATAGATTAAGATACCAATAATATTGACTGAGTCCTCGTTTAAAAATAATTGGAATGATTCTTGCCAGTCATTTTATTCCCCCATTTTTCTTTGCACACAGTCTGCTGAATGGAAATGTCTTGTATTTTAATTAATGATCAGTGAGGAACCCAGTCACTTCAATGTATTAGTCAAACAACGAGCAATGAATCTGAGCTGGTCAACACGACAATTCCAGGTACCCTGTATTGTCATTCAGGATCTTTGACCATTTTGTGAGATAAATTCTTGATTAGTAAGGGGATCAAGGGTTACACAGAGAAGGCAGGAGAATGGGGTTGAGAAACATATCAGCCATGATCGAGCAGTGGAACAGACTTGATGGCCTAACTCTGCTCCTATCACTTACGGTCTTACAGTGAATTGAGATTCCGAAGATGTAGAGCGAGATACTGCAGTTGCCAGAAATCTGAAATCAAAGCAGAATGAGCTGGAAAATCTCAAAAGGTTTGGCAGTGTCCGTGCAGAGAGAATCCTGAGTTAACAGGGTGCAGAGTGCCGTAACCTTTTGACAAAACTGGTTCAAGGCAAATGCGGTTTGATTTCCCAGCCCTCCGGAGATAGACGAGAAGATCGAAGGCTTTGGAATTTAGCCTGATGCCTTCCCACCGCCATGGCCTAAGATTTGTTATGGCAAACTGTGGCTCTCCTCTGATTGGAGGTGGGGTGTCAATTAAGTCACTATTCCATTTAATTTAAACATCCCCCACTGTAATTTTAATGGAAAAAATTGCAATAATGCGGAGAAATACCACCAGATAAACCTTGGCAATCTCTTGGCAGATGACTAGGGTAAGAACGGTGGTCTGCTTTAGAGAATCACAGAGTCATAGAGACAAAAGAGGCCCTTTGGCCCATTGGGTCTGTGCCTACCTACACTAATTCCACTTTCCCACACTTAGCCCATAGCCTCGAATGTTATAATATTTCTAGAGCTCATCCACATACTTTTAAAAGTTGAGAGGTTTCCCACTTCAATTACCCTCCCTGGCAGTGCATTGCAACCTTCACTACTATCTGGGTGGAAAAGTTATTTCCTCAAATCCCCTCTAAACCTGCTGTTCTTCACCTTAAAATTATGCCCCCTCATTATTCACCTAATGGCTGATCCCTATCCACACTGTCCGTGCTCCTCATTATCTCAACACTTCAATCAAGTCCCTTCTCTGCTGTAAAGTAAACAATTTGAGCTTGTCCAGCCTCTTTTCATAGCTAATGTTCTCCTTCCCAGGCAATATCCTGGTGAATCACCTCTGCAGACCCTCCACTGCAATCAAAAGAACAATGAACAAAGAACAATGCAGCACAGGAACAGGCCCTTCAGCCTTCTAAACCTGCACTGACATATTTTACCCTTCTATACTAACACTGTCACCAGTTACAGGATCCCATGTCCCTCTGTTCCCTTCCTATTCATGTATTCATCCAGGTGCTTTTTGAATCACATCCTTCCTTTAGTGTTGTGACCAGAACTGCACACAGTACTCCAGCTGTGGACTAACCAAAGTTATGTACAGCTCTAACAAAACCTCCTGCTCTAAGAATCTATGTCACGACTGATAGAGGCAAGTGTCCCATATGTCTTCTTCACTAAACTACCCTGCCGGCTTCAGGGATAAGTACCCTAAAATCCCTTTGTTCCTCTGCATTTTCTAGAGTCCTGCCATTCATTGAGTACTCCCTTGGCTTGTTACATCTTCTAAAGTGTACCAGCTGACACCTTTCAGGGTTCAATGCCACCTGCCACTGATCTGCCCATCTGACCAGACCATCCATATCGTTCTGTGAACAACATGGCCAATCTTTGTGTCATCCACAAACTTGCTGGTCATCCCCCTCCCCTACATTCTCATCTACATTGACTACACTGTTGCTGTTCCAAGCCAACAGAGGCCACAAGAGCACTCGTACCTACTGTGGGGACCTGGCTGGCTCTGGCATTGTAAATGAATGCAGACTTTGCCTTGAGGGACCCTGGACATGGATACACTGCCTTTTTCTCCCTGCAGTATCAGCTTCTATCTGTGGTGCTGCTGAGACTGCTGAACTCTCTAATTGGTCCAGCAGCTCTGCAAGGTGGACCACTCTCCTCAATTGGGTGGTGGGCTCTGCAGTGTCCACTTAAGATGCCACTGTTGGCAAAATGACTCCCAGGGTCCTAATGCCCACTCGCCCAGGGTCCAATCATGTTTTCAATCCTGACATTAGAAATCTTATCTTTCATGAAATTCTGACTGTGGCGTAATATCCAGTTCTAAGTCTGACATCTGTGGTGGGGAAGCTCTTGCAGAAAATACCGAGGGACAAAATTTATGCATATTTGGAAGAAAATGGACTAGTTAGCAACAGGCAGCATGGTTTCATATGGGGGAGGTCATGTTTCACCAATCTGATCGAATTTTTTGAAAAGGTGACAAACATAATTGAGGAGGGAAGAGCTTTGGATGTAGTTTATATGGACTTTAGTAAGGCATTTGATAAAGTCCCACAAGGTAGATTGGTACAAAACTAAAATCGTATGGCTGAACTGATACAAAACTGGCTTGGTCATAGAAAACAGAGGGTGTTTCTCAGAATGGAGACCAGTAACTAGTGGTGTTCCACAGGGATCTCTCTTGGGTCCGCTGTTGTTTGTAGTATATATAAATGATCTAGAGGGAAATGTGGGTGGTCTGATTAGTAAATTTGAAGATGACATGAAGATTGGTGGAGTTGCTGATAGTGCCAACAATTGTGAAAGGATACAACAGGATATAAATAGATTGGCAACTTGGGCACAGGAATGAATGTAGTTTAATTCAGACAAATGCGAGGTGATGCATTTTGGAGGATCAAATTTAGGTGTGAATTTAACTGTTAACTTTAGGAATATTAACATACAGACTGACCTGGGCATGCAGGTCCACAGTTCCCTAAAAGTGGCAACACAGGTGGCTAAAGTAATTAAGAAGGCATATAGCATGCTTGCCTTCATTGGCCGGGGCCTGGATTACAAGAGTTGGGAAACCATGTTGCAGCTATATAAAACCCTGGTTAGGCTACATTTGGAGTATTGTGTGCAGTATTGGTTGCCACATTACCAGAAGGAGGTGGAAGCTTTGGAGAGAGTGCCTTGTCTCGAGGGCATTGGCTATGAGGAAATGTTAAAAAAATTAGGATTTTTTCACTGGAAAGACGGCGACTGAGAGGAGACCTGATAGAGGTCTACAAAATTATGAGATGTATTGATTGGGTAGATAGCCAGAGGGTTTTCCCCAGGGTTGAAGTTTCAATTACAAGGGGGGACAGGTTCAAGGTGAGAGGGCAAAAGTTTAAGAGAGATGTACGAGGGAAGTTTTTCACGCAGACAGTGGTAGGAGCCTGGAATTCACTGCCAGAGAAGGTGGTTGAAGCAGGCACATTGACGACATTTAAGAGGCTTCTGGATGATTACATGAATAGGGAGGGAATAAAGGGATATGGACCAAATAAGGGCAGAAGGTTTGTTTTTTAGTTTAGTCAGGGCATGATGATTGGCACAGGCTTGGAGGGCCGAAGGGCCTGTTCCTGTGGCGTACTTCTCTTTTGTTATTTTGTTCTCTTTTGTTCAAAGACGACCTGACTGATCTTTAAGGGGACCAACCTCTCTGTCTCGTTGCTCTCTTTATCTTAATATACTTGTAGAATCTTATCGAATTATCCATTACCTTATTTGCCAAGGCTTTCTCATATTCCTTTTTAGCCTTCCTGATTTCCCTCTTCAGAATGCCCTTACACTTATTATAGGCTTCAAGAGATTCATTTGATCCCAGTTGTCTATATCTAATAAAAATTTTTTTATTCTTAACTAGAATTTCAATATTTTTATTCATCCATTGTTCCCTAATCTTACCAGTCTTGCCTCTCACTCTAATCCTTTTTAGCTGCTCATATAAGGTCCCTTGTTAGTCTTCGTATTTGCCTCATTTTGAGAGATCTGTACTGTTCTTTGCATTTTCATAAGCACTGTTAATTAATTGTATGCCGTCCCTTTACCCCCAAGATATCATCGGCTTTTTTTTTTTGTTGTGAGGTGGAGCTTTTCCTTCTCATAGGCACAAACTGCTCTGAATAGCACGAAATAATTTTGAACAGTTTCCACTGTCCCTTGCTTGTTTTACTTATTCACAGAACTTCCTAGTTCACTGTGAAGTGCCTCTACTTCACCCCATTAAAGAATGCCTTACTTAAATTCAAAATGCTCATGGCCAATCGTTGCTTATCTCTTACAAGCACTACATGAAACTCAATCATCTTATGAGTGCATCGCACAAAAGCCAAGGAATGACTGTCTCCAGTTAAAGGCAATCTAATCATTATCCTTTAACATTCAACGGTGTTACCATTTCTGAATCCCTTACTAACAACATCCGGGGGGATACCATTGACCAGAAACTGAACTGGACCAGGTTTATGCGATCGCCTAGTGGTATTATCACTGGACTGTTAATTCTGAGACCTAGATAATGTTCTGGGGACCTGTGTTCAAATCCCACAGATGGTGGAATTTGAATTCAATAAATATCTGGAATTAAGTCTAATGACAGCCATAAAGTCAATGCCATCTGGTTCACTAATGTCCTTTAGGGAAGGAAGCGGCCATCCTTACCTGGTCTGGCCTACATGTGCCTCCAGACCCAAAGCAACGTAGTTGACTCTTAACTGCCCTCTGGGCAATTAGGGATGGACAATAAATGCTGCCTGGACAGCGATGCCCTCAACCCCTGAATGAATAAAGGAAAAAAATGTACAAATACAATATCTTCAACAACAGGTCAGATGCTAGAAGTCCTGCAACTTACTTCCTGATTCCCAAAGTCTGTTCATGATCTTCAAGGCACAAGTCAGGAGTGTGATTGAATATTCCACGCTTGCCTGCTTGAGTACAGCTCCAACAACATGCAAGAAGCTTGACACCATTCAGAACAAAGCAGCCCACTTGGTGGGCATTGCTTACACAAACATTCAGTCCCTCTGCCACTGATGCTCAGAAATTCATGAAGGCTCCTTGGAAAGCACCTTCCACACCCATGACCACTTCCATCTAGAAAGATAAAGACAGTGGAAACATGATCTGCAAGTTACCTGCCTTGCCACTCACCACTCTGACTTGGAAATATATCACTTTTTCTCCACTGTCGCTGCATCAAAATCCTGGAAGTCCCTCCCTAAGGACATTGTGGGTTTACCTACAGCACATGGATGGCAGCGGTTCAAGAAGGCAGCTCACCACCACCTTCTGAATGACAGCTAGGGATGGGCACTAAATGTTAGCCCAACCAGTGATGCCCAAATCCCATTAGTGACCAAGCATAACGGCAGTAACCCATAGGGGTCACTTGTAGTATTGAGGGGAGGCAATGGCCTAGTCGAATTATCACTGGACTGTTAATCTAGAGATATAGGTAATGTTCTGGGGACCTAGGTTCCACAGCAGATGGTGGGATTTGAATTCAATGACAATCTGGAGCGAAGAGTCTAATGATGTTGATTGTTGGGAAACCCCACCTGGTTCACTGGTGTCCTTTAGGAAAGGAAACTGCCATCCTGCCTGGTCTGGCTTTACATGTGACTCCAGACCCACAGCAATGTGATTGACTCTTAACTGCTCTCTGGGCAATTAGAGATGGGTAATAGATGCTAGCCTCATCCCGGGAATGATTAAACATCTACACTGAACAGCTGCGTGACTGTGCAGTTGTTGGGAACTGCTGGACAGGTTGATCATTGAGCTAGTGTATGCCTTCCACTTCCAGAAGCTGCTGCTGTAGGAGGAAGAAACAATAGAGGGAATATTGATCACTCAACAAGCAAGGAGGAGTGAAACAGAAAACATTTCAGTGGCTGGAGTCATGCTTTACACAGAGAAACATAACTGGATCACAACCCCGCCATGGAAAATCAAGTCAGTTTTTCCAGAACTGCCACTGACCCCATCTCTTCCCGAGCTTTTTCCTGCAAGATCTCCAAAGTCATTTCTCCCAACTCTACACAACCCACTTCTGACACAGCTTTTAATATGTTCAGTGGCTCTGCATCTTTTCAGGAGCAGAGAACTCCAAACAATCATTACCCACTGAGAGGAAAAAGCATTCACCTTCAAAAAAGAATCCTATTCAGAAACTTTGTCCTCCCAACTCCTTCCCCCTCCTCACACCGTGCTGGATTCCTCAACAAAGGGAAACATCCCCAAAGCATCCACACTGCCAAACTTCCTCAGAATCTTCTACATTTCAATAAGATCACCTCTTACTCTTCTAGATGTCGATGAGCACAGGCGCAACCTTCACTCATTTCCTTGTAAAACAAGCCTTTTCATTCCCAAACTCATGAGCCTTCTCTACCCTGTCTCTCACATGAGTATGATTCTCCAGCACATCTCCCTCAAATCCATTCTGAAGATTGAAACACAGAAAGATGGGAATGGGAATTGGCCATTTGAACTCTCAGTACTACTTTGACATTCAATGAAATCATGGCTGGTCTGTGATCTAACTCAATTTACTCCATAGCACTTAACACTGTTGGCTCATCAAATTCAACCAGTCTTGGTTTAAAGGTTGATAATTAGTCAAGCATGAATTGCTTTTGATGGAAAAGAATTCAAATTTTTACCACTTCCCACATGCATAGGTGTTTCCAGATTTCACTCCGGTAAGTTCTGTATTTAATTTTGTGATTACATTGGCCCAAGCCTCCTCAGCTGGAAAAACAGCTCTTTTCAGTTTGTCCTATCTGTACTACTTTATAATGTTCTACTTTATACTGTACAAATCTATCTGGTGGGAAGGAAATCTGCTGTGAAAATGTGGTCTGACTACATGCGACTCCAGACTCAAAACAATGTGGTTGACTCTTAACTTCCGTCTGAAATATCTGAGCAAGCCGCTTAGTTCAAGTGGAATTAAAGATTGGCAACAAATGTTGGCTCAGCGAGTAACATTCACTCAAATCTCATGAAAGAATAAAAAGAACCTTCCCTCTTTTTATTTGCGTTCAGCCAATCTGCAAACCAGGTCAACAATTTGTCTCCAATTCCACAGGCTTCAATTTTAGCCAGCTGCCTATATGACGGGCTTCTCAAATATTTTCTGGAAGTTCATCCAAATAATTTTCACAGACCTTCCTCTGCCCAAGACTGCAGTCACCTCTTCAAGATAAAATTAGATCCACTTGAACATTTTATCCTTTCTCTCTGCACAAAGGAGCTGAAATCTGGTAATAAAGGCAAAAGACTGCAGATGCTGGAAATTTGAAACAGACACAGAAAATGCTGGAGAAACCCAACAGGTCTGGCAGCATCTGTGGAGAGAGAAACAGAGTTAACGTTTCAAGTCTGAAATGACTCTTCAGAACTCTTATGTTAGACTGTTGGGTTTCTCTGGCATTCTTTGTATTTGTGGCTAAAATTTGTTGTTAGTTCTTGTTTCCTTTTCTGTAAGAGCAGTAGAATCTATCCAGTTTAGGTAAAATATCTTATTTTCATATATCTTCTGCCTGTCCCAGAACTTGTCCCATTGCCCTATGTATTGGAAAGCTTTCCTTCAGCACTACCTGGCTAGCTATGTATTAACACATTTAATCTGATTCTCCCTAGCTGTTGTTGGCATCCATTCAGTGTAAAATTGTCTGATTTGATGGCCAAGCTTTGGGATCCAAAAGCTGAATATTCCACATTAACAGCATAGCTATGTTTATTCATTTTGTTTATTGCTCAAGATTAAATCTCCTGCAATGTGTTCTTGATACATATCTCATGCAAAGGCTTCTCTTCTTACTCTCACTCTATTACCTCTGATGTCCATCAAAGATCCATCCCTGCCCCCATCTCCCACTACACTATTTCTTTTCTCGGTACTGCCCATTGACGATGCTACTTAAAAACACAGTGTTATATTTCACATGGAAGCTAATGCCAGCTCTTTCTCATCACCATCTCATGTCGACCCCTTCACCTTCTCCGATTTGTCACTTCACTTGCCTGACTCTTCCCTGGTCACCACTAGAACATAATTTAATGGGAACAGGAGGTAGCCATTCGGTCCTTTAAACCTGCTCAACCATTTAATAGGATCATGGCTGATCCAGCATTTTTCACGTCTGCTTTTCTGCCCTTTCCCCGTAACCCTCAAATCCCCAACTGATCAAGAATCCTTTCTATCTCAGCCTTAAATAGACACAAGGACTCAGCCCTCATAGCTCCCTGTGCCAAGGAGTTCCAAAGACTCACAATACTCAGAGAAGAAATTCCTTATCATCTCAATCTTAAATTGGCACTCCTTTATTCTGAGACTGTGCCCTCTCCTGATACACTGTCCCATTAGAGGAAACATTCTCTCAGCACTTACCCTGTCAAACCCCTTAAGAATTCGATCTGTTTCAGTGAAGTCACCTCTCATTCTTCTAAGCTCCACTGAGTAGAGTCCAAACCTGTTTTGTCTTTGTTCAATAAGATAATCCATCCATACCAGGAATCATCCTTGAGAACCTTCCTTGAACTGCCTCCAGTGAAATTACATCTTTTCATAAATAAGGGAGAAAAATTGCTCACAATACTCCAGATGCGGTCTCACCAGCGCCTTGTACAGGTGCCGTAAGACTTCCCTAATTGATCAGTGTGGAGCTGGAGGAACACAGTAGGTCAGGCAGCATCTGTGGAGCAGGAAAGTTGACATTTTGGGTCGCGACCCATCTTCAGAAATGGAGGAGGGGGAAGGGAGTAGAAATAAATAGAGAGGGGGGTTGGGGCTGGGGAAGGTAGGTGGGATGGTAATAGGTGAGTGCAGGTAGGCAGTGGTGGGGATGGGTCAGTGAGGTGGGAGAAGCTAAGAAGTGATCAGCTGCTCTTGACTTGTGTAGACCTCATGGACCTGAGGGACTCTCCATTCAGACATTCTCCATTCCTCCCACCTCACTGACCAATCCACACCACTTCCTACCTGCACCCAACTATCACCATCCCACCTAAGTTCCCCAGCCCCACCCCCCCTTCTCTATTTATTTCAGAGCTCCCTTCCCCCCACTGCCCCATTTCTGAAGAAGATTCCGACCTGAAATGTGAACTTTCCTGCTCCTCTGATGCTGCCTGGCCTGCTGTGTTCCTCCAGCTCCACACTGTATTATGTCTGACTCCAGCATCTGCAGTTCTTGCTATCTCTGAGTAATCTGTTATCTTGTTTTTGCTTCCAAAGTGAATAATCTCACATTTGTCCAAATTATACTGCACCTGCCATCGATTTGCCCTCTCACCCGATCTGTTGAGATCATGCTAAAGTATCTCTGAATCCTCGTCACAGTTCACCCTCCTATCTAACTTGGTATCATCTCCAAACTTGGAAATGTTACATTTTGTTCCCTCATCCAAATCATTAATATATATTGTGAATATGCCAACCTATTTCCTATCCATCTCAATCCACTTCCCGCAATCCACATTAATGTCTTATGTGGGACTTTGTCAAATGCTTTCTGAAAGTCCAAATATACTACATTGACTGGCTCCCCTTTGTCAACTCCATTAGTTACATCTTCATAGATTTCCAACAGATTTGTCAAGCATGATTTCCCCTTTATAAGTCCATGCTGACTCTGTCTTATCCTGCTTTCTAAATGCTCTGCTATAAAATCCTTGACAATGGATTCAAGAATTTTCCCCACTACCAATGTTAGACTCACCGCTCTATAATTCCCTGTTTTCTCTCTACCTCCCTTTTTGAATATTGGAGTGACATTAGCCAATCTGCAGGGACTGTTCCAGAGTCTATAGAATCCTGGAAGATGCATCTGCTATTTCTAAAGCCACTTCCTTAAATACTTTTGGATGTATATTATCAAGCCCTGGGGATTTACTGGCCTTCAATTCCAACAATTTTCCCAGCTCAATTTCTCTACTAATATTGATCGCGCTTAGTTCTTCCTTCTCACTTGGTTTGCAGGGACAAGTTGAACTGAAGAGGCTCTTTCTGGGCTGCATGACTCAATGTTTCTGTGACTCTGTAGATAGTTTCTTTTAGTATGATGTCATGGAGCCAACCAGGGAGCAGGCTATCTGGATCTGGTAATGAGTAATGAAGCAGGTTCAATAAATGACCTAAGAGTCATGATCAGAGGACAGCAGAGATGTCACTGAGAGGAATTGTGGGAGACGGCACCGCAGTGTCAAATATTTCTGGTATTTGATTTGTGTCTTCTTTTGTGAAGACAAGAACCAAAGTATGTATTCAGTTCCTCAGCCATTTCTTTGTCTCCTATTATACGTTCCCCCGTTTCTGTCTGTAGGGTACTTACGTTTGTCTTCACCAATCTCTTTCTCTTCACGTACCTATAGAAACACTTAGCATCAGTCTTTATGTTCCCTGCAAGCTTACTTTTGTAGTCTACTTTCTCCTTTCTAATCAATCCTTCAGTCCTTCTTTACTGAATTCTAAACTGCTCCAAATCCTCAGATTTATTATTTTTTCTTAACCAATCTGATTGTTTCTTCCTTGGATCAGATACTATCTCTGCAATATTAAAAGCAGTCGTAGTGACTGCAGTGTCATCTCCCACAATTCCTCTCAGTGACATCTCTGCTGTCCTCTGCTGCCCTCTGATCATGACTCTGAGGTCATTTATTGAACCTGCTTCATTACCCATCACCAGATCCAGATAGCCTGCTCCCTGGTTGGCTCCGTGACATCTTGCTATAAGAAACTATCCACAGAGTCACAGAATCATTGAGTCATGCAGCCCAGAAAGAGCCCCTTCAGTTCAACATGTCCATGCAAACCAGGTTTCTCAAACTAAACTCGTCTCACTTGCCTGTGTTTGGCCCTTATCCCTCTAAACCTTTTCTATTCATGTACTTATCCAAATGTCTTTTAAATGTTGTAAATGCACCTACATCTACCACTTCCTCTGGCAGTTCATTCCACATATGAACCACCCTCTGTGTGAGAAAGTTACCCCTCAGGTCCCTTTTACATCTTTCTCCACTCACCTTAAAAATATGGCCCACATTTTTGAACTCCCCACCCTAGGGAAAATACTCTTGCTATTCACCTTATCTATACCCCTTACGATTTTATAAGACTCTATAAGGTCACCACTCAACCTCCTACACTCCAGTGAAAAAAGTCCCAATGTATTTTGTTACTCCAAGAGTGGCCTCATCAAAGTCCTGTACAACCACAACATGACATCCCAACTCCTATCCTCAATGATTTGAACAATAAGGGCAAGAGTGCTAAACACCTTCTTAACCACCCTGTCCACCTGGGATGCAATTTGCCAAGAGCAATGTACCTTAACCCCTAGGTCTCTCTGTTCAACAACACTACATAAGACCCTGCCATTAACTGTAATTTGATCAATCCAATCAACATTAAAATTAAAGCTGCCCATGATTATTGCACTATTCTTTTTACGTGCTCCTATTATTTGTTGATCTATAGCCTTTCCCATGGAGTAGCTGCTGTCTGGTGATCTGTACACTCCTCCTACCAATGTCAACTTTCCCTTCTTCTTACTTTTACCTCTGCCCAAATACATTCAACATCATCTGAGCCTAGATAATCTTACACAACTGACCTCATCTCATTTCTTATCAACAGTGTTTCCCCACCACGTTTTCCATCCCTCCTGTCTCTCTGAAAGTTCAAACATCCCTGAATATTAATTCCCAGTTTCGATCTCCTTGAAGCCATGTTTCCGTAACGTCTATGAGAACATATTCATTTACCTTGAATAGTGCCGTCAGTTTGTCTATCTTATTCTGAATGCATCTTACATTAAGATACAAAGCCTTTAAGTTTGTTCTATTATTGAATATCCTGACACTTTTATGACTCCTTAGATGAAAATGACTTTCACACATTCTGTTCCTTCCTTTTATTTTCTGGTAACGATCGAACTCATCACTAATCGGCAATCCTATCATCCTCTTTACATTTTACTTCATAAATTTCTGTTCAACTGAACCCACATCCCCACTATTTTTTTGAAAGTACTATCTACAGCCCTAGTTGTGTGATTTGCCAGGACTCTGGTCCCAGCATAATTCAGGAGGAGCCCATCAAATCAGAACAGCTCCCTCCTTCCCCAGTTCTGGTCCCTCAAATTGGAACCTCTTTCTCTCACAAAAATGTTTTAGCGTTTGCCTCTTTAACCTTGTTGATACTGTGCCAATTAGCTTGTGGCTTAGGTAGTAATCCGGACATTATTACCTTTTGGTTCTGGCTTTTATTTTAGTGCCTTGCTGCTCACATTCCCTCAGCAGAATATCTTTCCACCCTTATCTTTGGTACTTGTGTGGACCATGACAATCGGCTCTTTCCCCTTCTGCTCCAAGTTCCTCTGCAGCTCAGATGAGATATCCAGAACTTGGACATCAGGCAGGCAACACAGCCTTTGGGGTTCTCGATCTGGGCACAGAAAACAGTGTCAATTCCACTGACTATACCATCCCCAATTACAACTACTTTCCCCTTTTCTCCCCACTCTTGAATGGCTCCCTGTACCACGTTGCTATGGTCAGTTTGCTTATCTTCCCTTAGAGCCCCTGCTCATATCCACACAGGGAACAAGAATCTCAAACCTGTTAGACAAACTCAAGGGCTGAGGGTCCTTTAGTACTACCTCCTGGATCCCTCAACCTGCCTCACTCATAGTCACACCCTCCTGTCCCTAACCCCTGACTGAATCTTAAGTAGTTAATCTAAGGGGTGAGACAGCCTCCTGAAACACAGCATCCAGGTAACTCTCCCCCTCCCAGAGTTCAAAGGTCAGATGCTCATCAACTCTGACCTGAAGTTCCTCAGTAAACATCTGTGACTGAACCGAACTGTTCCAAACCTCATTGTCTCACTTAATCCTGGGTTTTTTCAGACCATGACGCTTGCATGGCATAAGAGATGCATATGGCCCTAAAAATGACATTCAGAACACTTGTGGTGAATGAGTTCGGGATATGTTCCTCATTTTAACATTTTTAAATCCCCTGCTTGACACTGTCCTTTTTACCGATATATGGTTGTGTTTGGGTTGGGGCCTGGTTAATATCAAACACCACATAGTTTTGAATCTAAGAATGTGAATGGCATCAGCTATATTTATGCACATAACAGAGGATATTAGATCAGAGTGGATTACAGTCATACACCGGTCTGGAAGTTAGTTTTCATTTCCTTAGGAACATCAACCATGACTTCTCACAATAACCTTCAAGGACATGGTTTCTGGCTGCAAAACCATAAATAACCAGATTTATTGAATACATTATCTCTGATACAATTTATTGAATACATTGCTCAGTTGCTAGTCCAGAACCATAATCAATGGGTAATAGATTGTCATTGCACGACGGTTACAAATCCTAGAGGAAACATTGACCTCCAAGACTAATTACCAGTTCATATTTCCTCGTTCAAGAAGTTTTAGCCTGGAATTCATTAGAACGTGCTCTGAAATCAGTAATGCTGTAATTGTGAGCAAATCATAGAATGTCTACTGTGTGGACATTTGGCCCATAGAGTCCACACTGACCCTCTGAAAAGCATCCCACCCAGACCCACTCAATACCCTATTACTGCGTTTTCCACCTTATACATTACGGGCAATTTAACATGGCCAATCTACCTAACCAGCACATCTTTGGACTGTGAGAGGAAACAGGAGCACCCAGAGGAAACCCACACAGACACAGGGAGAATGTGCAAACTCCATACATTTACCCAAGGCTGGGATTGAACCCAGACCCCTGGCGCTGTGAGGCAGCAGTGCTAATCACTGAGCCACCGTGCCGACCCAAAACGGGACCTGCATTTTTATGCGGTCACTTTCTGCTAAATTGCTTGGATTAATATAAGCGCTGTGGGATAATGAGTGCCCTGGCCAATACTTAAACGTCAATCACCTTCAATAAAACTCATTCTCACATCTGTGGGAGCTTGCTGTGCACAAATCAACTGCCATGTCTCCTACAGCGACCACACTTCAAAGAGTTTTGGAACACTGTGGTCTTGAAAGTTACTATATCAGTGCAAACCTTTTGTTTTACTTTAGCCTCCGAAGAGCAATCAGTCAAAAGCATTTTCCCGGATTTGACCTTCTGAAACACTTTCCTGCTTTCATCAGATTCTACAGTCTGTTAAACATCTTTTAACTGAACACTATTAATATGCTACTGTCAATGTACACTGAAATCATGGCCAGCATAATTAAGACATGGATAAATCAATGATCCTGTGGTTAACTTAAACATAGCTTTTAAATATGAGGTGAATGACATGCCTTAAAAAATTTAACTACATCAGATGTGAGGACAGAATAAATAACAGCACTGTTCGTTTGCCCTGTGTTTGACTATGAGAGTCTGGTGAGCGAAGATCCTGACTGTGTTTGATTGGTAAAGCCTAGGTGGGAGCAAATAAAAGACACACTTCAGAAGTTATCAGAGGCTGGTCTTTAACAATGAATGTAGTAGGTTTGTGGTCGCAGAGTTGTTTTAAATTTTTGCAAACAAACTTAGTGCACACTAAGAATCCAGTGTCATATCAATCTGTCCTTGGCTGAGACATGATGCAAAAACAACAAAAGACTATTTAATGAGGGATAGCAAGAACTGCAGATGCTGGAGTCAGAGACAACACAGTGAGGAGCTGGAGGAAAACAGCAGGTCGGGCAGCATCAGAGGAGCCGGAGAGTTGATGTTTCGGGTCGGCACCTCAAAAAAAAATTACTTAGTCTTACTCTTATGGATGATCAATGCATAAAAGTTATAATTACAATGTAACTGCCTCACCTCCCAAACATTCTAAACATGGATTGACAGAGTGTTAAGATTAAATTGAGTGGTTGGTGCTGTGTTCTTGCAGGATTTTTTTTTCCTGGAACCCCGTCTCCACTGCCAACCCGGTTCAATGGACAGAATTCAGGCTGGGAATGGCGCCCGCCCGACAATTTTGTTTCGCGTGTTTTGATACACATCTGCTAAGGATGTTGAGTTTTCCTGAACGTGTGAAAAGTGCCAAAATAAGCGGTCATTCCATCTTTGGCCTGGGTTCTTGCAAGGTATTCCCGAACTTAGCAATGATAACAGCATGGTGCAAAAAATGTTTTGCAACCAAATTATTTTTAAATGATAGAAACATGGCAAATAGAAGTAGGAGTAGTCCATTCACTTTTCAAGTCTGCTGCACCATTCATTCATGGCTGATCATCCAATTCAATAGCATGTTCCTGTTTTTTTTCCCCATATCTACACCCAAGTCCATCTTGAAACCATTCATGGAAACCTTACAGTACAGAAGAGGCCACTTAGCCTATTGGGTCTGCATCGACCCTCTGAAGGACATCCCACCTGATCCCCATAATCCTGCATGTCCCATGGCTAATCCACCTAGCCTATACATCCCTGGACACTACAGGCAATTTAACATGGTCAAGCCACCTAGCCTGCACATCTTTGGACTGTGGGAGGAAACCGGAGCACCCAGAGGACACCCATATAGACACGGGGAGACCGTGCAAACTCCACAGGGACAGTCGCCCAAAGCTGGAATTGAACATGGATCCCATGAGGCAGCAGTGCGAACCACTGAGCCACTGTGTTGTCCTGTGTTTGGCCTCAACCACTTTCTGCGGTAGCAAATTTCGCAGGCTCACCACTTTGTGGGTGAAGAGATTTCTCCTCGTCTCAGTTTGAAATGGCCTACTCAGTATCCTTAAACTATGACCCCCAGTGGCACGATGGCTCAGTGGTCAGCACTGCTACCTCACAACGCCAGGAACCCGGGATTAATTCCACCCTCGGGTGACTGTCTGTGTGGAGTTTACACGCTCTCCCCGTGTCTGCGTGAGTTTCCTCCGGGTGGTCCGGTTTCCTCCCACAGTCCAACGATGTGCAGGCTAAGTGGACTGGTATAGTGTCCAGGGATGTGTAGTCTAAGTGGATTAGCCATGGGAAATGCGGGGTTACAGGGATGGGGTGGGCCTGGGTGGGATGCTCTTCAGAGCGTTGCTGCGGGCTGAATGACCTGCTTCCACACTGCAGGGATTCTACGGTTCTCGAAATAGGAAACCCCTGAACAACGACAAGGGTAAATGTTGTGTGACATAATCGATATGAAAGGGTTAATTTATGAGCTAAACCATTTTAATATATATCACAGTACAGCTGGAGCATCAGGCAGAGAACAGTTGGGAGTAGTTGCCTCTTGAAGCCATGTCTTATTGCCTCATGTAAGCAGTAGTTCATATGCCTCAATGTGGATATCGTTTCGATGATGTATTAAACCTTATCTTGTTATTTCAGTCAAGAATCTCTCCTGCGGAGACATACTTGTGGCCTGTCCTCCATCACAGACTACTGAGGAGCTCCTTAGATGACCACATGAAGGAGGATTACTAGTAACACTCTCCACTGAGCCACTGATGGCAGTACCTAGGCATCATATAATATTTTAACCACATTCTTATTAGGCTGCTCTTACAAGAAGAGAAGAATAAAATATTTTACAATTGGTAATAATTATCAAAGTGTTAGCAAGCCATCTTTTAACTGAAAGGTTGTATAATGCAGCCTTTGGAATTTTGCAGCAAATGGTGATGGCATTCACTTTGCACTCATGCCTTTGCCAATCTAATTATCAGATAGTTACAGTACAGTATAGCGGCCACAATCCCGGTGCAGTAAAAAAAAAAGCAGTTTGTTGACAATTTTTGGTATTTAATAAAAGTTTCACAGTTTTCCTGCTGTGCAACAAAACTCCCATAAGAATGCATGGCCCTGGGTCCTCTCAATGAAAGATCGATGTTGCTGAAGCGTAGACAGGAGCTGTGCATTCTGACCAAGCAAAAGTCCCAAAACAGTGGACTGCACGGGAATTTTCCAGGAAGTTGAAACTTCCATTGGACAATTCCTCAGAATCAGGAACGCTGAGCAAATGTCCCCATCTGTGAGGTAAAGTTAGAGACATCAATGAGTTCTGATTGACTTATCTGAACAGTCAGCCAGGAAAAGGTAGAGTGATTACAAACTGCTCTAACTCCTGGCTAAGTATCAAATGGAACCTCCTCCCCCAGCCCTGGGACACCACCAATCTGTGCACTGACTACCCTTCCCAACTCATCTCGGAACCCCATCCTCTATTGACCCTGACCCCCAATTCCCCCGGAACACACATGGATATTTGACATCACTCACATCACTCCCAAATCCAATTTGACCCCGATTCCTGCCTTTGACCCTGCGGACTTGTGCTACAGACATGACACCCCTGACCCAAATCTTGACGTATCCAACCTTCCCTTCTCTATGCACCATCTTCCCTTCTCTATCCACCATTTGGTGGGCAAATTATTGGACAAGGCTCTGAGAGATAGGATTTATGATCACATGGATAGGCACAGTTTGATTCGTGATAGTCAGCATGGATTTGTGAGGGGTAGATCATGCCTCACAAACCTTATTGAATTCTTTGAAGAGGTGACCAAATACGTGGATGAAGGTAGAGCAGTGAATGTGGTATACATGGATTTAAGTAAGGTGTTTGATAAGGTTCCCCATGGTAGGCTCATGCAGAAAGTAAGGAGGCATGGGATAGGGGGAAATGTGGCAGATTGGATTCAGAATTGGCTGACCCTTAGAAGACAAAGGGTGGTAGTGGACGGAAAATATTCAACGTGGTGCTCAGTTACGAGTGGTGTACCACAAGGATCTGTTCTGGGTCCTCTTCTATTTGTGACTTTTGTAAATGATTTGGATGTAGGAGTGGACGGGTGGATTAGCAAGTTCACGGACGATACGAAGGTGGGTCCAGTTGTGGATAGTGCAGAGAGGGCTGTTCTAGGTTACAAAGGAACATTGATAGGATGCAGAGCTGGACTGAGTTTAACCCTGAAAAGTATGAGGTGATTCATTTTGGAAGGACAAACTTAAAAGCAGAATCCAGGGTTAATGGAAAGATTCTTGGCACTGTGGAGGAGCAGAGGGATCTTGGAGTTCATGTCCACAGTTCCCTGAAAGCTGCCACCCAGGTGGATAGAGTTGTTAAGAAGGCGTATGGTGTGTTAGCTTTCACTAATAGAGGGGTTGAGTTCAAGAGCCGTGAAGTTATGCTCCAGCTGTACAAAACTCTGGTTCGGCCACATCTGGAGTATTGTGTCCAGTTCTGGTCGCCTCATTACAGGATAGATGTGGAAGCATTGGAAAAGATGCAGAGGAGATTTACCAGGATGTTGCCTGGAGGGAAGATCTTACGAGGAAAGGTTGAGAGAGCTAGGGCTTTTCTCTTTAGAATGACGAAGGATGAGAGGTGACTTGATAGAGGTGTACAAAATGATCAGAGGTATAGATAGAGTGGACAGCCAGAGACTTTTTCCTCAGGTGGAGGAAGCTATTACGAGGGGGCATAGTTTTAAAGTGAATGGAGGTATATATAGTGGAGACGTCAGAGGTCGGTTCTTTACTCAGAGAGTGGTAGGGGCATGGAATGCATTGCCAGAGAGGGTAGCAGAGTCGGCCTCATTAGGGGCATTTAAGCAGCTATTAGCTAGGCATATAGATGGTAGTATAAGGTAGGGATGGAGGTTAGATAGACCTTAGGTTTAGGGTAAAAGTTCGGCACAACATCGTGGGCCAAAGGGCCTGTACTGTGCTGTTCTATGTTCTATCTGCTCAGTCCCAGTCCTGTCCCCATTAACACTCAATATCCCTCTAATACTGTATAGACCTGACCCCTCCCACGTGACTTCGAATCCCTCAACACCAATCCAACTCCACACACCCCTGATCATTATGAACCCTCCTCCAACCAGACCCACACTCCTATCTGCAATCACCCTTGAACTGAAAGCCCCCACTTCCACCCACCAGCCATTCCAGCCCCCAACACCTGGACACTCTACTCCCTCACCTACCTACCAACCACACTACTCCCTCATTGACTAGCCATGTTATCCCCTCACTAACCAAACACTATTATGCTCCATTTTTACCTTCACTAACATAGAACATAGTGCCACATCTGTCAATCTGGATCCAATCCAGTCAGTGAGACAGAAAACTAGACACCATCTTTTTTGAATAGGGTTTATCAACTACTCAGACTCCCTCCACCCTCCCTCCTCCCTCCACCACACAATGTAATTGGTGCTCCCTTTATATGTAGTCAGAACATTAATAACCACCATGTATTTCTTCTCAACCTAAAATTAAGATATTAACAAACTTAATAATGTGGTTAACAAATCTTTTTATGTTCACCGTGATAACATTATCACAAGACATTGCCAAGACTTGATAGATGCGCAAATACATTTGGAAAACAAAGAGAAAGGGGTCACCATTTTTTGTTTGACCTCAGGGTGTTCCAGCAGACTTTGCAGCTGTTGAAGTGTTTCTACAGCGCATTCGCTGTTGTAATGTATGAAAGTTGGCAGCCAGTTCCTGCACAGCACAATACTGGAAAACATGAATAGGCTCGTAAACAGATTGCCTCTTTCCTTCAATGTTGAGGGATAAATATTGGTCAGGGCACTGGGAAAAATTCTCCTGTGCTTCTCATGATATTTTACAGACATCAGAGACAGCGGATAGTTTAATATCTCACCCAAAAGCCAGTACCTCTGATAGTGTCGCACTCTTTCAGTACGATCAACCTGGAATATGTGTCTAGCTCACTGTAGTTGGACCAGAAATTACAAATGCAGAGAATGCTGGAGAAGCTCAGCAGATCTGGCAGCATCCATGGAGAGATAAACAGAGTTAACCTTTTAAGGTTAGTGTGATTCTTCTGTGAAAGCATCAAATGAAACGGTGAAATAAGTGGAACTGGGGGCTCTGTGGGACAGGATTGATATGTATTTGGAAAGGCAAGAATTGATTAGGGATATAAAACAGAAATTGTTGGAAAAGTTCAGCAGGTTTGGCAGCATTAATGGAGAAAAAATAGTGTTATTGTTTCAGGTCCAGTGACCCTTACTCAGAACTCGACTGAAAACATTAACTCTGATTGCTCTCCGCAGATGCTGCAAGAGCTGCTTAGCTTTTCCAACAATTTATGTTTTCGTTTCTGATTTACAGCATCTGCAGTTCGTTTGGGTTTTTACTGATTAGGGATCGTCAACATGGCTTTGTGTACAGGATATTGTGTCTCACTAATGTAATTGAGTTTTTTGAAGGAGTGACAAAGAAGGTTGATGCAGACAGAGCGGTTGACTTCAGCAAGGTGTTCGACAAGGTTCCACATGATAGACTGGTGAGCAAGGTTAGATCACGTGGAATCCAGGGGGAGATAACCATTTGTATACAAAATTGGCTTGAAGGTGTGAGACAATAGGTGGTAGTGGAGGGTACATTTTCAGAGTGGAGGCCTGTGGTGTGCCACAAGATCGTTGTTACCTCCACTGCTTTTCGTCATTTATATAAATGATTTCGATGTGAATATAGGAGGTATAGTTAGTAAGCTTGCAGATGACACCAAAGTTGGTGAAGTAGTGGACAGCAAAGAAGGTTACCTCAGAGTACAAGGGGATATTGATCAGATGGGCCAAGGGGCCGAGGAGTGGCAGATGGATTAGATAACTGTGAGGTGTTGCATTTGGTAAGGCAAATCAGTTATACACTTAGTGTTATTATCGCTGGACTGCTAAACCAGAGAGCCAGATAATGTTCATGGACCTGGGTTTGAATCCCACCATGACAGATGATGGAATATGAATTCAATAAAAAAAAATCTGGAATTAAGAATCTACTGATGACCATGACATCATTGTCAATTGTTGGAAAAGTCCATCTGGTTCACTGATGTCCTTCAGGAAAGGAAACTGCCGTCCTCACCTGGTCTGGCCTGCACGTGACTCCAGACCCACAGCAATGTGGTTGACTCTCAGTTACCCTCTGAAATGGGCTAGCAAGCCACTCAGTTGTACCAAACACTACAAAGACTTAAGAAAATGAAACCAGATGAATCACCTGGCATTGACATAGGCACCAGAAAAGACAACAGCAGAAACAGATGTGTTATACCTGCAAAGTCTTCCTCACTAACATCTGGAGGTTAGTGCCAAAATTGGGAGGGCTGTCTCACAGACTAATCAAGCAACAGCCCGACACAGTCATATTCACAGAATTATACCTTACAGACAACATCCCAGACACGACCATCACCATCCCTGGATATGTCCAGTCCCACCGGCAGGACCGACTCAGCAGAGGGGGCAGCACAGTGGTATACAGTCGGGAGGGTGTTGCTGTAGGAGTCCTCAAATTGACTCTGGACCCCATGAAGTCTCATGGCTTCAGGTTTAACATGGGCAAGGAAACCTCCTGCTGATTACCGCATACCGTACTCTCTCAGCTGATGAATGTTGAGTAACACTTAGAGGAGGCACTGAAGATGGCAAGGGCACAAAATGTACTCTGGGTAGGAGAATTCAATGTCCACCACCAAGAGTGGCTCGGTAGCAGTAATACTGATCGAGCTGGTCGGGTCCTACAGGACATAGCTGCTAGACTGGGTCTGCGGCAGGTGGTGAGGGAACCAACAAGAGGACAGAACATACTTGACCTCAACCTTAACAATCTGCCAGATGCAGTTGCATCTGTCCATGACAGTATCAGTAAGAGTGACCACTGTACAGTCCTTGTGGAGACGAAGTCCCGTCTTCACACTGAAAATAACCTTGATCGTGTAGTGTGGCACTATCACCGTGCTAAATGAGAGAGACTTCGCACAGATCTAGCAACTCAAGACTGGGCATCCATGAGGCGCTGTGGACCATCAACAGCAGCAGAATTGTACTCCAGCACAATCTGTAACCTCATGGCCCGGCATATCCCCCTCTCAACCATTACCATCAAGCCAGGGGATCAACCCTGGAATTGCAGGAGGGCATGCCAGGAGCAGCACCAGATATATCTGAAGATGAGGTGTCAACCTGATGAAGCCACCAAACAGGACTACTTGCACACCAAACAGTGAAAGCAGCAAGTGATAGACAGAGCTAAGAGATCCCACAACTAACGGATCAGACCTAAGCTCTGCAGTCGTGTCACAACCAGTTGTGAATGGTGGTGGACGATTAAACAACTCACTAGAGGAGGAGGATCCACAAATATCCCCATCCTCAATGATGGAAGAGCCCAGCACATCAGTGCAAAATATAAGACTGAAGTATTCGTAGCAACCTTCAGCCAGAAGTGCCAAGTGAATGATCCATCTTGGCCTCCTCTAGTCGTCCCCAACATTACAGATGCCAGTCTTCAGCCAATTCGATTCATTCCACATGATATCAAGAAAAGGTTGGAGGCACTGGATACTAAAAAAGCTGTGAGCCCTGTCAACATTCTGGCAATAGTACTGAAGAATTGTGCTCCAGAACTTGCTGCTTTCCTAGCTAAGCTGTTCCAGTACATTTACAGCTCTGGCATCTACCAGACAATGTGGAAAATTGTCCAAGTATGTCCTGTACATAAAAAGCAGGACAGATCCAACCCGGCCAATTACTGCCCCATCAGTTTATTCTTGATCATCAGTAAAGTGAGGGAAGGTGTCACCAACGGTGCTATCAAGCAGCACCTGCTCAGCAATAACCTGCTCAGTGACGCCCAGTTTGGGTTCTGCCAGGACCACTCAGCACCTGACCTCATTGTAGCCTTGGTTCAAACATGGACAAAAGAGCTGAATTCCAGAGGTGAGGTGAGAGTGACAGCCCTTGATATCAAGGCTACATTCGACTGAATGTGGCATCAAGGAGCCCTAGCAAAACTGGAATCAATGGGTATCAGGGGGCAAACTTTCCGGTGGTTAGAGTCATACCTGGCACATAGGAAGATGGCCGCGGTTGTTGCAGATCAGTCATCTCAGCTCCAGGACATCTCTGCAGGAGTTCCTCAGGGTCGTGTCCTTGGCCCAACCATCTTCAGCTGCTTCACCAATGACCTTCCCTCCATCATAAGGTTAGAAGTGGGGATATTCGCCGATGATTGCATAATGTTCATCACCATTCGTAACTCCTCAAATACTGAAGCAGTCCATGTTCAAATGCAACATGATCTGGGCAATATTCAGGCTTGGGCTGACAAGTGACAAGTGACATTCGCATCACACAAATGCCAGGCTATGACCATCACTAATAAGAGACAATCTAACCACTTCCCCTTGACATTAAATGGCATTACCATCACTATATCCCCCAATACCAATGTCTTTGGAGTCACCATTGACCAGAAACTCAACTGGATTCATCGCATAAACACAGTGGCTACATGAGTAGGTCAGAGAGTAAGGATACTGTGATGTGCAACTCCCCTCCTGACTCCCCACAGCCTGTCCGTCATCTATAAGACATAAGTCAGGAGTGAGATGGAATACTCCCCACTTGCCTGAATGAGTGCAACCCCAGCAACGCTCAAGAAGCTTGACACCATCCAGGACAAAGCAGCCTGCTTGATTGGCACTGCATCCACAAGTATCCACTCCCTCCACCACCGACAGTGAGTAGCAGTAGTGTGTACTATCTCCAAGATGCACTTCCATCTAGAAGGACAAGGGCAGCAGATACATGGGAACACCACCACCTTCAAGTTCCCCTCCAAGCCACTCATCATCCTGACTTGGAAATATATCGCCGTTCTTTCACTGTCGCTGGGTCCAAATCTTGGAATTTCCTCCATAATGGAATTGTGTGTCAACCCACAGCAGGTGGACTGCAGTGGTTCAAGAAGGCAGCTCATGACCACCTTCTCAAGGGCAATTAGGGATTAGCAATAAATGCTGGCCAGTCAGTGACACCCACATCGTACAAAATGAATTTTGAAAAAGGCAATGTCCTGGGGAGTGTTGCCAAACAGAGAAGCTGCAGGATGCAGATTCATAGTTCCTTGAAAATGGAGTCACAGGTAGATAGAGTAGTGAAGAAGGTGTCTGGTACGCTTGCCTTCATTGGTCACAGCATTGAATATAGAAGTTGAGATGTCATTTTGCAGTTCTACAGGACATTGCATAGGCCACTTTTGCAATACTGTGTGTAATTCTGGTGTTCCTGATATAGGAAGGATGTTCTTAAACTTGAAAAGGTTCAGAAAAGATTTACAAGGATGTTGCCAGGGTTGGAGGTTTTGAACTATAGGCAGAGGATGAATACACTGGGGCTGTTTGCCCTGGAGCATTGGAGGCTGAGGGGTGATATGTAGGGATGTATAAGGTGTTTATAAATTAAGAGGGGCATGGATAGGTTGAAATAGCCAAGGTAAGGGAGTCTAAACTAGAGGGCATAGGTTTAAGGTGAGAGGGGAAAGATTTAAAAGAGACCTCAGGGGCAACTTTTTCATGCAGAGGGTGGTGCATGTATGAAATGAACTGCGAGAGGAAGTGGTGAAGGCTGGTAAAATTACAACTTTTTAAAAGGCATCTGAATGGGTATATGAATAGGAAGGGTTTAGAGAGAAAATGCCCAAATGCTGTCAAATGGAACTAGATTAATTTAGGATATCTGGGCAGCACAGACAATTTGGACTGAAGGTTCTGTTTCTGTGCTGTACATCTCTATGCCTGTATGAATGGGACACCCTGTCCATGACCCTCATGATTTTATAAATTTTTATAAGGCCACTCCTCAGCGCCCAATGCTGTAGGGAAAAATGCCCCAGCATATTCAGCCTTACCCCTCCGGTCCCTTGGTAGAGCTAAACCTTACCCTTCCACAATAATAGTAAGAATCAGGCCCTGGATATAGCCTTTAGAATGAAGTAATTTTGGTGCCTAAAAAAAAAGAAAAAGGAAATTGAGTAAGTCATGTGGCCTTTCTTGTCTGTTCCACCATTTAATAAAATCATGGCTAATCTTCACCCTCAATTCTACCTTCCCAAGCTCTTTCCGTATCCTTTCAGTCCCTTTGAACCCAAAAATCTAATGAACTCTGTCTTGAATATAATCAATGACTAAAAATCACTGCTGTCTGGGATGAAGACTTTCAAAGATTCATTAGCATTTAAGTGAAGACATTTTTCCTCGTCTCAGTCCTAAATGGCTAATCTCTTATTTTGAGACTGCGACACTATGTTCCAGACTTCACAGCCAGGAGAAACATCATCTCAACATATTTTTTATTCATTTGTGTGATGTTGGTGTCGCTGGCTGGCCAGCATTTATTGCCCATCTCTAGTTGCCCTTGAGAGGTGTTTGTGAGCTAACACCTTGAACCATTGTAGTCCATGTGCTATAAGTAGACCCAAAATGCCATTAAGGAGGGAATTTCATGATTTTGACCCAGTGACAATGAAGGAACGTTAAAATATTTCCAAGTCAGGATGGTCAGTGGCTTGGAGGGGAACGTGAAGGTGGTGGTATTCACATATATCTGCTACCTTTGTGGGTTTGGAAGGTGCTGTCTGAGGATCTTTGATGAATTTCTGCAGTGCATCTTAGAGATAGTACACACTGCTGCTACTGACTGTTGGTGGTGGAGGGAGTGGATGCTTGTGTGCATGTGGTGCCAATCAGTGCTTTGTCCTGGATGGTATCAAGCTTCTTGGGTGCTGTTGGAGCTGCACCCATCCAGACAAATGGAGTATTCCGTCACACTCCTAACTTGTGCCTTATAGATGACGGATAGGCTTTGCGGAATCAGGAGGTGAGTTCCAAGTCACAATATCCCTTCTCTCTGACCTACCTCTTGTAGACACTGTATTTATGTGACGAATCCAGTTGAGTTTCTGGTCAATGGTGACTCTATGGATGTTGATAGTCAGGGTTATAGTGATGGTAATGCCATTGAATATTAAAGTTCCATATTTGAACCAAAGCTGTAATGAGAGTAAAAGCTGAGTGGCCCTGGCAGAACTGGTTATTGATGAGTCGGTGCTGCTTGAAAGCACTGTTGATGACACTTTCCATCACTTTACTGATGAATGAGAGAAGACTGATGGGACAGTAATTTGTTGGGTTGTCCTGCTTTTTGTGTACTGGACTATGGCAATTTTCACATTGTTGGTTAGATGGCAGTGTTTCTGCTGTTTTACTTTGCTGTGCCTTGGTTGATACCAGGTTTCATTTCTTTGTTGAGACAATGTAACAATTTTAACAACTAAGTGACTTTTTATTCATTTCAGAAGGCAGTTGAGAGTCAACCACTTTGCTGTGGGTATGAAGTCACATATAGGCCAGAGCAGATAATGATCGCAGATTTCCTTCCCTGAAAGACATTAGTGTGCTACGCTAGCATGTCTGCTTGGAAATGTTTACATATCAATTAGATCACCCGTCATTTCATTAAACACTGGGGAATATAGGCTTAATCTGCTCAACCTCTCTTTATTGACACTCCCTTTACTGGAGGAAGCAGTCCAGCAAATCACAACAATTCACAAATTTAGCAAGAGGTTATTCAGTGCAGAGTGTTTATGCCAGCTGGAAAAGGGCCAGTCAATTTCATCTCACATTTGTCTGAATGCAGATGGGATCATCCATGTTCGATCCAGTCTGATGATTCAACACAAGTTATAAAAGAACTGAAGTTACTGGAAAAGCTCAGCAGGTCTGGCAGCACCTGTGAAGGAAAAATAACAGAGTTAACATTTCGGATCTGGTGACCCTTCCTCAGAACTTTTCCTTCACACGTGCAGGTAGACCTGCTGAGCTTTTCCAGCAACTTTGTTTGATGTTCCTGATTCACAGCATCTGCAGTTCTTTCAGTTCTTTTTGTTTGATGGTTGCTGTGTGACTTCCACAGGTCATTTTTCTTTCAGCTTTAGGAGCAATAATGGCTCTAGTGATTGAGTGTGAAAATGGAATTACAATAGAAGATCAGGTATCTAATAGAATAGTGGAGCAAGGTCAGTCCATCTTACTTCATCACTTATTTCTTAAGTGCTTCTTTGTATGAGAATTCCCTCATGAATATTTAAAAATTCTGATGCAGGAAATTTGCGGGCACAGTTCTCTTGAGTTAGCACAAATCTGGCAGAGGTCGATGGGTTGAATTTTGGGCCTTGAGCTTAGAATCCAATGAAGTGGCAATGTAGGCATTCAAAAAATATGCTTGGCGTACCCAGATTGGCCACTGAAGGCCGAGAGTGGGGATATTGTCAATGACTATGAGGAAGCGTCTGACATGCTGAAGAATTATTTTGCTTCAGTATTCACAGCAGAAAAGGTGGAAAGCTTGCCAGAAGTCCCAGAGAAATTAATAGTGGTTCAGGGACAGGATCCAAATAAAATTGGCTGAAGTAAATCATCAATAATGGGGAAATGAATGGAACTAAGGAGTGACAAATCTCTAGGACCTGATGGTTTCCATCCGCGGACGATAAAGGAGGTAGAAGAGCACATTGCCGATGCCCCAACCTTAATCATTCAGAGTTCCCTAGATTCAGGATTTGTACCCCTGTACTAGAAACGTGTTCATGTCACTCCACTCTTTAAGAATAGTGTCAGAGGGAATGTAGGAATTACAGAGTAGTTAGCCTAACGTTTGTGGTGGGGAAATTGTTGGAGTATGTAATCAAGGACAGAGTAACTGATCACCTCAAAAAATTTCAGTTAATCAGGTAGAATTAGCATGGGTTCATGAAGGGTATGTCATGTCTGACAAACCTCAGAGTTTTTTTGAAGAAGTGATAAAGGTGGTGGACAGAGATAAGTCAATGGATGTTGTTCATATGGACTTCCAGAAGACTTTTGATCAAATCCCACATAAGAGACTGTTAGCTAAGTGGAAGCCCACATAATTGAGCAGAAATTGAAATGGATAGGAAAAGGTTTGAGTGGCAAGAAAAAGAGAGTTGGGGCAATGGGCAAGTATTAAAATTGGCAGACCGTGACTAGTGACGTCCACAGGAATATGTGTTGGGGCCTCACTAATTCACAATATTCATTAGCGACTTGGATAATGGCATAAAATGTCAAATATCCAAATTTGCCGATGATTTAAAATTGGGCAGCATTGTATACACTTTTGACGACAGCATAAAATTACAACCCGATATTGAAAGATTTGGTGAATAGGCAAAGCTGTGGTGGATATAAGCAAGTGTAAGGTTACCCATTTCAGAGCTAAAAAGGATAGAGCGGTGCATATTTTAGAAGGTACCAAATTAAATACAGTGGATGTCCAACGAGATTTTGGGACTTCAGTGCATAGCTCTTTAAAATTCCACAAGTGGGTGCAGAAAATAGCTGAGAAGGCTGATGGAATGTTAGCCTTCATATCTAAAGGGCGAGAGTATAAGGATACAGATGTCATACAAATCTCTAGCTAGACTTCCCATTTAAAATACTGTAAGCAGATCTGGGCACCACACCTGAGAAAGGATGTTTTGACCCTGTAAGGAGTTCCACACAGGTTTACAAGGATGATACCTGACTTCAGGGGTAAAGTCATCAGGAGAAGTTAGACAAATTAGGCCTTTATTCTTCAGAATTTAGTAATTTAATGGATGCTCAATTGAGGTTTTCAGGATATTAACTAGGAATGACAGGGGAGATAAAGATAAACTATTTCCACTGGTTGAAGATTCTAGAACCAAGTGCCTAATTTGTGAATTGTGCTATGCTATTCAGGTGAGATGTTGGAAAGCTCTTTTGCACGCAAAGAAGGTTGGAACTATCTTTTTCAAATGGTGGTCATCGCTAATTCAATTGTGAAATTTAAATCTGAGACAGATAATTTTTTATCAAGTAAGGTTACCAAGGGATATGGGCTCAAGACAAGCATATACAGTTAGGCCACAGATCAGACATGATCTTATTGAATGGCAAACTGGCTCAAGGGGCTGAAAGGCCTACTCCTGTTCTTATGTTCCCACTATCCCTGTTTTTATGTTCTTTTGACTTTGACTGCTACTTAGGATAAAAGAAGCTTTCACTGGGCTTCATCAGCAAACAACAAGATAAATTATTTATTATGTACAAACCTATCCTGCTACAAATGGAAAAATGCATTATTAACTACTCTAAAACATTAAACTTTATCTACTTTAAACCCAAACACAGAGTTATAGTGTCATAGACATCTACAGCACAGTAAAAGTCCTTTTGGCCCATCGAGAAAGCACCGGTTGATAAAAACCACCATATCTAATCTCTTTTCTAGCACTTGGCTGGTAGCCTTGTATGCCTTAGAATTGCAAATGCACATCTAAATACTGCTTAAATGTTATGAGGATGTCTGCCCCTAACACCCTTACAGGCAGAGTTCCAGATTCCCACCATCCCCTGCTGAAATAGCTTTTCCTTATATGCCTTCTAAATGTCCTGCCTCTTAACTTAAATCTATGCCCCTGGTCATTGATCTCTCCATCAAAGGGAAAAGCTCCTTCCTATCTACCCTGTAACTCTCAATTTTATACATTCTAATTATTTTCCCTCTCACTTGCAGACAGGACAAATGTCGGAGACCTCTATAGAAATATCATTTAAAGCATTGGCAAAGATCTGTAGCTCGGGTTGTGGCTGAGATTGTTGACTTGCTCAAAGACAACAAAGACCATCAGTTTAACTGGGACAAAGTAACCATAGTAGCCCAAGCCAAACACAGACACGCACAGGAATTCCTAGAAGCATGGTTCTCCACCCATACTTCAGTCAACAAACATATAGAATTGGACCCCATCTACAAACCCATACAGATCAAAACCGGAAATGACAGTACTCACTATAACAGACGGGACAGTATAAATTCCAAACGGAGTAGAATAACATCGCTTCATCGGAGGCTCCACTGATGATGTCACCTAGCATGGTGACAAAACATCTGAACAAAAACAAGCCAGCTCGGCGAGCAAGTCAAAAACGTCAAAAAATATCATTGGTGGGAAAAATAGGCCAAAAGGAATAAATTCTCTGGATCAGAAGTCCACAAGGGTGGCATGAGGTGACTTTTTTCACAACCTTTTGGTTTTTGGCAACGATAGCACATTGTTGTCAGAGCAATCGTCGAGTCTCATTTTAGTATCTGTCACTTAGACCGAGATTGCTGCTTGTATTAGAAGTTCTTCTTTTCCGAGTCTTTCAGTGTTGTGTTTTTACTAGCAGAGGATGAGAAAAAGAGAGACCTGTCATTGCCTTTTGGCTTCCTGGCTGCTTACACTTAAGACAGTTTGTGGCATAATAGTAATGTTGCTAGGTCCTCAACTCCAGGCTAATGTGCTGGAGGCATGGTTTCAAAATCCACTGTGGTGAACTTTTGGCTTGATTTTATGAAGAAAAACATATCTCATAGCAACCATTGGGTAAAGTCACCAGTGTATTATTGATTGGTGTTGAGTTTAACCTATGGATCACCATGCCTCAGGTAAAAGCTAGGGTTAAGAAGGCAGCAACTTTGTGATGACCTCAGGCTGTATCGGGATTGAACCCTCACTTTTGGCATTAGTCTGCATCACCCAGCCAACTGAGTTAACTGACCTTTATGTCCGCAATTGAGGAACCCATTTGGTTTACTAATATACTTTAGGGAACAAAATCTGCCATGCCTACCTGGTCTGGCCTGTATGTGATTCCAGACATACAGCAATGTGGTTGACTTTTAACTACTCTCTAGGCAATTAGAAAATAGAAATAAATGTTTGTCCATCCAGCGATACCCATATTCTGTTTTTTTTTTTAATTTCTCTTGTGATCTCCAGTTGCACAAAAATTAAATATGCCTGGTACATTCTTTGCAGCATTGCAATGATCAGACTTCCATTTTTCACAGTTTATGTTAAAAATAGTAGTCTTTGCATTTTATGAGATTTGCTTTCAGGAAAAATAGACCACTGATAAGAAGACAAGTAAACTCTGAAATGTTTCAAGCATTCTGTTTTAATGCTGAAATGAAGGCTTAAAAGTTCTGATGATGGCCAGGAGTTAGTCAATGAAAGAGCAGATATGGTCTCTTAAGTCAAAGTGGTAAACCGAAAAGTAATCAGTCTCTTAAAAGGAGGGGGAGCAAGGGGAATGATTCAAGGTTCTTGAATTCCATCACAGAGAGGTAATTAATTGATCCAATGGCCTGCGAACTGAATGCTTGAAACATTGGAAAGAGGTGAAATCACCAAATAACCTAACTCTATTGACCACAGCAGGGCTTCACAACTCAGTGCTCCTTCCTCCTTTTGCTTCTCAGTACTACCTGGAGCCCAGTGTAAAAATGGCAGTGATTATTCATGTGAGAATTCTTTGCAGAATGTATTTACTGCTTTCTATGAAGGACACATTGAGGCTTGAGACAGGGTAGATGTCACATCTGCATTCAGGTATCATCCAGATACGCTTCTTGAGAAAATGAGATAACAAGGTGTAGAGCTGGATGAACACAGCAGGCCAGGCAGCATCATAGGAGCAGGAAGGCTGACGTTTCGGGCCTAGACACTTCATCAGGAATGGGGGAGGGGAAGGGGTTTCTGAAATAAATAGGGAGAGAAGGGGAGGCGGATAGAAGATAGATAGAGGAGAAGATAGGTGGAGAGGAAACAGACAGGTCAAAGAGGCGGGGATGGAGCCAGTAAAGCTGAGTGTAGGTGGGGAGGTAGGGAGGAGATAGCTCAGTCCAGGGAGGAAGGACAGGTCAAGGGGGTGGGATGAGGTTAGTAGGTAGGAAATGGGGGTGCAGCTTGAGGTGGGAGGAGGGGATAGGTGGGAGGAAGAACAGGTTAGGGAGGCGGGGACGAACTGGGCTGGTTTTGGGATGTGGTAGGGGTAGGGGAGATTTGGAAGCTTGTGAAATCCACGTTGATACCGTTGGGCTGCAGGGTTCCCAAGCGGAATATGAGTTGCTGTTCCTGCAACCTTCGGGTGGCATCGTTGTGGCACTGCAGGAGGCCCAGGATGGACATGTCATCTGAGGAATGGGAAGGGGAGTTGAAATGGTTCGCGACTGGGAGGTGCAGTTGTTTATTGCGAACTGAGCGTAGGTGTTCCACAAAGCGGTCCCCAAGCCTCTGCTTCGTTTCCCCGATGTAGAGGAGGCCACAAGGGGTACAGTGGATGCAGTATACCACAGTTTCTTGAGAAGTTTTGAAGGCCTCTGTCCAGCATACAACTTGCTACATTATGATATGATTGCAAAGTGTAATTTGTAAATGTTTCATCAAACCCTATGAAATATGATAGAGTGCAACCAACAAATAACCTCCATCAGTTTGGGAAAACTCGCTGAAATAGATCATCAAATCCCTATTAATTGCTCAACATTGTTTTCTTATTGTGAATCATTGGATAAAGTGAAGATTTAATTGGCACAAGAGTGTATCCTATTAATAAAGTCCTTTTTGTACATTAATGATGTTCATCACGAGAACACATTGCGCTATTTCTAAATCCCTATTGTGAAATCAGAAAAATGTTTCCATAGTGACAAGAATAAAATTATGCACAGTACGTACCTGTTTTAAATCAGACTGCAACACACTATATAGGTTATGATGCTGAAGTTTGACATTTTCATTAAATAATACCAAACTGGATCAAGAAATCTAATACGAAAATATGCATGTACAGATATATAAGAAGCATTATCTATCATTGACAACTCACCTGGCATCGCAATACAATGAACAACAATAAAAGAACCTTTTAAACCAGCCACAGAGATGACAAATATTCATTAGGAGTTTCTGACTGCAATGTTCTCATTGACTTACTCGGTTTTAGAAATTTCACCTGAATTGAGTATTGTCCTTTGTCTGTTAGCCAGTCTCAGATGTCTTCTCTTGTTTAACAAGGGACTAGTAACACTATAATGCCCTGCTAGAATGGAGTGGATTGCATAAATCTCCTATCCTCACATCAGTGACCGCACAATTGTTAAGTAACTGGGACTGACACAAGGCCCATGATTTGTGCTAGTTTTGGCTGTGGTCCAGTTGGTAGCTTGCTTGACTCTGCCTCAAGGAAGTTATGGGTTCAGGACTTGAGTGTAACAAGGTAGGCCAGAGGTGATAACTTTCAAATAAAAGTGAAGTCTTATCAGCCCTCTCATGTGGCTGTGAAAAATCAGATGATGCTGTTTAAAAGAATAAAAGTAGGGCAGTTAACCCTGACCAATATTGACCACTCAATCCACTTCATAAAACAAAAGTATTCAGTCATTATCATATTGCTGTTTGTTGGATCCTGCTGCACACAATTTGGCTGCAGATTCTCAATGTGTTTTTTGCCCTGTTTTCATATTATTTGTTCTGTCTCTTGTAAGGTTCTGGATGCAATCAGCTATTTTCTGATTTTTAAGAGGTTCGAATCACACCTTGTTCTGGACACTCGACTTAATTAGGGAATGTGAAATGGAGAGGCAGTAGACAGATCTTTTAGGCCAATGGAGGGAGGCAACGGCCTAGTGGTATTATTACTGGACTGTTAATCTGGAGACGTCCGTGACACCATCCACGCCCTCCACCTCCTCCAGAACTTCCAATTCCCCGGTCCCCAACACCTCACCTTCACCATGGACATCCAGTCCCTATACACCTGCATTCCCCATACAGATGGCCTAAAGGCCCTCTGCTTCTTCCTGTCCCGCAGGCCCGACCAGTCCCCCTCCACTGACATCCTCATCCGCTGAGCCGAACTCGTCCTCACCCTCAACAACTTCTCTTTCAATTCCTCCCACTTCCTACAGACAAAGGCGGTGGCCATGGGTACCCTCATGGGCCCAAGCTATGCCTGCTTCTTTGTAGGTTACGTGGAACAATCCCTCTTCCGTAGCTACACTGGCCCTAAACCCCACCTCTTCCTCTGTGACATTGATGACTGTATCAGCGCCGCCTCGTGCTCCCATGAGGAGCACGAACAGTTCATCCGCTTCACCAACACCTTCCACCCCAACCTTAAATTCACCTGGACCATCTCTAATACCTCTCTCTCCTTCCTGGACCTCTCTGTCTCCATCTCGGGCAACCACCTAGAAACCGATATCCATTTCAAGCGCACCGACTCCCACAGCTACCTAGAATACACCTCCTCCCACCCACCTTCCTGCAAAAATGCCATCCCCTATTCCCAATTCCTTCGCCTCCGCCGCATCTGCTCCCAGGATGAGGTGTTTTTCAAGGACCGCAACCTCCCCCCCTCAGTGGTCAAAAGAACGCCCTCAACCGTGTCTCCCACATTTCCCGCAACTCATCCTTCACACCCCGTTCCCACAATAACAACCAAAAAAGAATCCCCCTCGCCCTCACGTACCACCCCACCAACCTCCGGATCCAAAGCATAATCCTCCGACACTTCCGCCATCTGCAATCCGACCTCACCAGCAAAGACATCTTTCCCTCCCCACCCTTATCTGCTTTCCGGAGGGACCACTCTCTCCGTGACTCCCTTGTCCGCTCCACACTCCCCTCCAGCCCCACCACTCCTGGCACTTTTCCCTGCAACCGCAGGAAGTGCTACACCTGCCCCCATACCTCCTCCCTCACCCCCATCCCAGGCCCCATGTTCACTTGCACATCTGCTAATGTGGTATACTGCATCCACTGTACCCGGTGTGGCCTCCTCTACATCGGGGAAACCAAGCGGAGGCTCGAGGACCGCTTTGCAGAACACCTACGCTTGGTTCGCAATAAAAAACTGCACCTCCCAGTCGTGAACCATTTCAACTCCCCTTCCCATTCCTCAGACGACATGTCCATCCTGGGCCTCCTGCAGTGCCACAACGATGCCACCCGAAGGTTGCAGGAACAGCAACTCATATTTCGCTTGGGAACCCTGCAGCCCAATGGTATCAATGTGGACTTCACAAGCTTCAAAATCTCCCCTCCCCCGACCGCATCCCAAAACCAGCCCAGCTTGTCCCCGCCCCCCTGACCTGTCCGTCCTCCCTGGACTGCCCTATCCCCTCCCTAACTCCCCACCTACACTCACCTTTACTGGCTCCATCCCTGCCTCTTCAACCTGTCTGTTTCCTCTCCACTTATCTTCTCCTCTATTCATCTTCTATTCGCCTCCCCCTCTCTCCCTATTTATTTCAGAACCCCCTTCCCCTCCCCCATTTCTGATGAAGGGTCTAAGCCCGAAATGTCAGCCTTTTTGCTCCTATGATGCTGCTTGGCCTGCTGTGTTCATCCAGCTCTGCACCTTATTGTCTCGGATTCTCCAGCATCTGCAGTTCCTACTATCTCTAACGTTCTGGGGACCCAAGTTTGAATCCCGTCACGGCAGATGGTGGAATTTGAATTCAATAAATATCTGGAATTAAGACTCTAATGATGACCATGAATCCATTGCCAACTGTTGGGGAAAACCCATCTGGTTCACTAATAACCTTTAGGGAAGGAAACTGCCATCCTTACCTGGTCTGCCCTCCATGTGACTCCAAACCCACAGCAATGTGGTTGGCTCTTAACTGCCTTTTGGGCAATTAGGGATGGACAATAAATGCCCTCATTCTGTGAATGAATAAAGGAAAAAAAATCTGTGTGTTTGTTTGAAATATGAAAGATAAGTATAATCCAGGAAAATTAGGTCAATGCAATAGCAAGGAAATTGACACAATTAATTACACAGAGAACAGTAGTACTACTAAATATATTATTAGCTAGATTAACACTATTAGAACCTTATCCTATGGACACACACAGAAAACAACAGTTTAAATTACGGAGTCTTTAACCAGAATTCCTACCCTGGGGTCCCAATGCACTGTCAACACCCAGCTTCCCCTCCCTGCTCGCTAGGTCAGAACTGTGGGGTGTTGGGACTTTAAGCTCACCACTGAGAAAATGCGGTTTTAAAGTGTACTTGGCTGTTTGAACTTGCCGTGCCCAGAGCCTTGATGAAGACTTTGGACTGTGCAGGTTTTTCAGTTTGGGTTGAGTTTGCTGATGCGATAAGGTGCGTATTGGATCTATCGGGTAAGTACCTGGTTTTGTTTACTTTCTGCTTGCTTTGTTGGCCGGATTTTCACCTCAGGATGTGCCTGTGGCCTTGTTGGTTGAGTCGGTTGGTTTTCCGAGTTGCTGGTCTTTGGTTCTGCTGGGGTTATGGTTGGTTGGCATCGGTTCGCTTGGTTTAGAACAGACCTGTATGTGGTAGCTCTAGTTCAGGAAGTTCTCGGATTGCTCTCCCAGGAAAGAATGGGGCCTGCAATTATACTGATTGTGGGCCCCTTATCTTCATGCCACATCTGTGCTTTTCATTGTGTTTCTGGTGTTTCCTTCTGAAGTTAATAGATTTCCCGATTGTTAGAGAATACGTGAATGGAGTTCTAATGTCTGGTATCTTTCTGAATTGCTTTTGATTGAGGTTGAATGTCTGGTATCTTCGTACATCCCATACTGTCTGTGCTGGGTAGCCTGATGTGTAAAAACTGTTTCAGGCTAGAGTCTGCCGGTTTTGGTTGATTGTCCCTTTAGAGAGGAGGTGTCAACTGGAATTCTGGGCTGAACAATGGTTCCAGACAGCCATCCCCATTCTGTCAGTTACCTTTGTGTATTTTCCACAGAAGTCAGTCCGGTTTCCCCATTACCCTTTAAAAATTTTGGGAAGTCTAAGGTTTTGTCCAGTGCTTTAAATATTGTGGACTTTTGTCCAATTCTACACTCTGTGCCACCAAAAATATTCAGTTTCCCTTTCAGGTGGTGTTGGACCCACGAATGGATTGGCCATATTACTGATGCTCTGCCACCAAATCTGAAGTAAAACCTTTTCACTGACAGTTCAACTGCTGCATGTTAATGAGTAGTGACAGGATGCAAAATTATTGCAGTGCATAAGGGGGCCATTCAGCCCATCGTGCCTGCACCAGCTGTCTGTCTGGTGCAAATCTCCTGCCTTTTTTCTCACATCCCTGCACACTCTCACTGCCCAGAAAAACTACTCAATGCCCTCTCGAATTCCGCAATTGAATCTATTCCTACCACATTTCCAAGCAGTGCATTTCATAACCTAACCACACACTGTGTGAAAGGCTTTTTTCTTACATCACCCTTGCTTTATTGCGCAGTGATGTATCTTACGGGAGTTCACCAGTTATTGAAGGTCATGATTCTGTTTGACTTGCACACAACTCTGAGATATAAGAGGAACTGGCGATGCTGGAGAATCTGAGATAACAAGGTGTGGAGCTGGATGAACACAGCAGGCCAGGCAGCATCAGGAGAGCAGGAAAGCTGATGTTTCGGGTCTGGACCCTTCTTCAGAAATCTGAAGAAATCTTTTCTGAAGAAGGGTCCAGACCCAAAACGTCAGCTTTCCTGCTCCTCTGATGCTGCCTGGCCTGCTGCATTCCTCCAGCTCTACATCTTGTGATAAACAAACATTCTCAGTCCAATTTGAAGTCACTCAGACCCCATTCCTTCGCTTAGATTTAAAAGCAGGCCCATCTTTGTCTTTTTATGTATTAGAGTGAATTGTAGGTGGCAGTACTCTGAAAATGAGATGCAAACAGTTCAGGTACAAACAAGCAAGTGTTTTTATATGAATATTGGTTTCATTGGTTGCTCTTTTGGGTTTAGGCAGCAGGTACTTGGATCTTTTTGACGTGATAATTTTCTAAAATGTTTTTCTCGGCTTGTCATGTTAAAACCTAAAGACGACTTGCAAAGGCTTCAGAGAGAAAAAATAACCAGAAGGTTTCAATAAATATTCAAGGCGTGTACCACTTTAAGCTGCATCAGTTCTTTGCTTCTATCAATATCCATGTATTTTCAAAAATTCGTTTGGCACCTCTTAACGCATTGTCTAGTGAACCCTTTAATTCATTTGCCTTCTCAAGACAAAGAATGCAGTAGGCCAAGTCTTTTTTTTGCAGTATGGTATCTCGCAGGGCTTTATTTCGATTTTATCTTGCAATTATGGATTTTGCTTTAACTTGTTGGATGTATAAGCTGACAGTGGGTTAGGGATGGGGTGCTGCTTTCGGGGGTTTAGAGCGTTTTTTTTTAGACTTCAATGAATATCTGGACAAAAAGGCTATCTTGTAAATGAGTGAGGTGAAACCTGAAACAAAGGAATTAGGAAGGACTGAGAAGGTGAGTGAATTAGAGTCCGAGAATCATAATAGAGTCATAGAGATGTACGGAAACAAACCCTTCAGTCCAACTTGTCCATGCCGACCAGATATCCTAAATTAATCTAGTTCCATTTGCCAGCATTTGGTCCATATTCCTCTCAACCCTTCCTATTCATAAGCGCATCCAAATGCCTTTTAAATGTTGTAATTGTACCAGCTTCTACCACTTCCTCTGGCAGCTCATTCCATACACGCACCACCCTCTGTGTGAAAAAGTTGCGCTTAGGTCCCTTTTAAATCTTTCCCCTCTCACCTTAAACCTATCCCCTCTAATTTTGGATTCCCGTACCCTAGGGAAAAGATCTTGACTACTCACCCTGTCCATGCTCCTCATGATTTAATAAACCTTTATAAGGTCACTCCTCAGTCTCCGATGCTCCAGGGAAAATAGCCCCAGCCTATTCAGCCTCTCCTTATAGTAAAATCCTCCAACCCAGGCCATATCCTTGTAAATCTTTTCTGAACCCTTTCAAGTTTAATAACAACTTTCCTATACCAGGGAGACCAGATTTGAACACAGTATTCCAAAAATGGCCTAACCAATGTGCTGTACAGCTGCAACATGACTTCCCAATTCCGATACTTAATGCACTGATTAATAAAAGCAAGTGTATCCAACTCCTTCTTCACTATCCTGTCTACTTGTGACTACACTTTCAAGGAATTATGAACCTGCACTCCAAGGTCTGTTTGTTCGACAACACTCCTCAGGTCAGCACAGAATGAGGTTATTTGGCCTATCAAATCCATGCTGGATCTCTGTACAGCAATCCAATCAATTGTTTCCCCTAGCTCTACGTGATATGGAAAGATTGATAAATTGGAAATCCAGCAAGACCAAGCACCATTGATACAAAGCCAATGACAAAATGGTATAAGTCGACTAGCAAGGTGCACAGATTTGCAAGCCATGGCATACCTCCGACCTCCCTGAGCCTGCTGGTCAATTTGTGCCTGCGTGAAGCTCTTGGGTCAAGATACATTTCTATATTCAAACAGAGACATTTAAAATTAGATTTGACAAGGCGTTAAACATTATTCTCTATTCTTTTCAACATAAAGACTCCCTCAGCTGGTACATGCCTGTCTCAATGGGAAACTCAAATGGACAAAATGCATATGCAATTTTCAGTAGCATGCCATTAATTGACTGCTACTTTACTGTGAGATCTGTCCTAGTGTAAAAGGGCAAAATGTGAGGAGAAAATGCAGATAAATTAAGGATGCACTTTTTAAAAAGAAAGCAGTCATGTGAGTGTCAGTGCCTAGGCTAGCATTTATTTCCCAGAGGTCAGTTAAGAGTTATTTGCTGTTGGTTAGGAGTTACATTTTGGCCCAATTGGTTAAGAATGGCAGCTTTCCTTTCATAAAGGATATTTGTGAACCAGCTGGGTTTTTACAACAATTGACAGAATAGAATCATGATTAGTCCTGGTTTTTACTGAATTTCAAATTTCACCATCAACCATGGTGGGATTCAAACCCCTGGCCACAAAACTTTAACCTGGGCTTCTGATTAATTCCAGTGAAATTACCACTGCACCACTATGTCCCCCAAGATAGTGGGCCCAGAAAGATGTAACCCAAGCCAGAAATATGAGGATTGATCTGCCAAAGAGGCCTAAGATTGGGAAAATACACAGATTTGAAACCTGGAAATGTTACCAGCCGAAGCAGCTGTTAGCATGTTGCATAATATTTACTGTTCTCCAAACTTTGACTGACGTGCCTTCTCCCACTGTTACTTATCACCAGACACAGAATGAGAGAAACAACAATCAAAGTATTTGCATCAAGACACGTATAATCGTAAAGCAAGATAATTCAGACTTGCCATCAGGAAAATAAACAAAACTTCACCAATTATAACCTGAGATTTCAAGACATTAAGGACTGCAAATGCTGGAAGCCAGAGGCAATAGAATCATGGGAATCAATACCTCATCCTGGGAGCAGATGCAGCAGAGGTGGAGGAATTGGAAGTATGAGATAGCATTTTTACAGGAGGGTGAATGAGAGGATGTGTACTCAAGGTAGTTGTGGGAGTCCGTGGGTTTGAAATGAATGTCAGTGGTGAGTTGGTTTCCGGAGATGGAGCTGGAGAGGTCCAGGAAGGGGAGGGAAGTGTCAGAAATGGGCCAAGTGAATTTGAGGGTGCAGTGGAAAGTGTTAGCAAAGTTGCTAAACTGTTCGAACTCCTCGCAGGAGCACGAGGCAGCACCGATACAGTCATCAGAATAGCCGAGAAAGTGGTGAGGGATGATACCAGTGTAGTTGTGGAAGATGGACTGTACCATGAATCCTGCAAAGAGGCAGACATAGCGCGGCCTCATGTTGGGTGCCCATTAGCCACCCCTTTGGTTTGTAAAAAGTGGGAGGAATCAAAGGAAAAATTGTTGAGTGTGAGGACCAGTTCTGCCAAGTGAATGAGAGTGTCAGTGGAAGGGGAACTGGTTGAGCCTGTATTGAAGTATTGATTTATAAGACATTGCTTACCTGTTGCACTGAAAGGTCACAGCTGAATGAATCATCCATGTATAATGAAACCTGCTCGCAAGCTGTATTATTAGAACATGGAACCTACAACACTCACTATCAATCAGAAAGCTCAAAAATCACACAACACCAGGTTATAATCCAACAGGTTTATTTAAAGACACAAGCTTTTGGAGTCTCACTACTTCTTCAGGTGTCAGTGAGAGATGTGGCATCAGACACAGAATTTATAAGCAAAAATATCAAATGGTCATAGAACTGATGCAAATGAGTTGAAAAACCTAAGATGACTGTTAAGTCTTTAACCAGTCAGAAAGGATTAAAATGCAAATTCCAGAATTTCTTTCAAGTCACTGCCCCAAGATAACTAAAGGTTTTATTCGTATACCAGAGGTATAAAGGAATTAAGGGATATGGTGAGAACGCGGGTAAGTGGATCTGAGTCCAAGAAAGGATCAGCCATGATCTTATTGAATGGCGGAGCAGGCTCGAAGAGCCAGACGGCCTACTCCTGCTCCTAGTTCTTATGTTCTTATGTGACATATCAGGTCAGGCAATGCATTTTTGGTGTGAGGCCTCGTTTAGAATCCATCTGTGTTTTAACTTGGAGCCAGGCTGGTTTTATTTCCAAAGCAGGAATTTATAAAATGTCACATTGACTGTCTACAAATGGTGTGCTTTTTGAACAAAATAGAATGTATCCGCAACTACAAATCTGCAAATGCACATTCACCCCATCGATTTATGTGTGTGTGTGTATGTGTGAGAGAGAGAGAGTGTGACTGTGTTTTGTGTGTGTGTGTGTGTGTGTGTGTGTTGGCATGGGTAGAGATGATGCGGAGATGCTGGCGTTGTACTGGGGTGGACAACGTCAAAAAATCACAAGACACCAGGTTTATTTGAAAACACACGCTTTCGGAGCTCACTGAGGGACAGAAAAAGAGAGTGTCTGTGTCTGTGTGTGTTTACACATGAGTGTGTGGGTGTGTACACATGTATGTGTACATGCTGCTTGGGAATGTGCCCTGAGATGTTGATACCTTGTGTTCAAGATGGTGGTCTGGAAGAGTTAGCAGTGAGTTGCCAGGTAGCCACGCTGAATTTCATATTGGGAATAACCGCCATCTAATTTTTAACAGGGCAGGTGGGGAAGTGGGAAACCTCACATTAATGAGGTGAGATGAGGTGATAATGAGTGCTAATGTATCCAAATAGGCTGCTCGCCACTCACAAGCAAGAATTTCATCTCACCGTCCAACACTTAGTTGGAAATTGGGACAGTTTGCTCTTGTTGTCGAGAAGCTCCACTCTGAACAACTCACACAACTCTTCCAATCTTCTCACCACTTCCGGCCTCATCCTGGAGCTGGGAACGTTCCATCCATCATTATAGAGACTGTGAGACGCAGATGGTAGAGCCCTTACACCCTTATACATCAGGTCAATCCATGATTTCTGTTCCCATTATGAATACTTAGATATTTGTGTTACATATTAACACTTAGCTCTCCCGCAACTACCCCCAAGTCTTTGAGTTCTTAAATGGCAACTTTACCTTTAACCTATACAGGTCAAAGTGTGCATTCATGTTCATGAATGAGAAGGGGAGGTGATGGTTGAGTGGTATTATCATTGGACCAGTGATCCAGGTAATGTTCTAGAGACTGGGGTTTGAATCCCACCATGGAATATGGTGGAATTTGAAATCAATTAAAATCTGGAAAAAGGAGTCTAATGATGATTATGAATTGTGGATTGTCAGGTGAAAAAAATCATCCAGTTCCCTAATATCCTTTAGGGAAGGAAACTGCCATCCTTACCTGATCTGGCCTCCATGTGACTCCAGACCCACAGCTATGTGGTTGACTCTTAATTGCACTCTGGGCAAAAAATGCTGGCCTAGCCAATTACACCCCCATCCCATGAATAAATAAAACAGCTTTTTCGGCATGATTGGTGTACTATACGTCAATCTGTGCTGGATTCTGTTTCTTTGCAATATGGAATCATGATCAGTAATGGCTTTGTACAGAAACAAAGTTGCTGGAAAAGCTCAGGAGGTCTGGCAGCATTTGTGAAGGAAAAAACAGAGTTAACGTTTCGGGTCCGGTGACCCTTCCTCAGAACTCAGAGTTCTGGTCATACAGCCTCTTAAGCCTATTCCGCCATTCAGTAAGACCATGGTTAAACATCAGTCTCA
>NC_063334.1:113989287-114024748 GCF_021869965.1 Rhincodon typus
CCTGCTGTGTTCATCCAGCTCTACACCTTGTTATCTCTAAAACACCAACAGTTGTCTCTCTCTGTAATGATTGACCAGCTCCAAGGTCTGGTAAGACTATGGTAACTTTACCTTTACAAATTCAACATCACCTCATTGCTCTTGTACTCTATGCCCCTATTAATGAAGCTAAAGAACGCTACGTTTTATTCACTGGTCTCTCCTCTTGTCTGGCCACCTATCTGTGCACATATTTCCCATTGCACAGGGAAACATATTTGCCTTTATTTGTTAGTCCAGTGAGTACAGGAGTGGGGAAGTCACGTTACAGCTGTACAAAACATTGATTAGGCCACTTTTGGAATATGGCATTCAGTTCTGCTTTTTCTGATATAGGAAATATGTTGTTAAAATTGAAAGGGTGCAGACAAGATTTACAAGGATGTTGCCAGGACTGGAGGGTTTGAGCTATTGGGAGAAGCTGATTAGGCTGATTAGCCTGGGACTATTTTCCCTGGCGCATCGGAGGGTGAGAGGTGACCTTATAGAGGTTTATAAAATCATGAGGGGTGAATAGCCAAGATCTTTTTCCCAGAGTAGGAAAGCCCAAAAATAGAGGGCATAGGTTTAAGGTGAGAGGGAAAAGATATAAAAGGGACTTAAGGGGCAACTTTTTCAAGCAGAGGGTGGTGTGTGTATGGAGTGAGCTGCCAGAGGAAGTGATGGAGGTCGGTACAATTATAATACTTAAAAGGAATCTGGATGGGCATATGAATAGGAAGGGTTTGGAGGGATATGGGTCAAATGCCAGAAAACAGGTCTAGATTAATTTAGGATAGTTGGTCGGCATGGACGAGTTGGACCAAAGCGTCTGTTACCGTATTGTGCTACTGTTATGACTCAATACATATCCAGTTCCCTTTGATCCTGCACCTCTTTTAGAATTGGGTTCTTCCAATTAAATTACATCATGTTACACTTCTCTGCAATGAACCTCAGCTGCCAACTATTGACCCACTCCACCAACTTGTTGATGTCCTTCTGGAACTGCGGTGTCCTCCTCACAATTTACAACTCTTCAAGTTTCATGTTTAGAAGTCTTTGAAATTGCCCCCTGCACATCAAGATCTCGATCTATATATCAGGAAAAGCAAGGTTTCCAATACTTACACCTAGAGAATTTCATTACAAATCTTACTCCGACCCGTAAAACATGCATTCACAATAATTCTGTATTTTGCTCAGCTAGAATTGTCTCAAAACATTATCTCCTGCTGGAAATCTTCCACTCCCCCCGCACTCTAGGAGTAGGTTGTCCTCCTGTGTTTCATCTCCCTGTAACACTGCAGCTTGGAGGGTAAGGACAACTTTCTACCCCATGATTTGGAGCACATGATGTCCTTGCAATAACAAGCAATACCTTTCTGAAATCTAACAACCTATTTGAACTCCTCCAGACACTCACTACTCTATAAACTGAGCAAGAGCCAACAGACATTAATGAGAAATGAGCAAATGTATACATTTAGGAGACTTTAATATCTAAAGCAGTGAATCTAAAACAGTGAAGCAGGGAGAATCAGTGCTCAACACTGACTGATGTCAGGATCTGTTGAGGATGTATGCTTACCGCATGCACATATAACACTTGCACAAGTACAATTGACATGGGCAATGCTGGAAGTGATTGGGAGCAGCGTGACTTAGCTATTTTTCTCCTACATCAGCACTCGTAGTATTGAAATGACCACCATTACTGAGGTAATTATTGTGGCTTTGGTTTTATCTCAATAGACAGAATGAGGAGCAATCCAAAAACTCCTTAAGACTCAGGTAGTGGGCTGAAGGCTGTGCCCACATCTGGATTTCACACTTTTGGAAGGACATTGCTGCTTTGAAGAGGATGAGGTTCAAAGTGTGGGGGCCATAAATGCAATATTAGCTGTGTTAGAACAGTTGGAAAAAGAAACTGTGTCATATGGAGAATTATGAGGCTGTGGCATTTACACCCAGGATCCAAGATTCAGGCATGTGAATCATCAAGGTAAGTTGAAAGAAAATAGACAGAAGGGATATATGAACTGGGTACATGAATGTGATTAAAACTATTTGTCTTTCTGAAGGGTAAATACTGACAAATTTTGAATCTAATGTTGATCTTTTTTTTGCGCACCTTCTTTACAGCAGTAACTTTTTATTCTTCACTCTGTTTTAGCACTCTATAATCTTTGTACGTTATGATCTGCCTGTACTGCATGCAAAACAAAATTTTTCACTGTACCTAGGTACATATGACAATAATAAAGCCAAATAAAATCAAAACAAAATCAACACTTCCTTGGTGAGCATTGTGTACTGATACCAAGTTGTAACTTCCATACTTTTCTTTAAACTTTTATATTTTTTCTCTATTTCAATTGATTGACTTGCCATTATTACCAATATTTTACATTTCATTCACTATTTTTCTTGGCTTTGCTCACTTTTGCGATCCGAATGAGCATTGAGAGGTGACTGAGCTATCGTTATGCACATGCTTCACAGCAGCAGTTAAAGGGTGCATTGACTTCTGAGAATCATTTTGTTCAGTGGCTAAAGAAGATTCACATCTTCTGCAGTCCCCATCTGGTAGCCACATGGGTATCTCACAGATGTTTTGCTCCTCTGCTTGGGGACTACTTGCAAGGGAAACCAATGGAGTAGAAACAATCCATTAGCAGGAAATGAAGATTCTGCTCCACTGAATATTCTCCTGATTGCTTCATCACTTTGGAGGCAACAAAAGATTAAACACATTACTGGCAGAAATATTTGGAGTGCAGTGGTTGAAATATGGCCATCTTATTAACACGAAGACGACAGAATTTGATTTTCCTGTCTGATTCATATTCAGTGGAAGTGAAGTTTAAAACACCAATTTAAAGCTTTCTTTTGGATCTGGTTGCTAAAAGAATCACAACAAGCAGCAGGCTAAATATTAATGTTTATTCGTGGATCCAGATCAAAGAAACAAACCTGCAGGATATATTCAATGATCTGTTTAGATCTGCTTGGGCTGGTGCTACTGGTCTGATAGAACTTAATTTAATAAAACAAGATTTTAGCCCAAGATCACAAGGCAATTACGATGGGTAAAGCAATTCAGCTCAGCTTAAATCATTCAATTTATCGTTGGTTCCTTTGTTCCACCATAATATCGCCACATTTCACATTTATATAGTGCCTTTCATATTTAGAAACGCAGTTGTGATTCCTCTGCTTTTCGTACAGATACAGTGGTGCAGGAGGAGCCCTTCTGAGAGCAATCCCAGCAATAATGATCCCCCAGTGCAACATCCAAATGGGTCTCAAATATTTCATTTTTTTTTAGAATTAATTATGTAAGGTACACACATGAATACTCCTTGGAATATAGTTTGATTTTATTGAATAGTCTGACTCACTATTGAGTGTGTTTTACAGTGTTGATCCAAGCCAAGATCTTTTTTGTGAAGAAAACTTGCCTATTGAGTAAGACAGAAAAATAAATTTGTATTTTCTTATGCTTCTATCTCTGCAGGATGGCAGAAAGCACTTCACAACCAATGAAGAACTTTTTTTAAAGAATTGTAACTGTTGTGATGCAGGGTACGTGGCTGCCAATTTGTGCACAGCAGTATCCATAAACAACATGATGGCGATAATGAGATAATTTGTTCTTGGAATGTTAATCAAGGGATTCAGTATGGCCTAGGGACACTAGACAGAGAATCTCCATTTCTCTTTGAAATAAGTGCAGTGGGATCTTTCTTTTCATCCAGAACAGGCATTGTTTTCTTGTTCTGAAGAAGGGTCACTGGACCTGAAACATTAACTCTAATTTCTCTCCACAAATGCTGCCAGACCTGCTGAGTTTTTCATTGTTCATTGTTTTCTGACCTTACCCTCACAATTTAATTGGCTGCAATACCCTGTATTTTGAATACTTTCAGCTGTACCTCCGTCAGGTCTGAGGATGCATCTGAATCTACTGGTTCTGTTGGTCCTCACTATTTCACAGTTCTCTTCTGCTGTTCCAAATATTTGTTTGCTTCAGACTCTAGTCACACTGGGTAAACTAACTGGAAGTGAGTATAACCAGAAACGTATGGACTCAATGGGCCGAATGGCTTCCTTCCACACTGTAGATTCAAAGATTCATAGGTTCACACAGTGCAGAAAAAGGCCCTTTGGCCCACTGAGTCTACACTGACATAACTACCACTAAAGGTGAGTTAATCCCAATTTCCTGCACTTGTCCCATATTCTCGAATGTTATGATATCTCATCCAAATATTTTTTAAAGGTTGTAAGTTTTCCGGCCTCCACTACATTTCCTGGCAGTGCATTCCAGACTCTAACCACCCACTGAGTGAAAAAGTTATTTCCCAAATCCCCTCTGAATGTTTTGCCCCTTACCCTAAAACTATACCCTCTTGTGATTGACCCCTCACCCAAGGGGAACAGTTGCTGTCTATCCACCCTGTCCATACTGCAGTGATTGTAACAGGGTCAGCCAGGTGGAACTCACAGAATATGAGTTCCCTTACTGCGGCTGTTAATCTGGTCCAATCAGGGAGCCCTGGCTGACAGATAGAAACAGGAGTGTCAGAGTTCTGCTCACTCTGAGAGCTGGCTCTGAGGGACATGGATCAGTATCAATTTGTAAATATTTGTAAATAAAGTATGACTTGGTGATGGGATGCCGGCCTCTGTGGAATTATTTCATATACCCTTCATAATCTTACAGACCTGCGATCAGAGGTTCTATGATTCTATTAAATCTATAATTTGTTTTCCTCTTAGTGAGTTATGATTTGCCTGTCCTTGCACCTGATGACTTACTCAGCATCAGGGGGTAGTGAGTTCAGGTTAAAATTAATGGTCATAGCAGTATCAAACCAAAGCATTATGGAGTACTAAGAATGTGGTCAGGCACTCCAGGTCAATCCAGAATATTCTCTAGCTGTCTGCATTTGTCCCAGTACTGGGCTCAGGAATGGATAGAAATGAAAGACTGAGCTTTTTTTTATTGTTTCACGGAATAATAACAACACTGGCAACACCAATGTTTCTTTTCCATCTCTAATTAACATAAGCTGCTTCAATCCATGTGGTGCAGTTGGTTATAGTATTGCTAGAGAGGGAGTTCCACAATTTTGATCGTGAAAGAATGACAATAATTTGCTAGGTCTGGATGGTGAGTGACTTGGAGGGGAACATACAAGTGATGGTGTTCCCCTGCATCTGCTGACATTGTCCTTCCAGATGACGGAGGCTTGGAAGATATTGTTGAAGGAGCATTGGTGATTTGGTGCAATGCATCTTGTGGATGGTGCACACGGTGAACACCATGTGTCAGTGAAGGGAATGTATGTTGAAGATTGTGGTTGAGCTGCCAGTGTAGTGGGCTGCTTTGTCCTGGATGATGTCAAGCTTCTTGAGTGTTGTTGGAGCCGCACCTATCCAGGCAAATGGGAAGTATTTCATCACACTCCTGACTTGTGTGTTGTTAATGGATGACAGACTCTGAATACTAATGAGGTGAGTTACTCAACTAAACATTCCCGGGCACTGACCTGCTATTCTAGCCATATCATTTATATTGCTGGTTAAATTCAGTATCTGTTCAAAGGTAACACCCCAGATAAAGATACTGGGGGATTCACTGATGATAATGCCATTGCACTCCAAGAGAAAATGGTTAGATTCACTGTTATTGGAAATGGTCATTGCCAGGCAGTGCAACTGTCCCTCACTATAAGGGGAGCCAGTAGCTCAGTTAACTGGATGACTGGTGCAGAGAGATGTCAGCGATGCAGTTTCAGTTCCTGGACTGGCTGACGTCACTATGAAGATCTACCTTCTCAGGCTTGCCCCTTGCCTGACACATGGTGACTGTCAGGTTAAAAACATTACCGGTTACTTTGTTCTCTAACGAGAAAACAGCCATATGGTTCTCTATTGTGGCTTTACCTTAGCCTGATAGGACCATGGAATCCAAGAGCAGGGACATTATACTGAATCTATAAAGGACACCAGTTAGACATCAGGTGGACTATTGTGTGCAGTTCTGGGCATCACACTTTAGGAAGGATGTGAATGCATTGGAGCGAGTGCAGAAGAGGGTGAGAAGAATGGTTCCAGCAATAAGAAACTTCCATTATGAAGATATAATGGGAATATTGGGAAGAAGAGAAGGCTAAGACGAGATGTCATTGAAGTTTTCAAAATCACGAAGGATCAGTACAGAGTAGATTAAAAGAAACTGTTCCCACTCATGAAAGGATCAAGGATGTGAAGACACAAACATAAAGTGATTTTGAAAAAGAAGTAAAGGCAATGCGGGAAAAAAACTGGAGGTGTGGTGGAGACAGTTTAACTGAAGGTATTCATGAGTGTATTGGATGATTATTTGGAAAGAAGCATGGTGCAGAACAAAGTGTAAAGGCAGGGCAGTTGCACTAAGCCATGATAATCATTTGAATGGCCTTTCTTTGCACCGTAACAATTCTGTGATAATCTACTTTAGACACAACTCATGGAATCACTCACCTATTCATGATTATACAGTCTTTAAGCCCTGTGATGATGGGTGATGAAGGAAGGACTAGGCGAGGAGATGCTTGGAGCTGTAAGTGAAGGCCCGCATACAACTTGCTTTGGTTGTAAGGTCATCTCTCACTGGGTTGAGGTGTGATGTGGACATGTCGGTGTTGGACTGGGGTGGACAAGGTCAAAAGTCACACGACCCCAGGTTATAGTCCAACAGGTTTACCCAGAAACACAAGCCTTTGGAATTTCACTCCTTCTTCACCTGAGATTCCGAAAGCTTGTGTTTCCAAGTAAACCTGTTGGACTGTGCCCTGGGTTGAGATGGCCTTGCACTTTGGCAGCTACTGAGTGACTGAGCAGCCATCTTCAGGATTGTACTGTTCACCTCCACAATGTCAGAAAGGATGACTAAATGTGTTCTAAATGCTGTCTGCTTCTCCTACCCTAGCCAGTTTAACATTGCTGATGGGTATTCCATTACAATGATTATAATACTAGTGTAAAGATGACAAACATTACATTGCCTCTTACTGGCAAATGGGACCTGGGATTGTTCATGGACTGTGCTAGAACAGACCCACCAGAGTGAACATGTAACATCCACACAACATCTACATAACAACATTTAGCAAGACTTTTCTGGCTGGTGAAGGGCAAATTACAGATTACAATTATAAATTATTTTTGCTTTGGTGATGGTTGCAGTTGCGAGGAGCATCTTGGAACAGGATAAGGTCTTACTATCAAGCTCAACCTAATCTCCAGACCAGCCAAACCCCTAAAAAACACCAATGAGTGATTCATGACATTGCAACTTCCCTCATTGGGAAAAATTATGCCACTATTGTCAGTTCTTATGGACCTGTAATGATAAATCCGGAAGAGGTGAAAGATGAATTTAAACTTGATTCTTTGAGCGCTGCAGTCTCAAGATCAGATAATCACATCATCATCAATGATTGCAGCAGTAGATAACCTGAGCTGGGTGGGGGTTATAGGGAGAAATGAAGTTGATAAAGTGAATGACAATGACCTTCTGTTGAAAACTTATGTACAGCACGATCTCCTCAGCACGAACACCATTTTCCATCTACAACACAGAGAGAAGACATGCTGTTTGTATCAATACTTTAAGCACCAATATCCAATGGATTACTTTATTGTCAGAAGGATGGACAGGTATAATTACTAGATTAAGCGTATAGAAAATTGTGAGGAATAAAGATGGAGTAGACAGAAGGAACCTGCTTCCCTTGGCACAGAGTTCAAAAACCAGGGGTCATAGATTCAAGCTCAGTGGCAGAAGGATTAGAGAGGACGTGAGGAAAAACGTCAAGGGAGGTGGGTGTCTGGAATTCACTGCTTGAGTTGGTCATGAAGGCACAGACCCTAAACTCCTTTAAAAAGTACCTGGATCTGCACCTGCTGTAAGCTGCAGGGCTATGACCCATGTACAGGAAGATGGGATTAGAAAGAGCATCTGGTTATCTGGTTGGACATAGACAAGATGGCTTGAATGTCCTCCTCTGTGCTGTATCATTTCTTTGGTTCTATGGTGTGTGTTTTTGGGGCTTGAGGCATTAAACCTTATCAATCTAAATCTCAAAATTCCAGTTTCTTGATTTGTAACAACAGAGTTCTCTGTTCTGCTCGACTTAACAAGGTAGGAATAATTCGTATTTGTGAATGTAGCAGAACTTATGAAGTAAGACATTAGTTATGTCGAACAAAAAGCAGTGAAGACAGATGAATGTTTCATATTCTTCCAGGCTCTAGGATTCCTTGAATACTGACAGCATTGCCAATATCTCACTTTGGTTTCTGAAGTGATGTTGAAGTGTGTTTCAGAAGAATGATATTATGAAGGCAGTGGTAAAACAGACCGAGAAGGGCTCCAAGCTTCTAGCTCTTATCCTAGATTCTGAGGTGTTCATAATCCCTCATTAGGAAATCATCCAAGGTGACTCCTTTTGTCCATGGGTGAGGCTCACACCACCTTCTTAGCTTGTGTCATTTGGATCATAGACTGAGAAAGATAGCCTGCTTTCTTTGGCCACAGAAGTTGGATTCCCTTCTGAATAAATGATAAAGTTTTCTTTTCCTTCAGATTTCAGATGCAAAAATGATTTAGGGCTTCGCAAACAACTCATATAGACATGTGACCTGTTTCCATGGATACTAACACAGTTACAAACAGATATTAGCAGTAATGTCCTGACAGAATGTCAAGACAGCATGTTATTTTAAAATATAGAGTCCTCTCCTGCATATATATTCAGACAGGGAGCAGATGTTTCCTCATGTGGGACAGTCCAGAACAAGACATCGTAATTTTAGGATAAGGGGGAACAGATTTTAAACAGAGATGAGGAGAAATTACTTCTCTCAAAGGGTCATGAATCTGTGGAACTCACTACCCAGAGTGCAGTGGATGCTGGGACACTGACTAAATAAAAGGAGGAGATTGACAGTTTTAATAAGGAGTGAGTTGAAGGGTTGTGGATAACAGGCAGGAAAGTGGAGTTGAAGCTAAGATGAGATCAGTCATTTGAATTAAATGGTGGAGCAGGCTCAAGGGGCTGAATTGCCTATCACTGCTCTTCAACCATGAGGTACAAAAGCAGAATTAGGCCATTCAGCCCATTAGGTTTGTTCCACCATTCTAACATGGTTGATATGGTTCTCAACCACATTCTCCTGCCTTCTCCCCATATTCCTTACAAATTAAGAACATGTCTGTCTCTGTCTTGGAGACATTCAATGATGCTGTGTCTACAGCCTTCTGTAGCAGTGAGTTCCACAGATTAACTATCCTCTGCTGAAGAAATTACTCCTCATCTCCATTCTACAAGGCCGTCCCTTCACTCTGAGGCTGTGTCATAGAGTCATAGAGTAATACAGCATGGAAACAGGCCTTTCAGCCCAATTTGGTCCGTGCTGACTATAGTGCCCATGCAACTAGTTCCAATTGTCCACATTTGGTTCATATCCCTCTAAACCCTTCCTATCCACATACCTATCCAAATGTTTTTTAAACATTACTATTGTAGCTGCCTCAACCACTTTCTCCGGTCGCCCGTTCCATATTCACACCACTCTCTGCGTGAAGAAGTTGCCCCTCAGATCCTTCTTAAATCTTTCCCCTCTCACCTAAAACTTATGCCTTCTAGTTTTCAATTCCTCATCCCTGGGAAAAAAAGACTATATGCATTCATCCTATCTACGCCCCTCATGATTTTAATACACACAGTAATGTCACCCCTCATTCTTCTACGTTCGAAGAAATGAAGTCCTATCCTAACTAATCTCTCCCTATAGTTCAGGCCTACTAGTACTGGCAACATCCTTGTAAATCTTCTTTGCGCACTTTCCAGTTTAACTATTCTCTTCTACAACAGGGTGACCAAAGATGTACACAATACTCCAAACGTGGCCTCACCAATGACTCATACAACTGTAACATAAAGTCCCAACTCCTATCCTCAATGCCTCGACCAATGAAGACCAGCATGCTAAATGCCTTCTTCACCACCCTGTCTACCTGTGATGAAGCTTTCAATGAACTATGTACTTGTACTCCTAGGCCCCTCTGTTCCACAACACACCTCAGGACCTTACCATTTACTGTATAAGTCCTACCTTGGTTTGACTTTCCAAAGTGCAACACTTCACACTTAACTGTACTGAATTGCATTTGCCAATCCTCAGCCCACTTCCCCATCAGATCAAGATCCCTCTATAATTTTTGATAACCTTCCTTGCTATCAATGATACCTCCTAATTTTGAATTTACTAATCATGCCTTGTACATTCACATCCAGATCATTTATGTGAGTAACAAATAACAAAGGTCCCAGCACCGACCCCTGTGGCTCACCGCTAGTCACAGGACTTCAGTCTGAAAAACAACCTTCAACCATCACACTCTGCTTCCTACCATCGAGCCAGTTTTGAATCCACTTAGCTAGCTCTCCCTGGATCCCATGCAACCTAACCTTCATGACTGGACTGCTGTGCGGGACCTTGGCAAATGCCTTACTAAAGTCCATATAGACAACATCGACTGCCTTATCCTTATCTGTCCTCTTGGTTACCTCTTAAAAAATTCTAAAAGATTTGTCAGACGTAACTTCCCGCGCACAAATCCATGATGACTATCCCTAATCAGACCTTGACTATCCAAATGTTGATTGATCCTGTCCCTCAGTATCCTCTCCAATAACGTGCACACCACTGATGTCCGGCTCACTGGCCTGTAGTTCCCCGGCTTGTCTCTGCTACCTTTCTTAGACAATGGAACAACATTAGCCACCCTCCAGTCTTCTGGAATTTCACCAGTGGCTAAAGATGAAGCAAAAATCTCTGCAAGATCTTCTGCAATTTCTTCCCTAGGCTCCCAAAATGTCCAAGGATGGGCTTGATCAAGTCCAGGGGATTTATCCACCTTAATGTGCTTTAAGTCTGCAAACACCTCCTCTCTGGTAATATGTATGCAGTCCAAAACATCTCCACTGTTTCCCTCATTTCATTAGCGTCCATGATTCTTTCCTCAGTAAACACTGAGGAGAAATATTCATTAACAATCTCCCCCATCTCCTGTGGCTGCACATATAGACATCCATGCTGATCTTTAAGGGGACCTATTCTCTACCTCACCACCCTCTTACTCTTAATATAGCTGTAGAACCCCTGGTACTGCTTGTTAACCTGCAGAGAATTCTGAACTGGAACTCCCAAGCCCCTTTTGTGCTTCAGATTTGTGAAGCTTTTCCCTGTTTAGAAAAGTGACTATGCATCTGCACTTTCTACCAAAGGGCATAACCTCACACTTTCCCACATGGCATTCCATCTGCCACTTCTTTTCCCACTCTCCTAGAAGGTCCAAGTCTTTCTGCAGCCTCTCTGTTTCCTCAATACTACCTGTCCCTCTACACATCTTTGTGCCAATTGCAAACTTAGTAACAATGTCCTCAGTTCCTTTGCCCAGATTGTGAATGTATAGCATGAATAGTTCTGTTCCCAACATTAATCCCTGTGGAACTCCACTAGTCACTGGCTGCTATCCTGGAAAAGGCCCCTTTATCCCTATTGTCTGCCTTTTGCCAGTCAGCCAATCTTCTATCCATGCCAGTTCTTTGCCCCATGGGCACATTTCTTATTTAGCAGCCTTCTGCTTGGCACCTTGTCAAAAGCCTTTTGGAAATCCAACTGGCTCTTCTTTGACTAACTCAGTTCTTATGTTCTTATATATGCTTAATAGACCAAAAGAATTAATAAGCTAAAACCTTTTTAAATTGTGTGTTTCTTCTTAAAGAAAAGGTGGGACACAAAGTTCAAGCATTGAGTTTAAAACTTCTGCTAATTTTTTTGAAGCTGGCAAAGAAGCCTTAAATTGCATATTATGGAATTACAATTACCCAGACTTCTTGGCATCTGTAAAGACATTAAGCTCATCAAGAAACATTTCCTACAAGCAACAGCATTGACTATTAATTGTCTCAGCAGCAGAAATTCAAACTGAATTGTTCAAAAAATAGTTAGCACAAAATCCATAAATATTAGTTCAAACAATATAAAACCCATGACAACTGGATGTTATTATCTAAATTGTTCTCAGGCAAGATGTCAGGGAGATGTGTGGAAGGATCAATGGATTAATCACAGACTCATGAGCAGGATTTTCTGCAGAGTGGCATTCTCATGCAGACTTGAGTTTGGGCAGGGAACAGACTGTTAGATCCCAGGAGGGTGGTGTGTCAGAGGTTGTTGTGTTCACTGACAGGGGAAGGGGTTTGTCTGATGAAGGGAAGGGGTTTAGGTCTCAGGCACAAAGGGAGGGATATTGGTTCTGGTGGGGAGTGTCAGACCCCAGGGGATGTCTGGGATGTCTGGGAATCTGATAATCCCTACAGTGTGGAAGCAGGCCATTCGGCCCATGGAGTCCGCACCAGGGAACACCTGCGGGAAACCCTACAGACAGGGGAGAATGAGCAAACTTCACACAGACAGTCGCCCAGGGGTGGAATCGAACCCGGATCCCTGGCACTGTGAGGCAGCAGTGCTAACCACTGGGCCACTGGGCCACTGGGCCACCCTAAGGGAGATGTAACTGGGGGCACATGTGGAAAATTGATGGTGAATTAGATAGTTACCCAGGAGCTGTACAATCTTTTCAATATTCTAACCTTTCCTGAGGAACTATTTTCTTGTCTGCAGTGGAACACTCTGAATTCACCAATGTATATGGATACTTTCAGAAAGTACCAAATATAGGAGAATTGCCCAACTGAATTTTCAATTTCCTGGCAATTTGTTCAGAACCTGAGATAGTAGGAACTGCAGATGCTGGAGAATCCGAGACCACAAGGTGTAGAGCTGGATGAACACAGCAGGCCAAGCAGCATCAGAGGAGCAGGAAGACTGATGTTTCGGGCCTAGACCCTTCATCAGAAATGCTATGATGTGGATTCAAAAGAACTCCATGCTCAACTCCGATCTACACATCAGAAAGATTACCTGGTCTTGGGAAAATCTGGGTCTTTGACTTTAATAAAAGTAAAATATGCAGATGCTGGATGTCTGAAAGGAAATCAGAAAGTGCTGGAAAAGCTCAGCAGGTCTGGCAACACCTGCACAGAGAGAGAGAAATAGAGTTGATGTTTAATTACACACTGCAAGAGTGCTCTAACATTAATTTACCATCTACAGATTTCCAGAAATTCACTTCTCCTCAGTGCAGAACCAAACAAATTACAGACAAAACCAAAATTTGAAAGAGGTGGGCAGGACACTTTATGTAGCACAGGAACAGGCTCTTCGGCCCAACACATCCATGACAACCAGGTTTCCTAAACTAAACTAGCCCCATTTGCCTGTATTTGGCTCATATCCCTCGAAACCTTTTCCAACAATGTACATGTCCAAATGTCCTTTAACTGTCAGTATGTCACTTGCTGACACTGCCAACGCAAAGATTATGAAAGCTGCAAGTTGCTTATCGAGCAGCATGACACCAGGGTCAGATACAAAACTGTAGGCACCGTGCAAGGCTAGATGGTGATGTGTTGGTAATTTGTCCAGGCCACTAACCCAGCAGCTCCGAGTAGAGTTCTGAAAATGTGGCTTTAAACCCCATCACAGTACTTGGTGGAATTTAAATTCAATTAAAAAGATCTGGAATCGAAAGCTACTCTCAGTAATAGCCACAATCAATTGTCATAAAAATATATCTCATGCACTTCAGGGAAGCAATCTGTCTTTATGTAACTCAGGATCCAATAACAATGTGATTAACTCTTAATTGTGCGCTGACATGAACTAGTTCAAAGGTAATTGGGGTTAGGCAATAAATACTGATCTTTCTAGCAACATCCACATTAAATGAGTGAATAAAAACCTTATTAAACTACCTAAGATCATGCAAAACCAAGAAGCAATTACTTTCTAAATCAAAGATGTCCATTTTTACGAAGCGAGGGGAAATTATTGAGCTTGCAGTAACCATGAGGAATCTCCCTTCTGTACACTGCTGGGGAAGTATCTGCAAGTGTCCTGCTAAATTGTTTGGACAGGTCTTCACAACAGGGAGTTACTGCGACTTCAATAAAGATTGTGTTACAATTGACCTCATTTTTGCTGCACATCAGAATTGCAACTTGTCATCAATTATTGATTTCAGCAAAGCCTTCCACGCAAGTACTCAAGAGGGCCTGTGAAAAATAGTGACAAAATTTGATTATCCAGAAAATGTCATCACTACGATATGGCCATTGTATAATGGCCTGCTTGCTTGTGCCCTTATGACACTTCTGATGCCTGATCTTCTGCTCTAGTCACATGGTTGTGCATTGGCTTCCACCCTGTTCAGCATGGTCTTCAGCCGTGCTTTCTGAAGCATTCTGTGTAGGTGAAAGTGGCATCTATACTAACAGTCGCACAGTCAGCGAAACCTTCAATTTGAGGAGAACCCATTCAAAAACCAAAGTAGATCAAGCTGCAGTTTGAGATTTATCGTTTTACTGATAATTGAGCCCTAAAATTCTGCTTAGAACAAGAAATGCAAAATGACAACGCCCACTTCTTATCGAATGTGGTAACTTACCAGCATCAGAAAAACTGAAGTCATTTATCGATTTGCCTCATCAAAGTGGAGCCAATTATTATAGACAATGTTAAAGTGGCTTGAAGCAATTGAGAAATTTACTAATCTCAGTGGCATTTTCTTCAAAGAAGTACACAATGAGAACAAAGTCAGTATCCGAACAGTAAAGGCCAGTGCTGCCTTTTGATAAGCTGGGAAAACTGTCTGGGAGTGAAGTGGAATTAGTCTCTCAGGAGAATGAAAGGCACACAGATAGTTACCCTTCCCACTTGATTGTATGCTCATGACAAGCAAACAGTTTTCTCCAGGTACTCAAATAACATAGCCAATGCTTGTGGAGGCTATTCCAGATCAGGCTGCAAGACAAGATTTCTCACATTGAGAATCGTTCTCTGAACAGCTAGCCCAGCATCTGCACTCTGCTGAAGAGCTCAGATCAAATCGGAACGATAAATGCCAGCATTCCTGATGTACGCCTGATTGAAAAATTCCTCTAGAAAGGAAACGTTCACATGGACAACATAAAAAAAATCCGCTTTGAGTCTTCTATGGTAGACTGACAGTGCTTCACAGCTTCAGGGACCAAGTTCGAATCCAGCCTTGGTTGACTGTATGGACTTTTTACATTCTTCCCGTGTCTGCGTGGGTTTCCTCCGGGTGCTCTGGTTTCCTCCCACAGTCCAAAGATGTGCGGGTTCAGTGAATTGGCCATGCTAAATTGCCCTCTAGTATTCAGAGATGTGCAGGTTGGTTGATTAACCTTGGGCAATGCAAGGTTATAGACCCAGAAATGTCCTTTAGGGCTCAAGCAACACTAAACATAATAGGACTCCAAACCCTAAATCCAACCCTAACCCTCACTCTAACCCAAAAACTAACCCTCACACTAACATTAATACTAATCCTAACCCTAGCACTAAACCTAACCTTAATACTAACTCTAAGATTAACACTAACCCTAAACCTAATTTTGACCATAATACTAACACTTACACTAACCCTAACCCTAATGCTAATACAAACACTAACATTAACCCTAACTCTAACACTAACACTGACACTAATCCTAACCCTAATGCTAATACTAACACTAACACTAACCCTAACACTAACACACTAACCCTAATCCTAACACTAACACACTGACACTAACCCTAACACTAACTCACTAACACTAACCCTAACCCTAACCCTAATTCTAACACTAACACGCTAACACTAACACTAACCCTAACCCTAACCGTAATCCTAACACTAACACGCTAACACTAACACTAACCCTAACCCTAATCCTAACACTAACACACTAACCCTAACCCTAACCCTAATCCTAATCCTAACACTGACACACTAACACTAACCCTAACTCTAAACCTCTCACTCTGAGCTACTAGGGTGCTTGCAGCATCCTTACTCTGCATTGCCAAGGGATAGCATGTCAATGACAACCAACTTGATGCTGATAATGACAGAGAAAAAAGGTGTCTTGAAGAGCTGGGTTAGGGAGTAGTTGAGAATAATTTTATTAGGTTTCAAGGAGGAAATGAGTCTGAAGAAATTTAGAGAGAAAATAAAGAGAAACTATACTTTAGAGATTGATTAAGAGTGGAGCTTTGAAAATTGTGCTGCTGGCTTACTTACTTAGACTTAATTAGCTCACGCATCAAGAAACACATGAGGCAGACAAAGTACTCCATTCTCTGCTGTCCACAGTTAATGCTCTCACATCTGCTGACCAGCTGGTGACCTCTACTAATAGTTTGGCACCGGTTCTTTATGAATAATCATCTTTTTCTAAGCCTGTCAGAACCAATTGCATGACCTGATGGGCAGGCAACAAAGACTGTGCATTGGCTAATTGCTAACTGTCCTCTGAAAATAATATTTTGGTGCAAATGCAAGAATTAAAAGTGGAGAGGTTGGCATCATCTCTGTTTCTGGGTGCCTACAGATTATTTTATTTAAGGAAGAATTGCACATAACCAAATTACAATAACAGCATATAGTCATGGAGAGTCAAACAGCCCGGAAACAGACCCTTCGGTCCAACTAGTCCATGCCAGCAATGTTCCCAAACTGAACTAGACCCACTTGCCTGTGTTTGGCCCATATCCCTCCAAACCTTTCCTATTCATGTACTTATCCAAATATCTTTTAAATGTTGTAACTCTACCTGCATCCACCACTCCCTCTGGCAGTTCATTCCACACATGAACCGCTCTCTGTGTAAAAAATTTGCCCCTCATGTCTTCTTGCAATCTTTCTCCTCTGACCTTAAAAATATGGCCTCTAGTTTTGAACTTGCTGACCCTAAGAGCTTGCTCCCTCTTCATGGATGCTGCCTGATTCGCTATGATTTACAGCACTTTTTTGTTTCCGGTACAGTTCCAGTGTCTGCAGTAATTTGCTTCTCCATATAAACAACACCCAGCACTCTTGCTGTTCACCTTATCTATCTCCTCGTGATTTTATAAACCTCTATAAGCTCACCCGTCAACCTCCTACACTCCAGTGAAAAAAGCTGCAGCCTATCCAGCCTATTTTTATAACTAAAACCCTTCATTCCTGGCAACATCCTGGTAAATCTTTTCTGAACTCTCTGCAATTTAATAATATCCTTCCTTTGGCAGTGAGATCAGAACGGTACACAGTACTCCAGAAAGGCCTCACCAACATCCTGAACAACCTCAATAAAATGTCCCAACTCCTGTACTGAAAGGTCTGAGCAATGAAGGCAAGAATGCAAAATGCCTTCTTAACCACCCTCTCTACCTGGTACACAAATTTCAATTTTTTTTATGTACCTGAACCCCTAGACTCTGCACCAGCAGGTTCAAGAACAAACAGCTTCTTCACTGCTGTTATTAGACTGATGAATGCACCCTCTAACTTCAAATAATGTTGACCTTGTTAATGTTAATCTTAACTTGCACACATCATGTGCAGTGTAACCTGTAAGCTTCTCTATGTCCAAGTTTCTTTCACCCTATGATCTGTATGTCCTTCCTTACTATGATCTGCCAGTATTGCTTGCAAATCAAGCTTTTCACTGTACGTAGGTACATGGAAATAAATCAAATCAGTCAATCAAAACAATCACTCAACTCAGGGCCCTACCATTAATTGTATAAGTCCTGCCCTTGTTTGTTTTATTGAAATGCAATACCTCACATTTATCCAAATTAAACTCCATCTGCCACTCCTCAGCCCATTGATCCAATTGATTAATACTCTTTGTAATCTTCTGCAATATCAACAATACCACCAATTTCAGTGTCATCTACAAACTTACTAATGATGCCTCCTATATTCCTATCCAAATCATCTATGAAAATAACAAACAAATGTGGACTCGGTACCGATCCATATGAAACACTGTTAGTAACAGGCCTCCAGTCTGAAAACCAAATCTCCACAACCACCTTCTCTCTCCTACTGTAAAACTAATCTTGTATCCAGTTAGTAAGCTCTGAATCCCATGTGATCTAACTTTACTAATTAGTCTATCATGCAGAACCTTGTTAAAGGCGTTACTAAAGTCCATATAAACAACTGAGAACAAAAAACAAAATCACAGTTCTGATGAAGAGTCATCAAGACTCGAAATGTTAGCTTGCTCCCTCTTCATGGATGCTGCCTGATTCGCTATGATTTACAGCACTTTTTTGTTTCCGGTACAGTTCCAGTGTCTGCAGTAATTTGCTCCTCCATATAAACAACACCCAGCACTTGGTCCTCATCAATTGTTTTGGTTACTTACTCAAAAAATTCAATCAAATCATGAGACATGATTTCCCTTGTGCAAAATCATGCTGACTATCCCTAATCAGTCCTTGCCTCTCCAAACGCATGTAAATCCTATCTTTCAGAATGTAGACGTACAGTGTACCTGCAGGCTATCCAGCTCAAACAAATTTAGCAGCCTGACCCATATAATTGAGAGAGAGCCTTGTCTACTGCTTTGTAGACTACAATTATGTGATACACACAAAATGAAAAAGCAAGTTGCATTTGCATTAATAACCAGCAGATATTTGTGATTCAATCAAAGTATATGAGCATGTTGAATTTAGTCTGCACATTATAATAGCCTGTAACAAATTTCAAAATTCAAGATAAAAGTAAAAGGCCCATCTCTGACAGAAGTTAAAGCCTGGGTTTTCTATCTTTGGAAAAACAGAACTGTGCAGAACTACTACTCCAGAGAGTTCACTTTGACGCAATTTCCCACTTGAGACCCTGCTCTTTCCTGGGAATGTGTTGCCAAGACATAGAATACATGCACGTTGAGTAATGCTCTCAATTGGAAAACTGAGACATTTTGCACTTTATTAAAGATGTGTTGTTTGAAATTTAATGGAAGTAGAATACATTGGGAAGCTGGAGAAATGTTTTCCTGGCTGTATATGTGAAAGGTCTGGAAGACAATATTTTTCAAGAAGCTGTTCGTGGCCAGTATTTATTGCCCATTCTTAATTGCCCTGGAAATGGTGGTGGTGAGTTGCCTCTTGAACTGTTGCAGAAACTGGGATTAAGGGGAATCCACATTGCTGTTTGAGAGGTAGATCCAGGATTTTGATGAAGTGACATTTCCTATTGGTTTCCATTGAATATAGTTTTGCTTGGGCTTCCTGGTATCACACTCATTTAATTTCAGCCACAATATCAAGGGCAGTCACTTACAATTCACTTGTGGAGTTCGGCAATATACTTCCAATTCAAGATGAGGTGTGTGGTTTTGAGGGGAGCTTGCATGTGATGATATTCCCATGCCTTAGCTGCCATTGTCATTCTAGATGTTGATGTTCACAGATTTGGAAGGTGCTATTAAATGAGCCTTAGTGAGTTGCTGCAGTGCATCTTGTAAATGGTATACACTGTCATTGTGCGTCAGTGGTGAAGAGAGTGAATGTTGACGATGTGCCGGGTAAATTTTGTCCTGGATGATTCCAAACTCTTTCAGTGTTGTTGGAGCTACCATCATCCAGGCAAATGATTGAAAGGCACTGGGGGGGACAGTAAGTGAGTTATATGCTGCAGAATTCCTAGCCTCTGATCTGCTCTTGTCATCACAGTATTTACATGGCTGATAAGGTTCAGTTTCTGGTTAATAATAAATCGCAGGATATTGATCGTGGACAATTCAGTGATGGCATGGACATGAAGGGAAGATCGTTAAATTCTCCCTTGCACTTGCGTGTGCAAATGTTACTTGCCATTTATCAGCCCAAACGTGGATGTTGTCTTCACCTTGCTGCAAATGAATACAGACCATTTTATATCTCAGGAGTGGCGAACGGTGCTGAACATTGTGCAATCATTGGCGAACATCCCTACTTCTGACCTTATTGATGGAGGGAAGATCATTGATGAAGCAGCTGATGATGGTTGGGCTGAGGACACTACCCTAAGGAACTCTTGTCCTGCAGCTGAGATGATTGAACTCCAGCAACCACAACCATCTTACCTTTTGCTAAGTTTGATTCTAGCCAGCAGTGAAGCTTTCCACTAATTCCTTTTGATTCTAATTTTGCTAGATCTCGTTGATGACGCATTCAGTCAATCATGGCCTAAAATCAGGGGCAATCTCTTGCACTTCACCACTGAATTTCTCTTTTGTCCATATTCAGAGTCAGGCTGAAATGAGGTCAAAAATTTGTTTGCCCTGTTGGAACCCAAACTGAGCATTAGTGTGCCACTTATTCCATTATGTGCCCCTTAGTAGCACTGCTAATGATCCCTTCCATCACTTTGGTGATGACTGAGATTAAAATACAGAACATAGAATAGTACAACACAGGAACAGGCCCTTCAGCCCACAATGTTGTCCTGAGCACAACGCCAAATTAAACTAATCCCTTCTGCCTGTCCTTGGTCAATATTGCTCCATTCTGTGCATATTCATGTGCTTATCTAAAAGTCCCTTAAACGCCCCTACCGTATCTGCCTCCACCACCATCACTGGCAGCTTGTTCCAGACTCCTACCGTTCCCTGCATAAAAAACTTGCCCTTCACACTTCCTTTGAACTTTTGCCCTCTCACCTTAAATGTATGCTCCCGAGTATTAGACATGTCAACTCTGGGAAAATGATTCTAACCGTCAACCCTATCTATGCATTTCATAATTTTTTAGACTTCTATCAAGTCTCCCCTCAGCCATCGCTGCTCCAAAGGAAATAACCCAAGTTTTTCTAACCTCTCCTCATAGCTCATACCCTCTAACCCAGACAGCATCCTGGTAAACCTCTTCTGCACCCTTTCCAAAGCCTTCGCATCTTTCCCGTAATGTTGCGACCACTACTTACAACACTATTCACAACCTTTGTATTGTCTGCAAATTTACTAACCCACCCAACTAAAATTTCTTCCAAGTCATTTATATAACACAATCAGTAGAGGGCCCAGTACGGATCCCTACAGAACACTACTAGTCACAGAGCTCCATTCTGAAAAACACCCTTCTGCTACCCTCTACCGTTTATGGGTAAGCCAATTCTGAATCCAAGCAGCCAAGCCACTGTGCGTTCCTTGCATCTTAATCTTCCGAGTGGGACTACCATGAGAACCTTGTCGAAACCCTTACTAAAATCCATGTAGACAATATCCACTGCTCTACCCTGATCTACCACCTTTATTACCTCCTCAAAAAATTCTATCAAGTCAGTAGGACATTACCTACCCCGCACAAACCAAGCTGACAATCCCTAATTCCCTAATTAGACTATGCTTTTCCAAATGCATGTAAATCCTATCCCAATGAGTTCTCTCCAATAGCTTTCCAACCACCAAAGTGAAAATCAATGGTCTATAGTTTCCTGGATTATCCCTATTTCCCTTCTTGAACAGAGGAACAATATTAGCTACTCGCCAGCCCCCCGTGCCTTTCCAGTGGTTAATGAAGATGCAAGGATCTTGGTCAAGACCCCAGCAATCTCCTCTCTTGCCTGGGGTAGATACCTTGAGGCCCTGGGAGCTTATCTACCTTAATAGTCTTCAAGAGACCCAACACCAGTTCTTTCCTGATCTCAAAATGCCCTGGTATATTAGCAAGCTTCACACTACTCTAGCTATCCTTCATATTCTTCTCCTGGGTGAATACTGACTCATTTAGGGTTCCATCCACATCCTCTGCCTCCAAGCACAAGTTCCCTCCTTTATCCTTGAGTGGTCCTACTTTCTCCCTAGTTATCCTCTTATTTTTTAATGTATCTATAGAATGCTTTCGGATTCTCTTTAACCCTACTTGCCAAGGTCATTTCATGGTCTCTTCTTACTCTCCTAATTCCCTGCTTGAGTTCTTTACTGCTTTCTTTGTAGTCCTCACGGGCCCTGTCTGATTTTAGCTTCCTAAACCTTATGTATGCTGCTTTTGTCCTTTTGACTAAATTCACAACCTCCCTCGTTACCCAAGGGTCCCTTACCTTGTCATCCTTGCCTTCCCTCCTTACTGGAACATGCCTGACCTCTCATTAGTATGTCTTTAAATAACTCCCACATGTCAAATGTGAACTTGCCCAATTAGGCTAATAGGTTTTTAATTGTCCAGTTTGGATTTAACATTTTAAGTATGTGTTACACTCTCTGTAGATTTAGCAAATTAAAATAAGTCTGGTAACCACCTTACAGTTCTATAATTGCAGTAAGAGCTGGTAAAAATAAATCAGCGACTAACGTAAAAGTAAATGCTGGATGTGTTTTTTTTTGTTGTTGAACGCATGGTCTGGCCTTGCATTTCTGAGAGTTGGCATTCGTTGGAGAACTGAGTTCCAAAGTGGAAGGACAGTCATGACGTCAACATAACTGACTATTGTACATATCTGCTGCAGAAGTTATCTGCACTATACCTTCACCAAGGTGACATCTGATGCCTTTCAAAATGTCCATACAGTGCAATGCCATTTTAGGGTCAAAACGATTCTCACAGAACCAAAACCGAAAGAACTGCGAATGCTGTAAATCAGGAACAAAAACAGAAGTAGCTGGAAAGCTCAGCAGGTCTGGCAGCATCTGTGAAGAGAAATCAGAGTTAACTTTTCAGGTCAGTCCTGAGGAAGGATCACTGGTCCCAAAACGTTAACTCTGATTCTCGTCACAGATGCAGCAATACCTGTGAGCTTTTCCAGCAACTTCTGTTTTGTGCCCACAGAACCAATTAGCACCGAGGTTTCAAAACAATTAGCAAGAAAAGTTCAACTCTTGTGTGCTGCACGTAGCAGTGTATTTTATGTTATTTTGTTTCCCAACAGCCTCCACTGCATAGGGAATGCCAAATTAATCTCTTTAAATCTAAGCTTTGTCATCTTTCATTATGAACTACCTGAAGACTAACAAATAGCCACTATCAAAAATACTAAACAATGATCTTTCTATTGGAAGAGTATAATCTCCTTGACATGCACCTTTTTCAATGATCTCCCAGCTCTATGATGGCATTCTAACTGTGGCATTTTTCTTTCATTGTGCGTCAATAATGACACTTTAAAAGGTTATTTTGTTCTTTTTTTTTTGAAGAGAGGTTGTAAGGCATTGGTTTCTTCTATCCGCCTCCCCCTCTCTCCCTATTTATTTCAGAACCCCCTTCCCCTCCCCCATTTCTGATGAAGGGTCTCGGCCCGAAACATCAGCCTTTCTGCTCCTCCGATGCTGCTTGGCCTGCTGTGTTCATCCAGCTCTATACCTTGTGGTATCGAACTAGCTAGTGGCAAACCTTTGTCAACAAATTGAGAGACCTTGGGGTGTTTTTTAGAAGTTGGAATAATGAAAGCAGCCAGCTTTCACAGGATTTCAAGTTAATTTAGCTTTAAGCAGCAGAACCCACTTGTGTCTCAACAGAGTTGGAAGTTTCTGTGAATGTCTCTTGACTGCTCACACTCTCTGAATCTTGATGTTTTTTCCCTCCTGGGTAGGAGTTGCATGTGACAACCTGTGTCTGAATTTGCCTTGTTGCCAAGGGTTGTGTTTACAGGATGTTACTATATTGGAGCAATTAGTTAGTAATTGGTACTGTATCTATTATTCAGTTTAGTTTCCAATAGTTAAGTTATTCTAAATTCCTTTTTCTTGTGTTTGTATTTTAACAACAGTGTTTAAGTAAATTGTGTTTGCTTAGCACCGAGTGGGTTGATCTGTTGTCAGGAACATGGCACCTTACATCTACCTTTAAAAGAAGAAAATGTGAGGGTCTGGGCTACCTTCTTAAAATATTTTGCAGGAGTCTGGTCTGGTCCACTACAATTGTGAAGAGGGCAATAAATGGTTAGGTCAAAATAAGGGATGTTTCTCTTTGGGTCAATGGTTCTTAATATAGAGAAGAAACTTATTTTCACATATCTTTATTTATGTAGGGTAATTGGAGAGGGGAAATAAATGTGGGCCCAACCACTGGCGCCTACATCCTATGAGGGAATAAAAAAACTTCTGATCTTAATTGGAAACAGCAACTTGGATATACTGATAAATTCTTCATGCAACTCTGCAGTAATTTGTTCAAAAATGGTTAGCTTTACCCAGGACTTCTCTTACCTATATTGAGTCCATACTGGAAATTCTGTCTCCATCACATTTATTTTAATTCACGTGATTCAGTTTTCACCCAAGAGAACAATATGTACAGGAATATAACTATTGTATCTTGCTCAATCTTACATACAAAAGACTTTCGGATCCCAACTCTATTTCTCACCTGTCAACTCATTGTCAGGGTTAGGATGACCTGGATTGCTAACAAAAACAGTTGACAAATTTTCGCAGGAAAATTAAACTCAAACATTGTACGGATTCGGAATAAATGTTGGGGATTGATCGGAAATTGGAATAACCATACAAACATATAAAATAGGAACTGGAGCAAACCATTCATCCCTGTGTGCCTGTTCTGCCATTCAATCAGATCATGGCTGATCTGGTTGTGGTTTGAATTCCACTCCCATCTCCCCGTTATTTCACTGCCTGACAAGGACCAATCCAACTCTGTCTTATAAAAAAAACAAGACTCACAAACTACCACTGCCTTCGGCGGCAGACAGTTCCAAAGTCGCAAAACTCAGAGAGAAAAGGTTTCTCCTCACCAGTTTCGAAACACAATCTTAAAACAGTTCCCCTTAGTTTCTGGACTTGGTCACAAAAGAAACATCTCTTCCTTGTCAATCTTGTCGAGACCATTCAGGATCGCTTATACTCGAATGAAGTTATCCCTCACTTTTCTAAACTCTAGTGGAAACAAGCCCAAACTGTCCAACTCATCCTCATAAGGCAACCCACTCATTCCAGGAATCGACCTCGTAAACCTCTTTTGAACTGCCTCCAATGTATTTACATTCATAAGTAAGAACAGCAAAATTACACAGCATTCAAGATGTGATCTCACATCTTCCTACATTATACTGCCAGATTTTTGCCCACTCATTCAACTTATCTACTATTTCCTTATGTCTTCTTCACACTATATTTTTTCACCTATCTTGGTGTCATTTGTAAATTTAGCTACTGCGTATTCATTCCTAGTATCTGATGAAAAACACATTTTACGAGGGGACATAGTTTTAAAGTGAAAGGAGGTAGATATCAGGGAGACGTCAAAGGTAGGTTCTTAGGGGCGTGGAATGCATTGCCGGAGAGGGTAGTGGAGTCGGCCTCATTAGGGGCATTTAAGCGGCTATTAGATAGGCATATGGATGATAGTATAAGGTAGCGGTGGAGGTTAGATAGACCTTAGGTTTCGGGTAAAAGTTCGGCACAACATCATGGGCCAAAGGGCCTGTACTGTGCTGTACTGTTCTATGTTCTACGTAAATTGTAACAATTGAGGCCTGAGCACAAGCCCCTGCAGGATTCTGCCAATCAGACAAAGATCCATTTATGCATACTGACTATTTTCTGCCAACCAGCCAATCTTCTTAAATTTCAAGTAAATTTACTTTCTGCAATGACCTATGAAATTAGAAAGAGTTCAGAAAAGATTACGAGGATATTGCCAGGGTTGGAGGGTTTGAGCTATAGGGAGAAGCTGAATAGGCTGGGGCTATTTTCTCTCGAGCATCAGGGGCTGAGGAGTGACCCTATAAATGTTTATAAAATCATGAGGGGCATGGACAGGGTGAATAGGCAAGGTCTTTTTCCCAGGTTGGGGGGAGTCCAAAACTAGAAGGCATAGTTTTAAGGTGAGGGCAGAAAGATATAAAAAGGACCTAAGGGGCAATTTTTTCACACAGAGGGCGGTGCGTGTATGGGATGAGCTGCCAGAGGAAGTGATGGAGGCTGATGTGATTCTGACATTTAAAAGGCATTGGGATGGGTATATGAATAGGACGGGCCTTGAGGGAATTGGGCCAAATGCTGGCAAATGGGATTAGATTTATCTAAGATATCTGGTCAGCATGGACAAGTTGGACCAAAGAGTCTGTTTCCGCGCTGTATATCTCTTTGACTCTATGATGCTATGACCTATGAAGTGAAATATTATCAAATGCCTTCTGGAAGTCCACACACAATACATCTACAGGCTCCTTTTTATCCAAAGCAGATGAAACTCCTTCAAAGGGCTCCACTATATTGGTAAAAATAATTTCCCTTCAACAAAACCATAAAGACTCTTCCTGATTATTTGAGTTTTTTGACATGTGAAGCCATAATCTCTTTAATGATTGATTCTCACAATTTCCCCATGACAGATATGAAGCTGAGATAGTAGGAACTGCAGATGCTGGAGAATCCGAGACAACAAGGTGCAGCCCTTCCTGGACCTCTCTGTCTCCATATCGGGCAACCACCTAGAAACCGATATTCATTTCAAGCCCACCGACTCCCACAGCTACCTAGAATACTCCTCCTCCCACCCACCTTCCTGCAAAAATGCTATCCCCTATTCCCAATTCCTTCGCCTCCGCCGCATCTGCTCCCAGGATGAGGCATTCCACTCCCGTACATCTCAGTTGTCCTCGTTTTTCAAGGACCGTAACTTCCCCTCCTCGGTGGTCGAGAACGCCCTCAACCGTGTCTCCCACATCTCCCGCACCTCATCCCTCACACCCCGTCCACGCAATAAAAACCAAAAAAGAATCCCCCTCGTCCTCACGTACCACCCCACCAACCTCCGGATCCAACGCATCATCCTCCGACACTTCCGCCATCTGCAATCCGACCCCACCACCAAAGACATCTTTCCCTCCCCACCCTTATCTGCTTTCCGGAGGGACAACTCTCTCCGTGACTCCCTTGTCCGCTCCACACTCCCCTCCAGCTCCACCACACCCGGCACTTTTCCCTGCAACCGCAGGAAGTGCTACACCTGCCCCCATACCTCCTCCCTCACCCCCATCCCAGGCCCCAAGAAGACTTTCCACATCAAGCAGATGTTCACCTGCACATCTGCCATGTGGTATACTGCATCCGCTGTACCCGGTGTGGCTTCCTCTACATCGGGGAAACCAAGCGGAGACTCGGGGACCGCTTTGCAGAACACCTACGCTCGGTTCGCAACAAACAACTGCACCTCCCAGTCGCGAACCATTTCAACTCCCCCTCCCATTCCTCAGACGACATGTCCATCCTGGGCCTCCTGCAGTGCCACAACGATGCCACCCGAAGGTTGCAGGAACAGCAACTCATATTCCGCTTGGGAACCCTGCAGCCCAATGGTATCAATGTGGATTTCACAAGTTTCAAAATCTCCCCTCCCCCCACCGCATCCCAAAACCAGTCCAGCTCGTCCCTGCCTCCCTAACCTGTTCTTCCTCCCACCTATCCCCTCCTCCCACCTCAAGCCGCACCTCCATCTCCTACCGACCAACCTCATCCCGCCCCCTTGACCTGTCCGTCCTCCCTGGACTGACCTATCCCCTTCCTAACTCCCTACCTACACTCACCTTTCCTGGCCCCATCCCCGCCTCTTCGACCTGTTTGTTTCCTCTCCACCTATCCTCTCCTCTATCCCTCTTCTATCCGCCTCCCACTCTCTCCCTATTTATTTCAAAACCCCCTTCCCCTCCCCCTTTTCTGATGAAGGGTCTAGGCCCGAAACGTCAGCCTCTCTGCTCCTATGATGCTGCTTGGCCTGCTGTGTTCATCCAGCCCTGCACCTTGTTGTCACAGATATGAAGCTAACTGGTCTTACAGTTGCCTGTTCTCTATTTCCATCCTTTCTTGAATAAAGGGGCTACATTTGCTTCTTTCAAGTACAATGGAAACTTTACTGACTCTGGAAAAGTTTGGAAATTTAACACCGATGTTGTATGATGGGATTGTACAGATAGTTTAGATATGAAATAAGCACATGGTGAATCAATAGGTCATTGAAGATAGGATGCAGGAATAGAATTGAAGCCTAGTGTAGATGACGAAGAAAGTCAGCCTGCAGGACAGAGATTCTGCAAACGATGATCTCAGGAGTCCTGTCATCAAATGAAGAATTACCAGTAACACATCTGCAACATCCTTTGAATGCACCACGGATATCTTGAAGCTATCCTCGAGAGCGTGCATCAGTTTTATCCTCCTGTAGGAGGAACGTAGTGACATAAAATGGGATATAATGGAACTGGTGTCTTTAAAGCCATTTTCGATGGAAGCCATTAACTCAGAATTGAAAATTCCTAGGCAGCTGGGATCCAGTCCAACGGTTTCACAATTGGAAAACTCATCGAAAACCCTCCCTTGATGCTTGTGTTTCAGTCAGGTTACAAAGAGCATAACGCAGAAGTGGACAAGTCTACTGTAATGTTGGGCCCTGACCACAATTTTGTCAAACCAATAAGAAAATGGTATACCGTTATGTGTGCATATGAAGACAAAATCCAGGATAACAAGCTCTGAAGCATCACATGTTTCCCGTTTTTGAACTTTGAACATGCCAGCAGTTTGGCTTAATAGTCAATGACAACCAGTGATGTAAAGTATTGAACATACACGAATGAATTTAAAGGCTTTGAACTTACAGCTGGAATGCAAAACGTGAAAAAAAGTAACATTTCAGCATAGCTACCAACTGCTGAAATCTTTAGCATATTTGATCCAAGTTTCGTTCCTGTCAAGTACAGTTTGATGAAAACCTGCCCATGCAAATATCAGGAGACCTTTGGGATTACCTTTGAAATTTTAACAACACTGGGAGACCTATTTTGACAAGATTATTTATTAAGGACACCAGATGAATCCTTCGCCTTTCATCTTCATTTCTTGCCAAGGAACTATTTGAAGTTTACCTGCCTGTTGATGTAAAGAATGATTAACAGTCAGCATTATCAACAACACTGTCTTACATCTACTATCTCGCACTTGATTAATATCTACCTCCCATCAGGGTCTACACAAGTGTTTGACTGTCTGAAGGAATGAAAGAATGAAAGTATGAATACTTACTTGTTAATTACCAAAGGAAAGCCAGATACAAAGTGATGGATCAAGTCTTAATTTTTGGTCTTAGAATCATAGTTATCTGCACTTTAAATTTAAATATTGGTCCGCAAGTTATTAGGAGATCAGGCAAACTATGTTGTTCAGTTCTATCACAGTATCTTTAGGTCAAACCAGGGTCAGAGATTAATATAAGGTCAAAGTCACACAACACCAGGTTATAGTCCAACAGGTTTATTTGAAATCACAAAGACTTGCGAATTCAAATAAACCTGTTGGATTATATCCTGGTGTTGGGTGATTATTGTCGTTGTCCACCCCAGTCTAACACCAGCACCTCCACATCAGAGATTAATATAAATCGGGGAGAGTACTTTTGGAGCAGAGCCTCTCATAGATAGCTGGCAGGTTAGCAGCATAGTATAACCAACCTATTGAATAGGTTAAAGTAATCAATCAGAAACTTAACAAAATTAAAATTCAGTAAAGTGAAAACCTTTTGTCCTTTTGTATGTCAGCCATATTTAATTTGCTAACACTTGTCTATGAGAGTTAAGATTTTGACTTAGAATTATAGAATGTTACAGCATGGAAACAGGCTATTGAGATTGATGTGTCATTCCATAAGAGCCACTCCTTGTTCCTTGGAGCAGTTAATTTTTCTTAAGTGGATAATCTAAACTGCTTCAGTGCAGTGTCAAGGTAATCAGAGGCGATTGTTCTGTGACTGAAACATTAGTTTGGACTTCTTGAGGCCCAGACGGGTGTTATTCCAGTGTGAATGGGAGTTACATATGGGACACTGCGGAATCCCCCCTGTAGCAAACGCTGAAGGATTTCTTCAAGAAATGGAATATTCTGATAGGCAATGCCCCTGAGGCTGGAATCTTCTGAAAGTATTAATTTAATCAGAGATTTTGGACAGTTTTGATGAAATTAAGTAAAACAGTTATTCAGGAAAAGTTAGATTATTAAATACAAAGTATAATTCCTGAGCATCTATTCAATTGACTCCATATTTACCTCATAAAGACCTCCAACTTTGGCTTCCACAGACCTCTTATATATCCCCCAGACTCTGACCAAATAACCCACTATGGACCCAAAATCCTTTTCCCCTCTCCCCTCTGCACCTTACTTTTCAAAATCCCAACCTAACCACGCCTGGTTTCCCCCATCAGAAGGACCCAACCTGACCACACTTGCCCCTACACGCCCAATCCCTTCCTGCCCTAGGAGCTGACTTGACCATCACACACCCTCCGTCCCGGACCAGGTTGGAAGTGCTTCACCCTGCCCTCCGCTGGACCGAACCCAACCCTACACCTCTCCCCTAGCCCCTGCAGCCTCATCTACACTGACCTCCCCACTATCCCCACCACCACCTCCCCCCTTCCCCAGACTGCAGTGAAAAGGGGATATTGTTCGTGTTGTCTGACTATTCTAAACTAAACCGTCAGAATGGAAACACAGCTCTGCCAATCTGAGGGAGACCTCAGCAGAATCTCCCCTCAGATATGCAGATCTCTCTTCTTTCATAAAAATGAAGGGCCAGAGTGACAATCTGCATGAGATGTCCATTGCTCAAAAAATCCGGCCCAAATAACCATGATCCTGTCTACCTGTGGATGTTAACAATCTCAGATGGGTGGACAGTGTGAAAATACAGAGCATCCATTTCTAACTCAGTGGTGGAACAGCCTTGAGGGACAAAATGGCCTCAACCTCACCCTATATATGCTCTTGGGAAGGCGATAGCCTAGTGGTATTATTGCCGGACTATTAATCCAGAGACCCAGATAATTTCCTCAGGTCCCAGGTTTGCATCCCACAATGACAGATGGTGGAATTTGAAATCAATACTGAAAAAAAATCTGGAGATAAGGGTCTAATGGTGACCATGAATGCATTGTTGGGAAAAACCCATCTGGGTCACTAATGTCCTTTAGGGAAGGAAACTGCCATCCTTACCTCTTCTGACCTACATGTGATTCCAGACCCACAGAAATGTTGTTGACTCTTAACTGCCCTCTGGGCAATTAGGGATGGATAATAAATGCTGGCCTAGCCAGCTACACCCTCACCCCACGAATGAATAAAACAAAATTACGCTCCCAAACTGCTACTCAAGAAAGAACTTGGCACTTTCTCACAATAACTCCAAAGCAAAATACTGTAGATGTTGGAGATCTGATTTACAGGCAGAAGCTGCTGGACAAACCTCCTGAAACATTTAACAATTTCTCTCCCCACAGACATTCTGAGATCCACCTGCTGTGTTTCTCCAATCTATTTCTGTGTTCATTTCCTGTGATCTTCCAGTTGTTTGTCGCTGCTTCCTCCCTCCAGCAACATCACCTCAGCGAATTCTCTGCAAAAATAACTGCTGAATTAACCCATGTGATAGCTTCAAAATGATTTGTCATTTGTCAGGCATGTTTAGATATTTATGAGTGACATGATGAGATCCAACGCCTCAATCTGTCTTTATCTGTTCCCTTTCGTTAACTAATCATGGTAGCCTCATCACAATAGAATTTCACAAAAACACTTTTCGCTGTATCTTGGTACATCTGACAACAATAAATCAACCAATAAAACATCATACATTTTTGCTCATAAGAGCTGAAAAATTCTCAGGAAATGAAAGTAGTATTTTGATGAGTGCTCTTCACATTTTGTTACTATTTGAAACTTGGATTTGAAAGTGGCCAGAACTGCATGTAGAATCAAGTTTTATGTTATACTGCTGTATTGTATGCCTTAAGAAGGAGATGTGATTGTCAAGTGGTATTATCATTTGACTATTAATCCAGAACTCAGGCAGTCCTCTGCATTGGGGGAATTTGTATTCAATAAGGAGGAAAAAAATCTGGAATTAACAGTCTAATGATGAACAGAAAACCATTTGCTGACTGTTAGGAAATACCCACCTGGCCCACGAATGTGAATCGCAGAAGGTTGATTCGCAAGTGCAACAGGTAATTAAGAAGGTAAATGGAATATTGTCCTTCATTGTCAGAGGGATTGAGTTTAAAAGCAGGGGGGTTATGTTATAGCTGTATAGGATGCTGGTGAGGCCATATCTGGAGTACTGCATGCAGTTTTGGTCTCCTTACTTCAGAAAGGATGTACTGACACTGGAAGTGGGTACAGTAGAGGTTCACTAGGTTGATTCTGGAGTTGAGAGGCTTGGTTTGTGAGGAGAGACTGAGTAGACTGGGATTATATTCATTGGAATTTAGAAGAATGAGGGGGGATCTTATAGAAACATATAAAATTGTGAAGGGACTAGATAAGACAGAAGCATGGAGGATGTTTCCACTGGCGGGTGAAACTAGAACAAGAGGGCGTAGCCTCAAAATTAAAGGGAACAGATTTAGGACTGAACTGAGGAGGAACTTCTTTACCCAAAAGATTGTGAATCTGTGGAATTCCCTGGCCAGTGAAGTAGTTGAGGTTTCCTGATTGAATGTTTTTAAAGCTAAGATAGATAATTTTGTGAACAGTAAAGGAATTAAGGGTTATGGTGAGAGGGTAGGTAAGTGGAGCTGAGGCCATGAAAAGATCAGCCATGATCTTATTGAATGGTGGATCGGGCTTGAAGGGTCCACTCCTGCTCCTGGTTCTTATGTTCTTTCGGATAGGAAATTGTCACCCTTCTGAAGAAGGTTGAGTTCTGAACCCGAAACATTAACTCTGCTTTCTCTCCACAAATGCTGCTAGACCTGAGCTATAGGGAGAGGCTGAATAGGCTGGGGCTATTTTTCCTGGAGGGTCAGAGGCTGAGGGGTGATCTTATAGAAGTTTATAAAATCGTGAGGGGCATGGAAAGGCTGAATAGACAAGGTTTTTTTTCTAGGTTAGGGAAGTTCGAAACGAGAAGGCATAGGTTTAAGGTAAGGGAGGAAAGATTTAAAAGGGACCTAAGGAGCAACTTTTTCACACAGAGGGTGGTGCATGTATGGAATAAATTCCCAGACAATGTAGTGGAGGCTGGAACAATTGACATTTAAAAGGTGTCTGGATGGGTATATGAATAGGAAGGGTTTAACAGGATGTGGGCCCAATGCTGGCAAATGGGACAAGATTAATTTAGGATATCTGGTCAGCATTGACCAGTTGGGCTGAAGGGTCTGTTTCCATGCTACCCTGATCTTTTCATGGCCTCAGCTCCACTTACCCACTCTCTCACCATAACCCTTAATTCCTTTACTGTTCACAAAATTATCTATCTTAGCTTTAAGATCTACATGTGACTCCAGACTTTGCAGCAATGTGTTTGAGTCTTAACTTATCTGTAAGCAATTCGGGATAGACAATAAATGTTGGCCTGGCTGATAATGCCCACATCCTGTAATTAAATTTAAAAAAGGGGAGACATATTTAAGATTAATTTTGGTCGTCTACAAGTGGTGAGGATTGTCTAGAAATGTATTTACATAAATTTAACTAAGGCTTTTTAATGAAAACCTCGAGGTTCAGTCCTTTAAAAATGCAGAATTTTCTCTCCATGCGACAGCTGACCAACTGAATATTTACTGAGCATTGTTTATTTTCTAATTTCACTTTTCCAGTGTTCGAGTATATTGCTTTTGTGTCAGAAATCTGTGGGTGCAGAGTCCTTGTGTATGTTTAAGATAGATACATTCTTGATGGACAGGGGAATCAAGGGGTTATGCAAAAGGGCAGGAAAGTGGATATGAAGAATGTTGGATCAGCCATGATCCTGCTGAACGGCAGAGCAGGCTTGATGGGCCGAATAGCCTGCTCCTGTTCCAATTTCTTATAACCTTGTTGTTTTATGATCTAATTCCTCAAAATATTCAATGCCTTAGTATTGCTGGTAGCTACAACCTCTTCTTTTAAGGCATTTGCCACAGGTATCATCCATCACCCAACTCTTTTAGTTTACAAACCATTCTGTTAGTTTACCCTTAAGGAGGTAAGATGGGAAGTTAGGTGGAAGGCTGTTGTCATGGCATTATGCAATTTTGCAGCCCGGCTCTGTTTCCTAAGGGTCACTGACAGATCGACCGCTGAAAATAAAAGTCAGGAGTGTTGCAGTGTGTGTGTGGCCCTTTCGATGTTTGAATCTTGCAGCAACTTGGCAACCCTTTTCACGAGATGGCAACTGACAATTTGACATGTTGTGCTATGAAATTATTAAAATAGAAATTCGATGGTGAAATTATTGATTGCTAGAACTGCTTTACGCAATAATTGGTTTGTGATTCCTCTACACACCATGCACATTTGATCTTAAACAAGGGTTTGTACTTCAATGAATAATTGAATGATGAATGAATGTTCGAACAAAAATCTGCTCAGTTTAGAAAAATTATTTTCTCAATATTGAATTTGATGCCCAGTTCTGTTTTTCATTGTTCCCTTTCTGAATATATATATATGGTTTTAAATCCACATGTTTGCTCTAAAATGTTGCCTTGACGCTATTACCTTTAATACTATCATTCTTTACAACAATCTGTTAAAACTCATGGCCATCACTACTGACACTAGCTTTCAGTTCCAGATTTTTATTCACTAAATGAATTAATAATTCACTGAATATAAATTCCACCTAGGTGGGCCTACCTTAGCTCCCAATCCAGCAATGTCTCAATTTGGTTTGCAAATCCTTCCATGGCTTTACTCTTGAATTAAATCAAATTAGCTTTATTGTCTCATGTACTCAAATGAGTACAGTGAAAAGTTTGTAAGTCGCCACTTGCAGCGCCATCTTTGGTACACAGGTACTAAAAGTGGAGCTTCTTCAGTAACAAAATTAGTTACAGTGTAATAATGTCGCCAAGACATGGTGCCACCTTAGGTACAGAGCACCTAGGTAAAATCCTTAGTTACTGAACAGAGAAATGAAGAATAAAAAGTTACATTATAGTTTACACAGCATGACCATAGGTCAGAAAAACAAGAAGCAAAGTTAAAAAGACAAACATCACAGTCTGTCTCCAAAAGTTGTCTGCAGCAGACCAATGGAGGGGGCCTACACATGGTCTGACCGCAGGCTGCCGTCCTGCTCCCGCACTGGGCCACTGCCCCTGCTGCCGCAATGGGCCACTGTCCCTGCTCCCGCACTGGGCCACTGCCCCTGCTTCCGCACCCTGCTCCCGCACTGGGCCACTGCCCCTGCTCCCGCACTGGGCCACTGCCCCTGCTTCCGCACCCTGCTTCTGCATTGGGCCACTGCCCCTGCTCCTGCACTGGGCCACTGCTCCCGCTCCCGCACTGGGCCACTGTCCCTGCTCCCGCACTGGGCCACTGCCCCTGCTCCCGCACTGGGCCACTGCCCCTGCTCCCGCACTGGGCCACTGTCCCTGCTCCCGCACTGGGCCACTGCCCCTGCTCCCGCACTGGGCCACTGCCCCTGCTCCCGCACTGGGCCACTGTCCCTGCTCCCGCACTGGGCCACTGCCCCTGCTCCCGCACTGGGCCAC
>NC_063334.1:114024848-114080323 GCF_021869965.1 Rhincodon typus
TGGGCCACTGCCCCTGCTCCCGCACTGGGCCACTGCTCCTGCTCCCGCACTGGGCCACTATCCCTGCTTCTGCACTGGGCCACTGCTCCTGCTCCCGCACTGGGCCACTACCCCTGCTTCCGCACTGGGCCACTGCTCCTGCTCCTGCACTGGGCCACTACGCCTGCTTCCGCACTGGGCCACTGCCCCTGCTCCTGCACTGGGCCACTGCCCCTGCTTCCGCACTGGGCCCCTGCTCCTGCACTGGGCCACTGCCCCTGCTCCCGCACTGGGCCACTGCCCCTGCTCCCTCACTGGGCCACTGGCCCTCCTCCACACTGCGCCCCTGCCCCTGCTCCACACTGGACCGCTACCCCTGCTCCACACTGGGCCCCTGCTCCACACTGGGCCCCTGCTCCCACCCTGGGCTGCTTGTTGCTGGCGTCCCCTATGCAGGCCGCTGTTTGCTGCTGTCCCCGCTTTGTTGCTGGCATTCTGACTTCAGGCCACTGACCGCTGACCCTGCTTTAGAGGCTGAGAGTCGGAGACTGGAGCCAGGTGTCTGAGGCCGAGAGAAGGGAGGAAAAGAGAGAGAAAAGTAAAAAAAGAATGGGTGGAGCAGATGAGCGCCGGCTGGAGAGTCTGACTCAGCCTCCTTATTTCTGAAATCTTTTCCTGTTGTACGTCTCTGTAAGGTATCTGACCACTTGAGCATCTCGATTATATTTGCTCCACCTTTGGTGGCTGTTCCTTCAGATGTCTGTGTCCTGAGAGCTGCACTTTTCTCCCTAAATATTACTGAGTCTGTGCCTCTCTTTCCTCCTTAATGAGATTCCTTCATATCTACCTCTTTGCCAAAGCTTTGATCACCTGTCCTAATACCTCCTTTTGTGGGCCTTTTTCTTGGGGCTGTTTTCTATGCTAATAGGCATTAAACGAATGCAATTAGTTGTCGACTTTTATTTCACAGATATAAATTGGAGAGAGGGACTAGCCGATGAAATAACAAGTGGGAGGCGGTGAAACTGGGGAAGTTTGAGGGAATCAGTGACCTAGGAAGCACAAGTATTGCAGAGAAGACAAAGAAAGGCTCCACTTCCAATCTTCAACTAGCAGCTGTGATGGCAAGAAAGATCCCAAGTAATCTGTAAGCAATGTCACAATGCTGTAACGAATGTTGATAACAGTACAAGATCACAGTCATATTGTGGCACAGAGATTCATTAAAATGCATTAGAGATAGTAGGAACTGCAGATGCTGGAGAATCTGAGATAACAAGGTGTAGAGCTGGATGAACACAGCAGGCCAAGCAGCATCAGAGGAGCAGGAAGGCTGACGTTTCGGGCCTAGACCCTTCTTCAGAAATTATTTTACATTCTCCATAGCAACATCCTGAGCAATCAGACTTGATTTGCCTGGTTTTAAATTGATGTGTTAACTCAGGCAGTGAATAGTTCCTGTCATCGCCCAATATCTAGCCAATTAACATCTTCTTCTTACGCTGTGTTTCTAAAATTGCTTTTCTTGAGCTAATGTTCTGATGAGTGGTAAGATGAAAAGCTTTAACACCACATCTCTTTTTAGCAATATTTAAGATTTGTAAGAGCAAGCAATGGTTTTCCAAAACCCCACACTATATCTGAGATGTGTCTGAATGCTGAAAGCATATTTTGCCTGTGGAAATTTAAAATTCAACCTGCAAATGGAATGATAAACAGGCTGGCAGCCAGGGCAGGAGTCATTTCCAACACGGCATTATTGTTTAATTCCAATCAATGAAACCTGTACCCAAAGACAAATTGACTCTCTATTACATGCTACAACTTTGCATCCAACAGCAGACTGAATTTAATACAGCCCAGATATACAACTTTAATGACCAGCGTGAAATGTTTCAGAAATTATTCCAGGGAGAACTAGACTAGACAGCATTGTGTGTTAGAATATTGTCCTTTCACCATTGAGACTCAAGTTCATTTCTAACCAAAGATTGCTGAGGTGAATGCATCTTCCTGCTGCCTTGCAATTGCCTTACATGAAATGAACTTGGGAAATCTCTGCACAACTCTTAATTGACACAAAATTGCAAACTGTTTGGGTCTAACAGAGGAAAAGCAGAAATTTTGCAGTTAATCTTTAAGAATGGGTTTATAAACTATTGCATTGTGATTTGAATAATACGAATAACCGTGCCATAAAAAGAAACTCTAAGGACCTTGGTGGTTGAAATTATGATTTCTCACCAATGCAATAAAAAGCAAAAAGCTTCAAATAGTTTTAACAGATGCATAAGACTTAAAGTTCGAGCAGAATTTAGGTTCCTGCATTTCAACTGCTGGTTTCTAGGTCTCAAGGATGACATGTGATTGAAGGTTTATTAGCACACCAGTAAGGTCCTGTGATTAAGGTGGAGATACAGACTTCAGGGAGTATGAAGTAAATATTACTGGAGCAGTTCTTTTGATAGCAGCTTCAATATCTTTTGTGCTTTAGCTGATGTTTAATCAGCCCCAGCTTACACCTCGCCTATGCTTAGAAGATCAGACCAGTCAGTTTAACTTTGATGGAAACCTTCACAAATAATAATTTAGGGCACAATTATTACTCATACGTTTAAATAAATTGCTGGTCATGTTTTTAAGAGGTAACCAAGTTTGACAGAGTAATGCTATGGGTGTACTACGCATGGGGGACTTCCAATGGTATTTGATACCAGGCTGCAAAAAAGATCTGTGAACAGTTACAGCTCATGAAATAAAAGGGGACGGTTGCAACAAGGTTATGAAATTGGATGAGAAACAAAACAAAAATGAGGAATGATGGTTAACAATTGACTTTCAGGTTAGGTAAAGGTTTGTTGTGCAGTTCGACAGGGGTCAGTATCAGGACCCTTGCTTTTCTTGATTTCTGGTTCTAGATGAGGACCTGTTGCACAGAGCACATTTTCAAAGTTTGCAAAAACGTGGAAATGTTGTAAACTGTGAAGAAGATAATGTAGGACTTCATAAGTATGCAGAAAGTAATATATAATAAATGAAATTCAGTACAGGGAAGTGTGAAGTGATTCATTTTGATAGAAAGAACATGGAGACATGATAATAAATCATCAAATATGGGGTTCAGGTGCAGAAGGATCTGTGAGGATACGTGTTTGAGTCATTGATGTGACAGGACAGGTTGTGCAAGGAGCTAAAAGTGCATACTGCATCCTGGGTTTCATTAATAGGAGCATAAAGTACAAAAGCAAAGAGGTTGTACTGAGCTTATATAAGGCACTAATTCAGTCTCAGCTGGAGTGTTGCATTCATTTCTTTGTGGCACACTTCAGGAAAGATATAAAAGCACTCAAGTGGGTACAGAAAGATTTATGAGAATGGTTCCTAGGATGAAGAATATCTGTTGTGAAGACAGATTAGAGAAGTTTGGACTGTTCTATTTGGAGAAGAGAAGACTAAGAGGGTTTTAGTAGAGATACTCAAAATTATGAGGCATCCAGACAGATTAGAAAGAGAGAAATTATTCCTTCTCCTGAAAGTGTTGCAATGAGAAGGAACAACTTTAAACTAATTCACAGAAAAAGCCAAAAGTGATGTGAGGAATTTCTTTTGTACTTGGCAAGAGGTCAGGATCTGGAATGCATTGCCTGAGAGTGTTTCGGAGGCAGGTTCAAATTGAGGTTTTTAAAGTGAATAAGTTCCTGAAAAAGAAGAATGTGCAGGGTTATGGGGTGAAGGCAACGGAATGACACTAAATGAATTCCCCATTCGGGGAGTCAGTGCAGACACAATGAGCCGAATGGCCTTCCATAGCCTTACTTGAAGGATTTTTCATTAAAAGTTAATGATGAATGTGTTTGACCACATTGTCAACTCAGCTTCCTTTGTCATTGCATCCCAGCGTGAGACTTGAACCTGAAGATTCTGGCTCAGAGACTCAGACTCTGCTCACTGCGCTACAAGACCTCCATCCCATGAATGACTAAGAAAAAGATCTGATGAGGATAAGATCATGGATGATTTGTGCCTTAACTCCATATACTTGACTTCGCTATCCTCACTTTTCACATCCAGTGACATCACGAGTGGAGATCTTATGTTGCTCATCATTTGTTGCCAATTCAGAATTGCTCAAAAAGTAGTCAAGAGTCAACCACATTGCTATGGGTCTGGAATCACATGATGGCCAGAAAAGGAGGACAGATTTCCTTCTCTGAAGGATATCAGTGAACTGGATAAAAATATGACAATCAACAATCAATAATGGTTACATAGTGCCCCCTAATTCTAAATTTTTACTGAATTTAAATTTCACCATCTGTCATGATAGGATTCAAACACACATCCTCATTACATTAGCCTGGGGTTCTAGCTTACTGATTCAGTGGCATTATGGGGCAGAATGGCCCACATCTTTCAATACATTCTCTCCAGGATTAGGCTTATCATCACTTTTTCCTGTATAATGCTACAACCTGCACATGCGTTTACCAATACCTCTGCATTTCTACAGATTCAAAGTAGTTTGACAATATAACAGCAATATCAAACATGCTAAAAGATTTGCCAAATTTTTTTTTTTTGAAGGATGGGCCTTACATTATAAAGCATGCTGAATTCTCGTTAAGTTGTACTTTATCTGACAACTGATAGTATTGTGGAAAATATTAGTACAAAGAACAAAGAAAATTACAGCACAGGAACAGGCCCTTCGGCCCTCCAAGTCTGCACTGACATGCTGCCCGTCACAACTTCTGGGGACCGTATCCCTCTATTCCCATCCTATTCATGTATTTATTTATTCCAGAGTATTTTCTCCATCACCATTATGTAACTAATTGGTTTAAAATGTATGAACCCACATTCCTTTCTGTTTTTACATTTCGGCATAATAATGACACTACAAGCACTGTATTTTTGCAGATCTTTTTCTTATTTTCCATCTTCTGTTAGATTGGTGAAGTGCATTTAAAAGCAATTTTTACCTTTTACCATAATTGGAGCTTCTAGCCCCATTCCAGCATGTAAGTGTCTTGTCTATGCTGATACTCTAGTGTGAAACTGTGGGAGAATTGTATTATGAATATCTTTGGATGAGATGTGAAATCAGAACCCTGCTGGTTCAAATTGATTTAAAAAAACCTACCAAAATAAGCACAGGATACAGGGCTCAGAAACAGGCCAATAATCAAGTTTTCTGAGGTCTTTCATGATCTCAAGGCCTCCCAGAATGACTTAAAAGCCCAAGAAGTACCGTTTTGAAATTTAGTGACTGTCAGGACTGTGCAGGACTGCCGACAATCTTCGTTCAGCAAACTCCTGCATAGAGCAATGTGATAATGACAAGGTTAACTGTTTTTTTTGACATTGATTGGGGATAAACATTGGACAACATACAGCGGGGGCCTCTTTCTCTTCTTCAAAATAGTACCATTGGTTCTTTATACACCTTCAAAGAGATCAGAAGGGGCTTGGTTTCATGTCTCATCCAAAAGCCTCTCCTCTCTACGGTGCAGCACTCCTCAGCGAGAGCCCAGATTTCTTGCTCAATTCTTTGAAATGACATATGATCCCTCCCCCAAAACTCTGTCCATCTTTTATTCAATTCCAGTCTTGAATATTTCAATATTCCTTTGGACACCCATCACTATTCATATGTTCTAGCCTAAACTAAACTCCACTTCCAGTATGCTAGCCCGTGTTAAATTCCATTGTTATGCCAATCGTATATTTGATGACCACAGTGCTGAAATCGAATAAGTACACAAACAGACAGTTGTCAGAGGGACAGATAAACTTGGATTTAATTCCAAAAAGCCACACCATTAAAACGTAGATTTATGTAATTAATATAAATTCATTGCCAGATGAAAAGTACATGATATGTGGCTCTGCACCCTTTATGTTTCTATCGCCAGGAGAAATATCACAGGAGCTTGGTGCAAAGTATACACGTTATTTTGATGGTTGCTTCATCTCTCAGAGCACCAGCCCATGCAAGACCTTCTCACAACCTGCCTGGCCATAATTTATCCTTTATTCGTTGTCTTGTGGATCACAGGACTAACACGGATGTGATACGCTGGCAGTGAAGCAGAGTGTCCTGCTTTGTTCAAATCACCAATAACATCTATTGGTTTTGCGTGCAAGTTTGACATATTCTGAAACTACATTAGTACCTCGCTATGAAACAGATTTGTTGTTTGAATGATAGGTGCAACAAATATACGCTGTCCACTCCAGTGATCAGTGGTTGTTCAGTATGTATTGTTATGGACCAAACCAAAGCCCCTCAAAATACATAAAGGAAATAGCTTGGCCTCTAACTTTTACTTTATTGAAATGCGAGAGTAAGGCACTGTGCTCCAGATGTGATCCGATTGGTCCACTACTTGGTTTTAAGCAAAACACACTTTATTCTTACAACACAGTTGAAATACAAGCAGTAAAGAGTTGCCATAACTTTAACTCTATTGAAATACTTAACAAAATAATATATTATTTAATTACTAATCATTAACTGGTCCAACATAGCGGCATCCCATAAACAAGGCCTTGGCATAGGCAAATTCAGCAAAATAACTTTTCCTCATGTGCTCCCTCCAGTCAAGGAGAAAGGAACAGTGAAAGAAACAGTCGAGCAGCAGAGACAAAACTCGAGGTTTTACTGAAGCAGAGAGACAGCTGTATCTATCAGCTTCAACAATCGACACTAAACCCCAACTGAAAGTAAAACTAAAACCAGGGTCAGTGTGAGCCTGACTCTATCCATTCATGACATAACAAAGTGTAGAGCTGGATGAACACAGCAGGCGAAGCAGCATCAGAGGAGCAAAAAAGCTGACATTTCGGGTCGAGACCCTTCTTCAGAAATGGGGGAGGAGAAGGGGATTCTGAAATAAAAAGGGAGAAAGGGGGAGGCGGATAGAAGATGGATAAAGGAGAAGATAGGTGGAGAGCAGACAGACAGGTCAAAGAGGTGGGGTTGGAGCCAGAAAAGTTGAATGTAGGTGGGGAGTTAGGGAGGGGATAGGTCGGTCCAGGGAGGACGGACAGGTCAAGGAAGAGAGATGAGGTTAGTGGGTAGGAGATGGGGGTGGGGCTTGAGGTGGGAGGAATGGTTAGGGAGGCGGGGACGAGCTGCGTTGGTTTTGGGATGCGGTCGGTGGAGGGGAGATTTTGAAACTTGTGAAGTCCACATTGATACCTTTGGGCTGCAGGGTTCCCAAGCGAAATATGAGATGCTATTCCTGCAGCTTTCGGGTGGCATCATCGTGGCAATGCAGGAGGCCCAGGATGGACATATCTTCCAAGGAGTGGGAGGGGGAGTTGAAATGTTTCACGACTGGGAGGTGCAGTTGTTTAGTGCAAACTGAGTGTAGGTGTTCCACAAAGTGGTCCCCAAGTCTCTGCTTGGTTTCCCCGATGTAGAGGAGGCCACAACGGGAACAGCGGATGCAGAATACCACATTAACAGATGTGCAGGTGAACATCTGTTTGATGTGGAAGCTCTTCTTGGGGCCTGGGATGGGGGTGAGGGGGGAGGTGTAGGGACAGGTGTAGCACTTCCTGCGGTTGCAGGGGAAAGTGCCGGGTGTGGTGGGGCTGGTGGGGAGGATGGAGCGGATAAGAGAGTCACGGAGAGAGCGGTCCCTCCGGAAAGCAGATAAGGGTGGGGAGGGAAAAATGTCTTTGGTAGTGGGATCAGATTGCAGATGGCGGAAGTGTTGGAGGATGATGCATTGGATTCGGAGGTTGGTGGTGTGGTACGTGAGGATGAGGGGGATTCTGTTTTGGCTGTTATTGCGGGGAGGGGGTGTGAGGGATTAGTTGCGGGAAATGTGAGACACACGGTTGAGGGCGTTTTTGACCACTGTGGAGGGGAAGTTGCGGTCCTTGAAAAACGAGACATCTGTGATGTCCGGCAGTGGAATGCCTCATCTCGGGAGCAGATGCGGCTTAGGCGAAGGAATTGGGAATAGGGATGGTCTTTTTGGAGGAAGGTGGGTGGGAGGAGGAGTATTCTAGGTAGCTGTGGGAGTCGTTAAGCTTGAAATGGATATCGGTTTCCAGGTGGTTGCCAGCGATGGAGACAGAGAGGTCCAGGAAGGAGAGGGAGGTATCAGAGATGGTCCAGGTGAACCTAAGGCTGGGGTGGAAGGTGTTAGTGAAGTGCATGAACTGTTCGAGCTCTTCGTGGGAGCATGAGGCGGCGCCGATACAGTCATCGATGAAATGGAGGAAGAGGTGGGGGATAGGGCCAGTGTAGCTTCGGAAGAGGGATTGTTCCACGTAACCTACAAAGAGGCAGGTATAGCTTGGGCCCATGTGGGTACCCATGGCCACCCCCTTTGTCTGTAGGAAGTTGGAGGAATTGAAGGAGAAGTTGTTAAGGGTGAGGATGCGTTCAGCTAAACAGATGAGGGTGTCAGTGGAGGGGTACTGGTCGGGCCTGCAGGACAGGAAGAAGCGGAGGGCCTTTAGGCCGCCTGCCTGGGGAATGCAAGTGTACAGGGACTGTAAATCCATTGTAAAGATGAGGTGTTGGGGACCAAGGAATGGGAAGTTTTGGAGGAGGTGGAGGGCGTGGGTGGTGTCACGGATGTAGATGGGGAGTTCCTGGACCAAGGGTGAGAAAATGGAGTTGAGATAAGTGGAGATGAGTTTGGTGGGGCAGGAACAGGCGGAGACAATGGGTCGACCAGGGTAGTCAGGTTTGTGGATTTTGGAAGGAGATAGAAATGGCGGTGCGGGGTTGGGGAACTGAGGTTAGAGGCTGTGGGTGGGAGGTCACTTGAGGTGATGAGGTTGTGGATGGTTTGGGAGATGATGGTTTGGTGGTCGGGAGTGGGATCATGATCAACGGGGCAGTAGGAGGAGGTGTCGGAGAGTTGGCGTCTGGCCTCGGCAATGTAGAGATCAGTGCGCCATACTACAACTGCGCCTCCCTTGTCCGCGGGTTTTATGGTGAGGTTGGGATTGGAGCAGAGGGAGCAGAGGGCTCACCCCCAACCTCAAACCTGACTGCCCTGGTCGACCCATTGTCTCCACCTGCTCCTGCCCCACCAAACTCATCGCCACTTATCTCGACTCCATTTTCTCATCCTTGGTCCAGGAACTCCCTACCTACATCCGTGACACCAGCTCCAACTCCTCCAAAACTTCCCATTGCCTGGACCCCAACACCTCATCTTCACCATGGACGTCCGGTCCCTATACACTTGCATTCCCCATGCAGATGGCCTAAAGGTCCTCCGCTTCTTCCTGTCCCACAGGCCCGACCATTCCCCCTCCACTGACACCATCATCCGCTTAGTTGAACTCGTCCTCACCCTCAGCAACTTCTCCTTCTATTCCTCCCACTTCCTACAGACAAAGGGGGTGACCATGGGTACCCACATGGGCCCAAGCTATGCCTGCTTCTTTGTAGGTTACGTGGAACAATCCCTCTTCCAAAGCTACACTGGCCCTATCCCCCAGCTCTTCCTCCGTTACATCGATGACTGTATCAGCGCCGCCTCGTGCTCCCACGAGGAGCTCGAACAGTTCATCCACTTCACTAACACCTTCCACCCCAACCTTAAGTTCACCTGGACCATCTCTGGTACCTCTCTCTCCTTCCTGGACCTCTCTGTCTCCATCTCAGGCAACCACCTAGAAACCGATATTCATTTCAAGCCCACCGACTCCCACAGCTACCTAGAATACACCTCCTCTCACCCACCTTCCTGCAAAAATGCCATCCCCTATTCCCAATTCCTTCGCCTCCGCCGCATCTGCTCCAGAGATGAGGCATTCCACTCCCAGACATCCCAGATGTCCTCGTTTTTCAAGAACCGCAACCTCCCCTCCACAGTGGTCGAAAACGCCCTCGACTGTGTCTCTCGCATTTCCTGCAAGTCATCCCTCACACCCCCTCCCTGCAATAACAACCAAAACAGAATCACCCTCGTCCTCATGTACCACTCCACCAACCTCCGAATCCAACGCGTCATCCTCTGACACTTCCGCCATCTGCAATCCGACCCCATCACCAAAGACATTCTTCCCTCCCCACCCTTATATGCCATCTGGAGAGACCACTCTCTCCATGACTCCCTTATCCGCTCCATACTCCCCACCAGCCCCACCTCACCCGGCACTTTTCCCTGCAACCGCAGGAAGTGCTACACCTGCCCCTACACCTCCCACCTCACCCCCATCCCAGGCCCTAAGAAGATCTTCCACATCAAACAGATGTTCACCTGCACATCTGCTAATGTGGTATACTGTATCCGCTGTTCCAGTTGTGGCCTCTTCTACATCGGGGAAACCAAGCGGAGGCTTGGGGACCGCTTTGTGGAACACCTACATTCAGTTCGAACTACACAACTGCACCTCCCAGTTGCGAAACATTTCAACTCCCCCTCCCACCACTTGGCCGACATGTCCATCCTGGGCCTCCTGCATTGCCACAATGATGCCACCCGAAAGCTGCAGGAATAGCATCTCATATTTCGCTTGGGAACCCTGCAGCCTAAGGGTATCAAGGTGGACTTTACAAGCTTCAAAATCTCCCCTCCCCCGACCGCATCCCAAAACCACCACAGCTCGTCCCCGCCTCCCTAACCATTCCTCCCACCTCAAGCCCCACCCCCATCTCCTACCCACTAACCTCATCCCGCCTACTTGACCTGTCCATCCTCTCTGGCCTGAACTATCCCCTCCCTAACTCCCCACCTACACTCACCTTTACTGGCTCCAACCCCGCCTCTTTGACCTGTCTGTCTCCTCTCCACCTATCTTCTCCTTTATCCATCTTCTATCTGCCTCCCCCTCTCTCCCTATTTATTTCAGAATCCCCTTCCCCTCCCCCATTTCTGAAGAAGGGTCTCAACCCGAAACGTCAGCTTTCCTGCTCCTCTGATGCTGCTTGGCCTGCTGTGTTCGTCCAGCTCTACACCTTGTTATTTCATATTCTCCAGCATCGGCAGTTCCTACTATCTCTACCCATTCATGCTTCTTTTGCCGAATTTAAAGAAAAGCAAACACTCAGGGATCTCAAAGCTGTTTACCCACTGCTTCTGAAGCAGACATTTCAGCAAAATTGTGGCAACACCTCTCTACAAGAGAAACAGCACAGAACATATCTGTCTTTGAAGCACAGGACTATCACATTGCCTTGTCTTTTGAGCACCAATTCCTTTCATTGTGCCCAATGCAAATGAAACAAACAAATAGGTGGTACGGTGGCTCAGAGGTTAGCACTGCTGCCTCACAGCACCAGGGACCCAGATTTGATTCCAACCTTGGGCAACTGTCTGTGTGAAGTTCATACATTCTTCCCGTGTCTGCGTGGGTTTCCTCTGGGTGCTCCAGCTTCTCCCATAGTCCAAAGATGCGTTGGTTAGGTGGATTGGCCATGCTAAACTGCCCATAGTGTCCAGGGATGTGCAGGCTAGATAGATCGGCCATGGGAAATGTTGGTTAGGGGGTTGGGTTCGGGTGGGATGCTCTTCAGAGATCCAGTGTGGACTCAATGAGCTGAATGGCTGCTTCCACACTGCAGGGATTCTATGATTCTAGCTTGGGAAAAGAACAATTGGTCTTTGTATAATGTTATATTTTGACTGCTGACTGTCAGAATTGATTTGATGTTATTAAGTTAAAAGTGTAAACTCAAACAGTCGGGCTCAAATGATAGTGCACACTAATAGTATACGAACGCTTAATGCTACGTTAAAATGGATTTAAATTTCTGCCAAAACAGCAAAGGAATTTTAAATGAATGAGTTCGGCATTCAAATGGATGAATTGCATTCACATTCACATTGTTCCTAAAGAATGTAACAGGCATTCATGGGATTCCAGCATTGAGACAAAAAAGAGTCAATTACTTTGCTGAATTTAAATTGACAATTATAACACTTGAATGTTCTTTGCAGCATTTCAGGTCTGCATTTTGAGTTGCAATTTAAAAGGCCACCGCTCTAAAAATAAGGTATTTTTAACAGCCTGTTGAAATGCTCTGCTTTATTCTGCACAGCTAACTGTGCTCGTAACTTTATGTTCTCTGCATATTTGAATATACAGCATGCTGAACCTTCATTGAAGTTTTTGATACTTACATGTTGTGAAAATCTGAAGTCCACATACAGCTCTGACAACACTTCTCGCATTCTCCTATCACAGAATATTGCCTTTATGGCTACTGTTTGTTAAAATGTATCTTTTTATGGGACATGGATGTCACTGGCAACATCAGTATTTGTTGCCTTTCCATATTTGGCCTTGAACCGAGTGGCTTGCTTGACATTTTGAGGGCAATTTAGAGTCAACCACATTGCCGTGGATCTGCAGTCACATGTCAACCAGGTCAGGAAAGAATTGTAGATTTTCTTCCCTAAAATGACAGGGAACCAGATTTTGTTTTGATCCTGCAACACTCCTATCTTTCAATCAATTATTTGTATTTGTCCAAACTAACTTAAATTCCATGTGTTTTTAATTTTACCAATAAACCCCTTGGGTGGAAACTTATTTGTCCAAACTAACTTAAATTCCATGTGTTTTTAATTTTACCAATAAACCTCTTGGGTGGAGACTTATCAATTGCCTTCTGGGGAATTCATGTTGACAACATCCATAACTTTCCTCTGTCTACTATTTCAGCAATCTCTGCAGAAAATTCAAATTGATCGGTTCGACATGACCTATCCAGCAACAACCCATGCTCACACTCCTGAGTCAGTGGATGCTGTATGTAGTGATTGGAACCAGGTGAATCTTAATGACTATGAGATCCTACATTGGGGTTGTTAACCTGGGTCATTCAGGACGATTGGCTAACAGATAAAAACAGGAGATACAGAGTCTCCAGACTTCAGGGACTAAAGCTGGCTATGCACATGGAAATAAAGAGTGACTTGGTGACAGGATGCTGGTCTCTGTGTGGTTATATCACTCTCCAAATGTTTAGTCATCTGTTCCTGATGACAGAGTGCTGTAAACTGCCCCCGACTGAGGGTCAAATGATGGATCCACTGTTTCTTGGTTTCTTACTCTCTGTCATCCAAAATTGTCAAGTCACAATTGCAATATTTCAGTCCAAAAGTATACTGTTTGATGATAAAGAAGTTTAAAATTCTATGACCACTACATCTGAAATTTCCTCCTCTATTTTAGAATGGGAGTGATTTGGATTTTCCTCATTTATTTGTGTTGGCTGTAATATTTATTTTGAGATGGAAATTCTCCCTTTTTCTCCTATCCTTCCTAGCCAGGTATTTTGTAATCATACAGTAACGTTCATCTCCCTTCCCCCCAGGGATTTATAACTTTATACCTGGTACTCCCTATCACATTTGTTCTTCTCTTTCCCCTTTTGCCATCTTCTGAACTCACACTGTTCTTTCTGTGCTTCTTATCAAAACTGAGGAGAAGGTTTATTTCTGGGGTGCTAACCCAATTCGTTTCAATTAGACTTGGGGATTTTGTCATTTAGGGAACTCAGACATTCTGTTTAATTGAGCACATGCAAAGGAATGTTTATTATTTATCCAAAAGATTTGACAAGCATGCTGGCATGTAATTTGGGTGACACAGTGGTTAGCACTCCTGCCTCACGGTGCCAGGGACCAGGGTTCGATTCCACCCTTGGGTGACTGTCTGTGTGGAGTTTGCACATTCTCCCTCTGTCTACATGCATTTCCTCCGGGTGCTCTGGCTTCCTCCCACAGTCCAAAGATGTGCAGGTTTGGTGGAGTGGCCAAGGTAAATTGCTCAGATGTCCAGTGATGAGCAGGCTAGGTGGAGCAGCCATGGAAAGTGTATGGTTACAAGGAAAGGGTAGGGGTGTAGGTCTGGGTAGGATGTTCTTTGGAGGGTCAGTGTGGACTCAATGGGCTGCCTCCACACTGTAGAGATTCTAGCATTCTGTGATAATTTCTCTGAACAGAGACAATCCTGGTGGAACTTAATGCTCCTTCACAATAGTTTTAGTGGGAAGAGGCATTTTGTTGAGAGGCAGATATTGTTGTATAAGATGAGTCATCAAGTCATACAGCACAGAAAGAGACCCTTCAGTCCAACTCATTCATGCTGACCAAGTTTTCCAAAATAAACTAGTCCCACCTGCCTGCATATGGCCCATATCCCTCTAAACTCTCCCTATCCATATACCTATCCAAATGTCTTTTAAATATTATAACTGTACCTGCATCTACCATTTCCTCTGGCAGTTCATTCCATAAATAAACCACTCTCTGTGTGAAAAAGTTGCTCCTCAGGTCCCATTCTCCTCTCACCTTAAATATATGCCCACTAGTTTTGAACACCCCCACACTAGGGAAAAGACTTTTGTTTATCTGTGCCTCTCATGACTTTAATTCTGAAAGAGTTAAGATTAAAGTTGTGTTAAACTCTATGAAATCTGATAATGTCACACCATCTGTGGGTGATAAATTGGCAGTCTTGGATGAGGTCCTGATGGAGACAGGCATGTCAATTTTGGTTCCCTGATTGCTGTATTTAAGCCTAAGCAGATAATGTTAACTGTACCTAATCGATCATGTTATAAGCTACACATTGTTGTAAAGAAAAAGTGCCTCTTCTTGTTAAGACTCCAGTGGCATATCATCTACCATTGATTGTTAGACAGGCCCTTAGAAAGGAAGATTGATGGCAGTGAATTTTTGTAACCGCAAGCCAATTCATTTCAATTAGACTTGGGCATTTTGTCATTTAGGGAACTCAGACATTCTGTTCCATCGAGCACATGCAGAGGAATATTTATTATTTATCGACAAGCATGCTGGCATGTAATTGGTACCCACACAATCAGCAAAGGACAGTATTGTAAAAATGCTATAACAATGGAGGAGAGAAAACAATCAACTCTGGAGAAATTATTCTCTGAAGACTAATGAGTTTATCGTTTTAAAAACATTGTCACTTTAAGAACACACAGTCAACCAGCAGCTGAAGTGTATAAATCGATAAGCACTTGGCAGCATCTTTGGCAGTGGCACCCCAGAATGAAACCTTCACCTCAGTTCTGATAAGAAATGCAGGAAGAACAATGTGGGCTTGGCAGATACTAAAAGAAAGTCACACTAGGGACAAACAGTGCATTTAGAGAATAAAGGGAGTGATAGAGAGCACCAGATGTGAAATTATAAATTCATGGGAGTAAGGGAGATAAATGTTACAATAAGGATACAGAATGCAGGCGAGGAAGGATAGGAGAAAAAGGGAGCATTTACTGTTCAAAATGAATATCACTGCCAATACAAATAGACTCCACTAGGCACAGCTACAGAACACAAAACAAGGTGTGGGACATTGCTGCACCAGCTGCAATCATGACTTCAGCTCATGTGCTCATCCCTGGAATTCCTTCTCCGAATACCTCTCTCTCTTTTCTTCTGAATTATCTTTTAAAGTGCCCTTTCAGAAACCCACTCCTTCAGCCAGGCTTTTAATTAGTTTTCCAAATATATTTTCATGTGACAGAGTCAAATTTTGTTTCATAACAGCCCTGCTGAGTATCCTTGGATGTTATTTCTATTTTAAAGTTGCTATATAAATGCAATTTGTTATTGTTGTTTCTTCTTTAATATAACAATCAAACTCAGTTAATCTCCTGTGGTTAATGTGTTATCCTTTGGAACAGCAATATTCAATTCTTGGAGTCTAAATACTATAATAATTCACAATTTATTCTTGAAATTGTGCAAAGCTGAGATCTTGCGATTAATGATTTAAAAAAAACACATTCAAAGAGAAAGATCTAAAAGGAATGTAGATGTAAGTTAAATATAAACCCACGGTTATTTGGTGCTTAAGTGAATTATTAAGTGCCATGTGTTTGGATGATTGAAACATTTGCCAATTTAATGCTCACCTATCTAGAACATAGAACATAGAACATTACAGCGCAGTACAGGCCCTTCGGCCCTCGATGTTGCGCCGACCTGTGAAACCAATCTGAAGCCCATCTAACCTAAACTATCTTACGTGTAGTAAATTTTGTTTTGAAGTGGTGCATATTTAATTTGTATAGCAAGCGTGCTCTATATCGTGAATATACATTATATGTTGCACAGCAGTTACCTCATTTATTTTCTTCACACTTACAATTTCACGCCTAGATCCAAACTGTCAGGTTCAAAGGCTCTCAAACTAGTTCTGCATTATTAGCTATGTATATATGCAAAGCAGCAAATGTATTCTGTCCATCACTAGTAGGCATATAACTACAAGTTAGTCAGTGCTTCTGACAGGCAGAAAGTATCAGTCAGAAAATGCACTAAATAGAAAGGGGAAAATAACCAACCAGTTCCCAATACTCTCTCCAAACCCCTTTAAAGACTCAATCTCCTGAATGACTGGTGGGTGAGATATCTAACTTAACAATTAGAATTATAGAATTCCTACAGTGTGGAAGCAGGCTATTCAGTCTACACCAGCCTTCCGAAGAGCATCCCACCCAAACTGAACCCCTATCTGTTCCTGTAACCCTGCATTTCCCATGGCTAATCCACCTGGCCTGCATATCCCTGGACAATTTAGCATGGCCACGCCACCTAACCTGCACTCTTTGGACTGTGGGAGGATGCCGGAGCACCCAGAGGAAACCCACACAGGCATCCAAGGCTGGAATTGAACCCAGGTCCCTGGTACTAACCACTGTGTGACCGCCCCACATTAGAGGAGTGCAAATAAGGCCACTGATTGTTGAATATGGGATGACATATGGCAGATAACATGTTAATGCTCCAGGATGAAAAGAAGTGGCTACATGAAAGATGCAATGAACGCATAAGAGAGAAAGTCTAGTAATCATTGAAGAAGAAAATCATGCATTGTACAAAATGGGCAGTCAATTCTCCATCTCCCATTTTGTGGTACCGACAATAACCGACTATTTACAATCTATACTAATGACCTGGATGCAAGAATAGAAAGTACCATAGCCAAATTTGCTCATGAGACTAAAATAGGCAGGAAGTAAGCTGCAATGAAGAAATAAGAAATTTATAAATGGCAAGCAAGAGCAGGCTGTACATGCTGGCGAACCAGCAACATCGACATCCCACGAGGTTATTCCAAAAGAACAAATGGATATGGATAAATTAGGTGAATGGGCCCAAATTTGGCAGATGCAGTTTAACATGGATAGTTTGAGGTTATTCATTTCTGTTGGAGGAATAGAAAGATAATTTATTTTCTCAATAGAGAAAAAAACTTAAGAGTGCTTCAGTACAGTGGGATTTGCCTGTCCTTGTGCATGAATTGTAGGAAACTAGAATGAAGGTGCAGCCGATAATAAAGAAGACAAATAGAATTTAGGCGTTTATTGCTCTAAAGAAATAGAGTATAAAAGTGGGGAAGTGTTGCTGTAACTGTGCAATGCATTAGTGAAACTGCACATGGAATATTGCACACAATTTTGGTCCCCTTACTTGAGGAGTGTTGTAATTGCATTGGAGGCAGTACAAAGGATGTTCATTCAGTTGATTCTGGAGAGGAGGGATTTGTCTTATGAAGAGACATTGAGCGGTTTAGGCATATACTGTCTGGAATTTAGAAGAATGAAGGGAGATCTAATTGAGGTATATAAGATGCTAAAGGGAATTGACAAAGGATACATAGAGAGGATATTTCCTGATGTAGGACAATCTAGAATGAGAGGCCATGGCTTTCGGATAAGGGTTGCCAGATTTGAACCTAAAATAAGGGGAAATTACTTCTCTATTGGGGACGTGAATCTGTGGAACTCACTATCCCAGGGTGCAGTGGATACCACAACGTGGAGTATATTTAAGAAGGAGATGGACAGATTTTTAATTAAGAATAGGTGGAAGGATTATGGAGAGCAAGCAGGAAAGTGGAGTTGAGGCTGAGATGAGGTCAGCCATGATTGTATTAAATGGTGGAGCAAGCTCAAGGGGCTGAATTACCAACACCTGCTCCCAGCTCTTACGGTTTTATGTTCAAATTAGTCTAAATTCCATTGGGGTAAATTTTTAGATCAAAGTTCATTCAGTTCATAATCTGTGAATTAGTACCAAAAGCTGCATTCTGAAATGGACTGATAGCGAATAGTGGTAGATTTTTCAACTTGCCCAATCATTTTTTCCCTGATGTTCACATAGCAAACACACTTTGGAGACAAAATTCTTAGTCTTGTCCATTCTTTGACTTAATGTGAAACTAAAAATCTTGGCTATTGTTTCCAAGTTTATAGAAAATTGAATTGAAAGCCTGTCTCAGTATGGTGAATCTATCAGGATATATTCTTGAAACCCAACTGGTTAACTATTTGTCCTACAGGGAAAGAAATCTGTAATCCTTTGCAGGCCAAACCTGAAAGCACTATTCCAGGCAATACAGTTGGCTTAGAATCCACTCTGCTTGAGAAACAAGTACTGGCTTTGCCAGTGATGCCCTCATTTTGTGAAACAAATCAAATGAAACACAAAACATAATTGATTATAAAGGGCCTCAAGAATAATAGAATCTGTACAGTGTGGAAACAGGCCGTTCAGCCCAACAAGCCTGAAGAGCTTCCTACCCAGATCCATCCCCCCACCCTTTCCCTGTAATTCCCATGGCTAATAAATCTAACCTACACATCCCTGAACACTATGGGCAATTCAGCATGGCCAATCCACCTAACATGCACATCTTTCAACTGCAGGAGAAAACCAGAGACCTCAGAGGAAATCCACACAGATATGAGGAGAATGTACAAACTCCACAAAGACAGGTGCCCGAGAGTGGGATAGAACCCACGTTCCTGGTGTTGTGAGGCAGCAGTGCTGACCACTGAGCCACCATACCACCCACTGTAGCAGTTGGGGAATGGGCAATGAAATCTATCCCATCAGTAACACCCCATCCAACACTTAAAGGCAGTTTCTTTTTTGATTATCTCATCCTGAATGATATAACGTATCCACGAATAAATCAAAAATAAAAACAGAAATTGCTGGAAAAGCTCAGCAGGTCTGGCAGCATCTGTGGAGAGAAATCAGTGTTAACGTTTCAGGTCGAGTGACCCTTCCTCTGGATACAAAATAAGTCAACCCTTTCTCTATTCAGAAGCACATATGCCAGCTTCTTAAACAAAATTTATCCTCTCAACAGGGAATCAGCAGCCAGAAAACAGTCTTTGGGAAATAGCCCAAAAATAGTGTTTGAATTTCCTTGTGGTTGCCACCATATTCCATTAGTAACTAAAAAAATTCTAAAGTGGCACTTTATAACATATTATACGAGGAAAACCATTGCTAAAAAGACAATCAAAATTGAAGTTTTTCGCACTGCACTCATCAGGACTGGGAAGCAAGGAACCAAATTTAGAAAGACAAGAACAATTTATACAGTGTGAAAAGAAGGTGCTGACTGGTTGGAACCTGGTTGACATGGAACTGCGCTGAAAATATTTAATGTCAATCTTAGTGGGCAGATCGAGCTCAGCCCAGGCAAGCTAAACTTTCGCTGGTCAGGATATTGCCATGCGAGACGCAGCAGATTGGAAATAATTCCCTTTCTTCAATTAGAAGGAGCAATGTATGAACAAATCCCTTTTTTCAACTTAGAGCAGGGTTTTGGGTGTGAATGTATGTATCCTGTAGCACAAGCTGGTTTATCACACTGTGAATTCAACAGAGAATCTTGAATTGGTTTCCAGCATAATTTTTGCTCCAGTCAGGGTCACACAGTAAATGCTATCCAATAGCTGGAGCATTACTAAATGTAGAAGCATAGGATCACGCAGTACAGAAGAGGCCCTTTGGCCCTTGAGTCTGTACCATCAAAAATACACCACTCCTTACGTTAGTCCATGTTCAAGCGTTGGGCCCGTGGCCTCACATATTATGACATTTCAAGTGCTCATCAAGTACTTTTCTAGGTTGTGAGATTTCCTGCTTCAACTACCCTCCCAGGCAGTGCATTCCACACCCCAACAACCCTCTGGGTGAACATGTTTTTCCTAAAACCCCCTCTAAACCTCCTGTCTTTCACTTTAAAATTGTGCCCTCTTGATATTGACTCGTCGGCTAAGGGGGAGCAGGTACTTTCTATTCACCCTTTCTATGCCCCTCATAATCTTATACATGTCACTCAGCTCCCACCTCAATCTCCTCTCCTCCATGATGGTGTGAGGATCACAAGCACAGGTTGGTTGTGTATGGTTGCCATGCTGTCTTGGTGCAGAAGATCATAACATTGATAGCATGTCATAACATTTAAGACTGGGCATCTAATGCTGAAAAGTGGGATTAGCATAGATTTAGTGTAGATTTGGTGGGACAGATTTGATGGGCCAAAGGGCCTCTGCTGTACTGTATGATTCTGTGATTCTATGAAAAAGGGGACATGTTCAACACGTCAACCACGTCAGTCCTGATAAGTGCAAGACATATATTTCAGTACTGCCAAATAATTGTATGAGGAAGGATACATAATTCACAAATACACCTGTAAGGAACACCTTCTGTATTTAAGATATTAGTGTGGAGACTCAACTACGGCCAAAATTACAGGCTTACTACTTAATGACTTTCCATTCCTTAATTGGACTTAAAAACGATCCCTAGATGACCTACTAATGAAAGTCATTAGCAGTTCGGAGATGGTACAAGCATAGTATGAACATACAAACAAGGAACAACAGTAGATCAGGCAGCATCCAAGGAGCAAAGTCAACATTTCTTCGGCCTGAAACATTGACTTTACTGTTCCTAGGATGTTGTCTGACCTGCTGTGCTTTTCCACCCTCACACCTCTAGACTTCCAGCATCTGCAGTCCTTATTGTCTCCACAACAGTAGGTTACTTGGCCCATTGAGCTTGCTCCGCTATTCAATAACATCATAACTGAACTGATTTTAACCTCAATTCTACATTTCTTCATATCCCAATAACCTTTCAGACCCTTGGTCATCAATAATCAAAGCAGTTCTGCCTTCAAAATATTTAAAGATTCTGTATCCACTGCCTTTTGAAGTAGGGAATTCCAAAGATTCACAACTATCTGACAGAAAATATGCTTCCAATTGAATATGCACCTGTCCGCCAAAGAGCATCCCACCTTATCTCCACACTTAACTGGACAATCCACCTAAGCTGCACATCTTCTGGCTGTGGGAGGAAATCATAAGAGACTCACACAGACATTGGGAGAACATGCAAACTCCACACAGACAGTCACTCAAGGCTGGAATTGGACCTATGTTCCTGTTCCTGTGAGGCAGCAGTGCTAACCACTGAGAAGCGTGCCGCCCATGTCTTCTGTGTTTGCAAAATGATGCCTACAACAGATGTTTTCAAAAGTACAGTTGTTATCCTGGAGTACTGTGACTTCAGTCCATTTTATTTCACAAACCTCTGAGTGAAGCTGCTCTACCAAGCATCAGGTTCCCCAATTATACCAGTGTCTGTGAGCACGTCCACATTAAGCTACACTGGCACATCACAACAAAGAGTGAACAAGCTTGCAATTACATGAGGCCCTGCATGTCCTGAGGACATCCAAAAAACATTTCTGCGGCAAATAAATTACTTTCAAAGTGAAATCAATATTATTTAATTGGCAAAAGCAGGACTCAACTTACACAAAACACAACATCACAAACACTAATGTGATAAATGACAACTTTGATGCAATTCCCCATCACCCTGTGCTCAAGAACCTACATTGGCTACCAGCCAACCATTGACTCAAATTTAAAATCCTCATCCTTGACATTAAATCCCTCCTGTGTTCATCTTCCCTTATCTCTGCAAAACTTCTCCATACTTAGTAACTTTTCAGCACTTTGTTTTATTTGAACTCTGTCCTCTCCAACATCTCTGCCTCTTAAATGACACGAATTTGATTGTAGTTATTCTTACTATTAAAATATTTATTTTTTGAATGAGAGATACACCCTGAGTCAAATGGGCAAAATTGCATAGGGCAGACCCTGACTCTATCCTTCCCTCTCCAATTAAGCTCCATTCTCTGTGCTACCTGTCCAACACTTTCCCTTCTGATGGCTATCTGCACCTATATTATATGTAATTTTTATGCTGCGGAAGACATGGTGCAGGCCACTGCTAAGCTTCAACAAATAACTGTGTAGTTAGGGGGAAAAAAGCACTTATGAGAAAAGCACAAAGAAATAAGTAAAATTTTCTTGATAAGGATTAAGCTGTGCTTCAGAATTTCAATAAGAAGAACTGTGCTCCAGATTTTTTTAAATTCAATTGTGGGAAGTCAAAGATGCAAAATTGTACACAGTACTGTTTTATCCTGATTAAATTTTTGTTTCAGGTTGCAAAACATGTTTATTTCTCAGGTGAAATACAAAATGTCTGAAAAATCCTTCTGCTTTAAACTTTAACTGTGCAAGCAGTAAGGACAATGTACTTATATCATGTAAATACAGATGTTTGTTATATGCAGTGAACTAGACAAACATGTCAGGAAAAATGTTTGTTTTGCAGTGCGTTAAATTGTGGAGTATCAGTCAAGATTAGACCCTAATTTTCTACTTCCAATTCTGGTATTTAAACGGAATTACCCCAAACTGAATCACACTAGTACCATTGCAAATGGCTTAAAATATTTGAGAATGACTGACTTACTTAATTGCTTAATTTAATTGGATATTCTCCCTCATAATTTATAAAGTTTTTTTTTGTTCAGTGGCAATAAACACTTGCTGCCATGTTAAATCCTTAATGGAATTTGCAGAATTATGGTGGACAGGGCTAAAAATAATTCTATCCACCACAGAATAACTCTTCACAATTGAACACTTGGCAGAATAGTTTATTTCTTTGATTTTCTTTTTAGGGAACTTAAATTATTGTTATCCTGAGTCACTCAATATTACATGTTTTCATCAGTTTTACCTAAAATCGCAGAATTGCAAATAGTTTTGTTAAGTTGCTTAAGAGTCTACTTGAAGGGAATCAGTACACTTCGCCGACTGTGATTAAAGTTTCAGGTGTCAACAGTAGCTCAGTGGGTAGACTTTTCACCTCAGAGTTTGAAGGCTGTCCTTTCCCTGGAGTGGGACTTGAACACTGATCCATGTCAACACTTCAAGGTAGCGTGCCATGAGTTGGCTCACTTAATCATGCTTGAGGGGGGAAATGATCCATTTCTGATCCTAACGCGAATGGAAAACCAATAATCCAGGATGAGCGAGTTTTTCTATTAATTCATAAGAGGTGGGGGCCACTGGCTGGGCAAGCTAGGCATTGGAACCTGAACAGAAGTGTTGTATAAGATTCAAAACTTTAATTCTGTTTCTCCCTGCAGAGACTGCCAGACCTATTACATTTCCTCAGCAATTTGTTATTATTTGAATTCCAATGCGTCTACTGATGAAGTTAGAATTTTGAAAAAAAGACTCTCATTGAGCTCATTCACCACTTAACTTTCTTCAACTATTTAAGCCATCTCCCCCACTTCTGCTAGTGGTTCACAGAGAAGGTCCACCAACACCTTGTCAAGATACAGTTAATTAATGCCATTCTTGTCAGAAAGACCAAAATACGAGAATGAATTAAATTATCTTATCATATTTCCAGCATTACTTTTCTGCACTTCAAGTTATATCGTTCACAAGAAAGCATATCAATTATAATAAACCCTGTGACTGACGACCAATATAGTTTAGTTTAGGAATTAATAAGTATTTTGTTTAAACTGCCATTTGGATGAATAATTACGAATATAAACAAACATTTTTTACTCATAGAATCATTTTAATGACTTTATAAATGCTGGGAACTGATAATCCACTTGTGAACTGAGAGGTGCCACAATGTAATAATGATACATTGTAACTTCAGTTATTCAACGCAAATCCTGTGGCAATAACCCTAAGGCTTTTGTCAACAAACAGAGTTAAGTAGTAATCATTGATTATTTTTTAAAACTACATTGCCGGCTGTCCTTTTCCCAAAAGAAATTGAAGGCCATTAGATTTAAAAGCCTTAATAGCACCATTGGCAGTTTGATTTCTCCAACGAGCTGATTCACTTTTTACACTGACTTTTGTCGACTTTTACAACAATATCATAGAGCATTTTACCTCTCCCACAGCTTCCTTTATATCAATCCTACATAATTTTTGTACTTTTAGAATTACTCCTGAAAAGTCTGAAGCGTACAAGACTTCTCTGCTTCTTCCTTTTGAAAATCGGATTGAACTTGGTGCAGCTACAGTTTAACTGTGCAGCAGCCTCTGTACACTGTACGCTTCTGCATTGTGACCCGTCTCCATTCTCCCCAACACCTCGGGTAAATAATAAAATGATGGGGCATTCAGATCCAGGGCTCTGGCACCATTTTGATGAAGCTGGAAACTACCTATGTTTGTGGTAATAACCTACGTATTTGGGTCTATGTCCAAGAGTTTATTCTTGGCGTCGAGATGTAGACACTACAGTCATCTTGCTATGTTATTACAACATTTACCTTGCTAACATACAGTTAGTGTGACTTCAAGTACAGAATGAATTCTTTAAGTGCATACCAGTTCTGCATAGAGCAATGCAGTCAGTCCAATTTGCCTGCTCTATCCTCATATCCATGTAAGTTTATTTCTGTCAAGTCCTTATGCAGTTAGTCTGGGCTGCTGGACTGCTATTTCAGTAACATTGCCACCAACCCACCATCTCCCCCATTTCTACTTGTGGTTCAAGGAGAAAGTCCATCTTCAGCTTATTACGGCCCCGAGATGTGGTCACTAAATGTCATTCTTATCAGAAAGACCCAAAATGACAGAATGCATTAAATTAACATGTCCTCATTCCCATATTTTCAACACTTTTATCCTGCACTTCCAATCATATAGTTCACAGAAAAATATTTCAACAGTAATATGCCCTGTGACTGACAGCCAATATAGTTTAGCTTAATGATCAATAAACATTCTGTTTAAACTGCAATTCAGAAGAATAATTACCTTTGCAATAAACAATATTGAAATGCAGGCCTGAATCAGTCACAAGAAAGTGACTTTGCAATGTCATCAGAGACTATTAAACACTTAATCTGCAAAAGCACTTTTTCATTGCCAACAGTACAATGAAAATATTTGCATTTAATGTGATCCTATACACATAGCTCTCTGGCTGTTTGTACAGAGGTTGTTTCAAGCAAACCTTTGGCCTCTGTGATACAATCACGACAGTGAATTACTAAGTACAAAATATTGGAACGTTACGAGACTTGGACTGTCCCAAGGCTTCCCAAACCTTTCCCAACATGGCCAAGCTCAAACCTTGAAAATTATCTTGCCCCTTGGTGAGAACTTTCAAAGCAGAGGAGGGAGAGGAGAAGACCGATGAATGCAGGAGACATGGGAGAAAATATCAGAGAGACTGTAGGGCCGGGAAGCTCCATTGTGACCATTGCTGCCTCAGAGCTTACGACTTCACAGGGATCCGAGCTGAGGGCCTACCCTCAATTTAGAAATCCATGCTCTCTGCGATGAGTTGTACTTTATTGGATCAATGCTTTGTAAGAGACATGAAAGACTCCAGTGTAGCAGTGAATTCAGGATGGGGTTTTGTGTTCTGGGATTAAATTCCTGGCATTGATTCCCAACGCTATCTCTGTGCAAGTGTAATGACAACACCGATATCTTTTCTTTATTCCATGTCCTGTAATAAAATCACCTGACCAGCATCACCAAAAATGCCTCATGATTTGTCCTTTGGCCAACCATTGTTTAATCTTTCACATAAAAAATATTCTAAGTGGCTCAGTGGTTAGCACTGCTGCCTCACAGCACCAGGGACCCGGGTTCAATTCCACCCTTGGGTGACAGTCTGTGTGGAGTTTGCACATTCTCCCCGTGTCTGCATGGGTTTGCTCTGGGTGTTTCGGTTTCCTCCCACAGTCCAAAGATGCGCAGGCTAGGTGGATTGGCCAGGCCAAATTGCCCGTAGTGCTCATGGATGTTTAGGTTAGACGTGGGGAAATGCAGTGGTAGGGGAATGAGTCTGAGTGGGATGCTCTTCGGAGGGGCAATGTGGAATTGTTGGGCTGAGTGGTGTGTTTCCACGCTGTAGGGATTCTACTCTATGAGCATCACCTGCAACCACAATGCAGCAAGCATTTGACTAGGATAGAAATGCAATGATGTGTTTCCCAGCTTGCCATAGTCATGTGACCTCTATCATGAGGCTGTCATCACAAGTATCCATCTGATGGTCAGTTCAATAAAGATACAGTAGAAGCAAGACTGTCATCTTGTGGATTTATAACACGGTGTCAAACTGGAGCTTAAATTAAACTGAGTCTGAAAGAGATGTATGGAAGCAAAACTACTAAAAGAAGAATAAAAGCAAAGTACTGTCGATGCTGTAGATTTGAAATGACAACATAAAGTGCTGGAGAACCTCAGCAGGATGTTTAACATCTCTGGACAGAGGAATAAAGTTAACATTTTGAGTCCAATAAGACTCTGTGTCCTGAAGAAGATTTACATCGGACTCAAAAAATTAACTTTGTTTCTCCCTGTACAGTTGCTGCCAGACCACCTGTATTTTTCCAGCACTTTCAACTCTTCTATGGAAAGAGGAAGACAGAAATGTTGAGAGCTGCCAAAAGCCACTAAAAGCTGTGGGAAGTTACAGGACAAGAGCAAAGAAGTGAGCAAAAACTGAAAGCATAGGGTAAGATATGTAGATTCAGATTTTGTTCTCTTCCTGCCAGTCAAAATGAAGGGAGATAGGAAGCAGAAACAGTAGTCTTCCTCATGCTTCTTTTGACTGTGCGTTTGTTATTTATATATTTTTATGATGTATTCTAAAAGACAATTGGAATCTCTTTTGTAATGCAATAAAAATGGATATGATAATGAGATGGTGATATATAGCCTAGTGATATTAGTAGCGAAATGCCAGGTTTGGTGAAGAATGAATGGAATTAACTCCTCTCTCGAGAGAGATCTTCACAGATCTGTATTATGTTTAGTGTTGTACATAAGCGAGTCACAGAACCATACCAGAGTTGGACAGCAGTCATTCATAGGTAAGGAAGAAAGGGTCACATACAATCTGAAGAGATAGTGAGAGCCTAATAATGTAGCAGTCCCTTCCAGGTGCAGGAAAAGAACCCCGAGTCTAATGCCCTTTAGGGAAGGAAACTGCCGTCCTTACCTGGTCTGGCCTACATGTCACTCCAAACCCACAGCAATGTGGTTGATTCTTAATTGCCCTCTGGGCAATTAGGGATGGGCAATAAATTCTGCCTAGCCAGCGATGCCCTCACCCCATGAATGAATAAAAGAAAAGTCCCAAACGTCAAGGCGGTTCAAAATATGAGGCCAGACCAAAGCACTTTGCCATGTGTGTTGTGCACAAATTGGCTGTTGAATTTCCTAGAGCACAACGGAGCCCCTGGGCAGAATCTTCCCAGTCCCTGATCAATGTGAATAATAGCGAGTCAGTTGGGAAAATATGGCAAGATTGGACAAATGAAATTCTTGATGTTGAGAAAATAATGTCCGATTTCCTACCTAAAGTTTTAACAGGGAGACATCAATCTTGTTAATGGATGGTGAGGAGCCAATTTTTCATGTGTTAACATCTTATTACATAATATCACCTCATGTATATGCAGATTGCTATGTGCTATGCAGTGAAGGCAAACTAGAAGAAAGTAATTCTTGATATGTAAGTCTGAGCTTGTACCATGCTGGAGCTTGGTTGAATTATTAAGTTTGCGAAAAACTGGTCAGGTGGTTAACAGTGAGGTTGAGTGTCTTTGGCTACAAGAAATTGGATATTCAAATGGGCAGATAAGTAGCAGACGGAATTTAACCCTGAAAAGTGCAATGCGATACACTTTGGTAGGAGTAATTTGAAAAGGAAGTATTCAATGAGCAGCATGACATTAGGCAGTTCTGTGGAACAAAGGGACCTTGGAGTGTTTTCCTATGGATCTCTGAAGATGAAAGGGCATGTTAGTAGGGTGGTGAAAAAGGCATATGGGACACTTGCCTTTATCAATCAAAGCATAAATTACAAAATCATGGATTCATGGTGGAATTGTATAACACTTTGGTGAGACCACATCTAGAGTACTGTGTGCGGTTCTGATCGCCACATTCCAGGAAGAATGTGATTGCACTGGAGAGGGTGCAGTGGAGATTCATCAGGCTGTAGCTTGCAATGGAAAATTTAAGTTGTGACGAAAGAGTGGATAGGCTTGGGTTGTTTTTGTTGGAGCAGAGAAGACTGAGGAGTGATCTGATTAAGATATAGAAGATTGTGGAGGGCACGGACAGAGTCGACAAGGAAAAGCTATTCCACTTAGTTGAAAGGTCAAGCACGAAGGGACATGGGTTCAAGGTGAGGGTTAGGAGGTTTGGGGGAGAATGTGAGAAAAAACTTTTTGCCTCAGAGGGTGATGATGATCTGGGATATGCGGCCTGGGAGGGTGGTAGAGGTGAGTTGCCTCACATCCTTTAAAAAGTACCAGGATCAGCACTTGGCACATCATAACATTCAAGGCTATGGGCCAAGAGCTGGTAAATGGGATTAGGTTGAAGGTCAGGTGTTTCTCACATGCAGGCCTGATGGGCTGAAGGGCCTCCTCTGCATTGCATGCTTCTATGATTCTTACACGGCAGGCACACTGAATGTCTATCAACCAACTAGCCATGTCTTAGAGTTTGAGGGGGTTAATCCTCAGTCAAGTCCAAGGGGACTATCATCCGTCAGGAACTCCCATTGTAATCTGTCAAGTGTTTCATTTATTCTCAGTCCAGGGTCTTGGAGATGGTCAGTTGCGTGTTGGGACCTGTGAGGTTCATGATCAGATGTTCTGTACCATTGCAGTCTGGGAGTGGGTCATTGTCAGACCTGTAGGTACAATGCAACCGCTCCAGGAATTAGGAGTATGTCAGTTAAGGCACTGATCAGTCAGGGTTGTCTTTTGAATGGTTAGAGGGGTGAGGGGACAGGGGTTCAAAGTGAACAATAGGCCTTCTGAAGATGTGGTTCTGATACTTGGTTTAATCTGTGGAGTTTCCTTGCACTACAGTTCAGACAGAGTATCCTTGCACGCTCTACTCGGCAAAACTGGAGCAAGCAAACAGAGGATGTGATGCATGCTGAAGGGCTGGGAGAGAAGCAGCAATCATCCAAGCAGGAAGCTGAGCACATTAAGCAGGAGGAACACCTCCTTCACCATGATATACTAGTGAGTGTCAGACACAACATTGTATCTGAAACAAAATACAAACTTCAGCCCTATATTTCAAAATGTCTTCACTGGCTTTAAAGTGCACAATTATAGTAAGAGGGTAATGAGGTCAGAAAGGTACTGAATGAATGCATTTTTTTCTATAATGGAGGTTCCGTTACCACATGGACTGCAATGATCTATTCTGGATTACTCAAAATAACCAATAGACATGATCATCAGCTTTAATCCAACAGGAAAGGAAGGAATTTGCTACCACTGGACAGTTTTGTTACAATTCAGAATATTTTCTAAGAATTAGCAACTTGCAAATCTATTTAATATTTAGCAACCAGGAGAAGTGGCAACTGATGATTTCGCTTAATTCACATGCGACACATTAATGGAGATCATTATTGGTGATCCAATTGCCTTCTGCATGTTTCTCCACAAGATTGCAAACAATACAATTGGGTCTTTTGATTATAATTAGTGGCACAATAAAAGTGATACCACCTGAGATTATTCTCAAAACTTTTACTTCTTTTTGAGTATTACTGTACTTTAATGGTTGTGAATTAGAAGAAATTTGTATAGGGTACACTTATGTCAGAAAAATTGTCACTTTCACAGGCAATTTTATATTACTGCTCATTCTATGTGAAGTATCCTCTTTGGCTCAATAGTTGCTCAGCTCTGTTTAACAGAATCATTATCACCGCTCATCATGTTGCACAAGCTGCCTGGTATATGTGTTGCCACAATCCCTTTCCCTCTCAGTATTCAGGTGGAATTTGACTTCAATAAAAATTTGGAATTCAGAGTCTGATGACGACCATGAAACTATTGTTGATTGTGGGCAAAAAAGATCTGATTCACTCATGTACTTTAGAGAATGTGACAATAGAGGGTATTTTATTCCAAAAAAGAAGGAAACTGCCATCCTTAACTGGTCTGAATGACATGTGACTCCAGACCCACAGTGACATGATTGACTGTTAACTGCCCTCTGGGATGGGCAATAATTGCTGGCCTAGCCAGTGACACCCTCATCCTCTGAATGAAATAAAAAAAAGACTCGCAGCAAGTATAGATTGTTTGTATCGCAGTAAATGCTTCATCTAGTGTGGTAGGAATACCACTTTGTCTGTCTTGTGTGAAGTAGCTTTTGTCTTAAACAAGATATAGCTTATTGCATGGCAACAAGTAGATACAAGTTACACTGATGAGATAGGCATTATTGCAGAGACTATGAAAAAGACCAGACATTCAGTCTTACTCCCTTGTGGTTCTAAGCTGTTCTACAACCCCAACCCTCACCATTTCCCCAAATCTATGTAACACCATCATGGCAGGTGGTGCTTAAGGCACTCCTCATCATTTATTATTTCAGTTTCCTCCGCCAACATCTTCCCCCAAGCTTCTTTTTCCATTAGGAATATTCATACATTGATGTATTTAATGGCTTTTGCTGAGAACCCATCTCCTCCCAAATTTCTGTTTTCACAAATTTATGATGTGGAAGTGCCCGTGTTGGACTGGGGTGGACAAAGTCAGACGTCACACGACACCAGGTTATAGTCCAACAGTTTTATTTAACATCACAAGCTTTTGGAGCATAATCACTTCATCAGGTGAAGTTTCCGTCTCTAAAGTACATGAGTGAACCTGATGGCTTTTCCAACAGTCAGCAATGGTTTCATCGTCACTGTAGATTCTGAATTCCAGATTTTTACTGAAGTCAAATTCTACCTGAAAACTGAGAAGCCTGGATAGAGTGGAGAATATGTTTCCACTAGTAGGAGAGACTAGGACCCGAGGGCACAGTCTCAGAGTGAAAGGATGACCCTTTAGAACTGAGATGAGGAGGAATTTCTTCAGCTGCAGGGTAATAAATCTGTGGAACTCATTGCCTCAGAAGGCTGTGGAGGCAAAGCCTTTGAGTATATTTAAGACAGAGATAGATAGTTTCTTGATTGGTAAGGGGATCAAGGGTTATGGGGGGAAAGGCAGGAGAATGGAATTGAGAAACATATCAGCCATGATCGAGTGGTGGAGCTAACGCGATGGGCCAAATGGTCGAATTCTGCTCCGATATCTCATGGTCTTATGGTCTTATGTTTCTCCACTTGGTGGAGGACAGAGGGTGAATTTCCTATTGCGGGAACTAATTCTCAGCTTCTATATCCTTTCTGCTCAAAAGGCTTTCCAACATGATGGATATGTGGTATTTCTCAATCATAGTCCTATTGAATGATGAAGCAGGTTCAGGGGACTGACGCATTACTCATAGAACATAGAACATAAAACTGTACAGCACAGGAATGGGCCCTTCAGCCCATGATGTTGTGCCGCTCATGACACCAAATTAAATTAATCCCTTCTGCCTTTCCTAGGTCCATATCCCTCCATTCCTTGCATATTCTTGTGCATATCTAAAAGTTTCTTAAATGCTTCTGTCGTATCTGCCTCCATTACCACCCCTGCAACGTGTTCCAAAGTCCTACTATTCTCTGTTTAAAAAATTTGCCCTCAAATCTCCTTTGAACTTTCCCCCTCTCATTTTAAATGCATGTCTCCTAGTTTTAGACATTTCAACTCTGGGGAAAAGATTCTGACTGTCAAACCCATCTATGCATCTCATAATTTTTTAGACTTCTATCAAGTCTCCCCTCAGCCTCCGCCGCTCCAGAAAGAAAAAACAACCCGAGTTTTTCTAGCTTCTCCTCATAGCACATACTGTCCAATCCAAGTAGCATCCTGGTAAACCTCTTGTGCACTCTCTCCAAAACCTCCACATCCTTCCTGTAATGTGGTGACCAGAATTGAATGCAATACTTTTAGTGTGGCCGAACCAAAGTCTTATAAAGCTGCAATATGACATGCTGACTCTTGCACTCAATTCACAGACCAATAAAGGCAAGCATTTACCACCCTACCCTTTGCCAGTGGCCATTCTCAGGGATCTATAATCCCCAAGCAACTTGGATCCCAAGATCCCTCTTTATATCAATGCTGTTCAGAGTCCTGCCATTAACTGTATACTTTTTCTTAACAGTTGATCTCCCAAAGTGCAGCATCTCACACTTACCCGGAATAAACTCCATCTGCCATTTCTCCGCACATATCTCCAACTGATCTATATCCCGATGTATCTGTTGACAAACTTCTACACTATCCACAACTCCACCGATCTTTGTATCATCTGCAAACTCACTAAACCACTCATCCACATTTTCATCCAAATCATTTATATATATCACAAACAGCAGGGGTCCCAGCACAGATCCCTGTGGAACACTACTAGTCCCTCACCTTCAGCCTGCAAAACTCCCCTTCTACCATTACCCTCTGGATTCAATGGGCAAGTCAATTCTGAATCCATGCGGCCAAATCATCGTGGATCCCATGCATTTTAATCTTATGGATGAGCCTACCATTAGGGACCTTGTTGAATGCCTTGCTAAAATCCAGGTAGACAACATCCACTGCTCTACCCTCAACGATCACCTTTGTCACCTCCTTGAAAAATTCAATCAAGTTAGGAAGACATGGCCTGCCCTGCACAAAGCCATGGTGACTGTCCCTAATTAGGCCATGCTTTTCCATTTGAGAAACTTTTAGATATGCACAAGAATATGCAAGGAATGGAGGGATATGGACCTAGGAAATTGATCTGTGCTGGGACCTCTGCTTTTCCAAATGTGCGCAAATCCTATCCCTAAGAATTCTCTCCAATAGCTTCCCAACCACGGATGTGAGAATCACCAGTCTATAACTTCCTGGATTATCCCTATTTCCCTTTTTAAACAAAGGAATACCTTTAGCTAGTTATCAGTCCTCCAGGCTGTCTCCAGTGACTAGCAAGGATACAAAGATCTTGGTCAAGGTCGCAGCAATCTCCTCTCTTGCTCCTCTCAATAACCTGGGGTTGATACCATCAACCCTGGGGACTTATCCATCTTGATGTTCTTCAAGAGACCCAACACCACTTCTTTCCTGATCTCCAAATGCCCTAGCATATTAGTGTGTTCCACACAAATCTCATTATCCTCCATATCCTTCTCCTGGGTGAACACTGACTCATTTAGGATTCCATCCACATCCTCTGCTAACAAGCACAAGTTTCTTCCTTTATCCTTGAGTGGTCCAACATTCTCCCTTTGCTATCCTCTTGTTTTTAATGTATCTATAGAATGCCTTAGGATTTTCTTTAACCCTACTTGCCAATGTCATTTCATGGCCCCTTCTTGCTCTCATAATTCCCTGGTTGAGTTCTTTCCTGCTTTCTTTATCTTCCTCACGGGCCCTGTCTGATTTTAGCTTCCTAAACCTTATATATGTTTCTTTTTTCCTTTTGACTAAATTCACAACCTCCCTCGTTATCCAAGGGTCCCTTACGTTGCCACCCTTGACCTTCCTCCTTACTGGAACATGCCGGTCTTGAACTCTCCCCAGCTGGTCTTTAAACAATTCCCACATTTCAAATGTGGACTTGCCTTATAACAGCTCCTCCCAATTAATACTCCTTAGCTCCTGCTTAACACTGATATAATTTGCCCTCCCCCAATTTAGTTCCTTGCCACAAGATCCTGAATTATCCTTATTCATAGCTGTCTTAAAACTTAAGGAGTTATCATCACTGTTTTCAAAATGCTCTCCCACTGAAAGGTAGGTCACCTGGCCAGACTCATCAGCCAATATAAAGTCCAGTATGGCTCCTCCTCTAGTTGGACTATCTACATACTGTTTCAAGAAACCCTCTTGGATGCACTTAACAAATTCTGCCCCATCTAAGCTTCTTGCTCTAAGAGAGTCCCAGTCAATATTGTGGAAGTTAAAGTCAACCCACTATGACAATTCTATTTTTATTGCATCTTTCCATAATCTGCCCACATATTTGTTCCACCATGTCTTGGTGGCTGTTGGGTGGTCTACAGTATAATCCCATCAGAACGATTGCACCCACCTTATTTCTGAGCTGTACTCATATTGCCTCAGTGGATGAGCTGTCCAGTATGTGTTCTCTGAGGGCAGATGTAACATTCTCCCTGATTAGTAATGTGACTCCTCCACCATTTGACCTTACTCTCTATCTTATCGAAAACAATGAAGCCCTGGAACATTGAGCAGCCAGTTCTGTCCCTCTCTCAACCAAGTCTCTGTAATGGCCACAACATCATAGTCCCATGTGCTGATCCAGGCTCTCAGCTCATCTGCCTTCGCTATAATACTTCTTGCATTGAAACAAACACACTTCAGCCCATTGTTACAATTGTGTTCATTTACCTGTCTCTGCCTGTCCTTTCTTTCTGACTTACTGGTCCTAATATGTACCTTCCCCTCAATCCCTCCACTTGCTGGCCTGCTGCTCTGGTTCCCAGCCCCCTGCCACTGGAGTTTAAACCCTCCCGAATAGCACTAGCAAACCTCCCTGTAAGGATATTGGTTCCCCTCTGTTTAGGTGCAACCTATCCCTCTTGTATAGGTCACCCCTGCCCCAGAAGAGGTGCCAGAGATCCAATACTCCTGCTCCTATGCTCCAATGTGCACTCAGTAAATGCTCAGGAAGAAACTCGTTTGTGATTTCCTTCCTATGGATGGGAAAGGAAATTCAGTAAGGATGCTGTGGGATATTACTTGTTATTCTGATTCACTGCTTTCTGTCTTAGGTTTTCAAGGGTGAAGAATGCACTAGATATTTCAGATCTAGGCTCTGCTCTGATTACTGATGAATTCATCTTAAAACCAATGCAGACACCCCAGGAAATGTACTACACTTGTTCCTTGAGATTGCACATGCAAAGATACTTGGCTGAGCGCTGTGTTTAATTGTCAAAGATTCAAAGGACTTAGAACATATTTTCTTTCCAATCATGAGTATGTGCTAGGCTGCCTTTAGACTCAAAAAGACAAACAAGCTGCAAAGATGTGTGAATTATTTTCAATCACATAGCAAGTCTTGAGAATGGCTCAGCACTTGAGCTCTTTGTTAAATGCATGGCAGGGGCTCATAGAAGAACACATTACTGAACAACCATTTTTGATTGGGACAAGTTTTACATAGTTCAGTGTCCAAAAGCATCTTTGATTCAAAAGATTGAAAACAAAAATGAAAACGTTGAAAAGGATATCAAGTCCTTTAGCAATTGTAAATCAGAAATCTGAATGTAATGATATTTTAGACATCTAACTGAAGTGGTCAGTGGATGATCAATGGATACATATCCAGATCTCAATTATTCAATGGTTTTTCTTCATTTTTCATTCATGGGACACGGGTGTCGCAGGATGGCCAGCATTTGTTACCCATCAGTAATGGCTAGTTTTCTTTGACAATGTGACATGTTTCCTTTGCTTTGATTTCTGCGGATGCTGCAAATCAGAGACAGAAACAGAAATTGCTGGAAAAGCTCAGCAGGTCTCGCAGCATCTGTGGAGAGAAATCAGAGTTCACGTTTCGTGTTGAGTGATACTTCCTCAGAACGGTTCCTCAGCGTTCTGAGGAAGGGTCACTCGATGCAAAATGTTAACACTACTTTCTCTCCACAGACGCTGCCAGACCTGCTGAGCTTTTCCAACAACTTTTGTTTTTTGTTACTGTGAATCTGATTGCGGCCCTGAATTTCTTTGTGTTAATAGTGCTTTCAGGCCAGAGCCAGTGTCATACCTTACATCTCCTAATTTATTTTCCACTGCTGCATCGGAGCTTTAACATGGCTTTGCGGATGTTGCTAAACAACTTTACTGATTGTCTGGTTCATGTGCCACTATTGCTCATCTTGGTGAATGCCCAAATACCTTCGCACACTCCAACATTTTACTCCACCTGTTACCTTGTTGCCCACTGACTTAACCTGTTAACATTTTTCTGTTTCTGCGTCATCCTTGCAACTTACATTCCCACCCAGATTTGTATCATGAGCAAATTTGGATACACCACTATTCATCTCTAATTTCAGCCACAGTATTGATGTTAAATCGCTAGGATTATTCAACTAATCTTTGCATTGCTCCGCTAATTGCAACCTGCCAGGCCAAGACCATCACAAACGAGAGCAAATGTTACCATCACCCTTTGGTTTTCAAAGCCACTTAACATAGTTAAATCCTTCATCATTATCATTATCTTGGTAGGTTATCATTGACTAAGAATCGAGACAGACCAACCGCATAAACACTGTAGCTACATAAGCAAGTCACAAGTTAGGAATTCTACACTGAATGACAAACTCCCGTTTCCCCAAATCCTATCCATCATCGACAAGGCAAAAAGAACTGTGACAAACACTCCCCACTTGCCTGGATAAGTCTAACTCCTACACTCAAGCAGTTCAACACCAACTAGGACATGTCTCCCCTTTCCCATCTACTGCCTTAAGGATTCACTTGCCTCATCATGATCAAGCATGATTGCTGTGTTCCCGAGGTACCGGGGGAGATCGGGGAGGGGGTAGTTTCAGCAGCAGCGATGGTATCTGTGACGGTGGCAGCGAAAACAGACAGCAGAGCGAGAAAAGCAGAGGAATCATCAAAGATTTTCGAACTTTTAACTTATTCCTTTATTTTCCTAGTTTAAACTACAAAAGACTTTAATGTAAACTATTATCTATTTCTCTGTTTTTCTAAGATTCTATGAAGTAATGCTTAACTTTTTAGCTGTCATTTCTCTAACTACTTTTTTACCTAAGTTTTTTTGTACCTAGGTACCTTGGTACCTAAGATGGCACTGTCTGTGGCAATATTATGCCTATTTCACTCCTGTACTCCTATACTTGAGTACGTGACATAAAGATCTAAAATCTAAAATATTAGAAGATGCCAGACCTGCTGAGCTTTTCCAGCGGTTTCCATTTTTGTTTCCGATTTAAACATTCAAAGTTCTTTCAGTTTTTATTGATTATATCAGGAGTCTTCATTAATCTGATCTTTTCTATCCAATTCCTTATGAGCAGTCTCCAGGTCTGTCACTTTCTGCAAAGTGCCAAGTCTGTTGAATTACTCAGCTTCTGGCTACATGAGCTGCATTAGCTGCATGGCCAGTATTTATTTCTTCAGGTTAACAGCACACATCTTCACTTATTAACTTACATTATCCATCATATTAATTGAGCCCATGAGATGGCAGTGTGGCCAATAAGGCTTTTGTTGCAAATACATTTTATGCAATGAATTATAAAATAGATCAAAGACTGCCCTTGCTGGAACTTAATTAGATTCCCAATATATCCTTTTATAGCAGCATTATATAAAGCCATGTCATAATTCAATCTATAAATAATTTAAAGTGTTTACGACACACGAACTGGCAAAGGAATTCTCGGTACGGTTTTCAAAATTCTAGTGTTATTGAAAAACTCACAATATTATTTCTAAATGAATTCTAAATTATGGCTTCTTTGAGGCTAAACAAGAAATCTATCAGGCTGAAATGAATTAATGCCTTAAAGGAAATATCAGTGCATTTGTTGGCATAATGCTGCTCAGTCAGCCAGGCATTTTCTTTTCTTTAACACTGCTTTCACCTATTAATGTTTGGAGCCTTTTAAGTACTGTTGTAACACAGATGAAATCTTATACATTACATCACACTGCTTCTGACCTGGATCTTATTTTTGTGCTATTCCCCACTGGAAAACAATGTCAATAGTAGACAAAATGTGGTTAAAAACTCAAAGTCACAAGTTGGAAAGGACCTGGAAAAATTAGTTGTTGAGCTTAAATTTGGGATTCTACATGGCATGATAAAGCATGGAGTCTGCATACACAGTTCAAAAGCCCAACAACTTATGCTGAGTCAGGGGTTCCCAATGTTGAGAGTTTACCCTTCAATGAACCCTCAGTTGCGGTACATGTCAATGATGCCAGACAACACTTGTGGAATCGGGTATGCAAGGCTGTTGTGACATCCACATTGCGGAGGTTGAAATCAGGGATGAGTGCGGATGCCAAACTTGAAGACAAATGTTTCAGAGCTTTGTGACTCCTTTATATAATGGATTATATAAGGGTATATCTCTGAAATCACATGTAAAGCATTATGGTAACCTCATTGACTGACAACTTGTGTCATAGAAAGAAGTCTCTATGGTAAAGTAGAAGACTGCATGCACTTTGAGTGGCATAGGTGCTTTGTTATATGAACATCACAAGTTGGATGGTCAACCATGATCATATTGAATGGTAAAGCAGTCTTGGAGGGCCAAATGGCCCATTCCCGTTCCTACTTTCTATGTTTCTGTCAAGAACCTCCAACCGATCCTTTGGGAGGGACTCACAAAAGGAACAATACTTTCCCCACCCTGGAGCTGAAATAACCAGAAAGTTGGGAAAGAAATAGCCCGAGTCAAAGAAATCGAATCCCAAGGTTACAAAACCATTTCCCGATTTTCCCTTTAAGTTTTAAACACTGCCTTCAGAATCTCACTTTTGAGTGGCGACTAGCATATTTCCATTTATTTCCACCTCAGTAGCCCAAATCTCCTCATTCGTATAACTCCCTCCTCTCCCACTCAGAGTCTAGACAGTATAATGTGCCGAGATGTGAACCAGGCACCAGTTACCCTAATAGTGCCCTCGGTGCTGCCTTTTCGCTCACTCGGATCAAGTCCCCCTCTACATCAACACAGACAGCTATTCCACCCACTTACATCTCCCATAATACCCGCCTGTCTCATTTCAGGAGAAAGCCAGCCCAGAACAGAGCAGAAAGAATGAAAAAGGGCTGTTGGCTGCCTGGTATTTAGCTCCCCTCTCTCTTTGAGAAGAGTATCTTGGCTGTGACGACTTTGGGCAGCCGACTGCTATGTCCAAGCCTTTGGATTAGCCTCAGAAGCTGCCCTTGGCTTACTGGGTCCCCCTGAGCAAAGGCTATCCCTTGGCTTGATAGAAGCCCACTGACAACCAAGGCAAGCTTCCTGCTTTCGTGGGCTATGCCAGACACTAAGGCGAGACAGTAATAATTTGAGCCCAATCTGTCTGGATGAGGGGACAAAAATCAACAAGACAAGGCAAAGCCATGCAAGGTACAAGTGCTGTGAGCATTCTGATAGGCTCATAGAGAGCATACACTTTAACAGCAAGCGAAGAGCCCAGAGAGGAAGCCTGGTCCAATCCATGAGCTGGGTCCCTGTGTGTGTTCAATTTGTTTGCAGCAACATTATGCTGACAGTTACCTGTGCAGCCTGAGATACAGCAATGAAGTGCTGAAGCTTCTTGTAGGTGGACTACAGATGTGCTTTGAGGGTTCTTGGACGCTGGCACATGTCTGATGCAAATGACCGTGGATGTGTGATACATGTTGCCCATGCCTGTGGAGTGTGCTCTGATTTGCCTGTAATTTTTCCTGATCTCTTCTGCTTTTCTGAAAAGTTTCGATCATTGGAAATTATGTTTTGGTGCTTTTTGAACACTAAACTATATTCCAAATTTTAACCATTTTTTGACCTCTGAAATGTTTCAACAGTCTTCATCTTTGCAATGGACCTATGACATATACATTTATTTCCAATATTCCTAATGTTGATATGAATTCACAGAAATATCACAGAAGTGTTACGGTACAGGAAGTGGCCATTAACTCAGATATCCTCTCAGCTTTCTTCTGTCCAAGGAGAGCAGTCCCTAGTTTTGCAATCTATTCTCATAACTGAAGTTTCTCATCCCTGGAATCATTCTTGCAAATTTCTTCTATGCTCCCTCTAATGCTTTCACATCTTTCCAATAATGTGGCTTCCAGAGTGTATGCATTACTCCAAATGAGGTCTAACAAGTATCTTACATAGGTTCATCATAACCTCGCTGCTCTCGTATTCTATGGCCCTGCTTAAGAAGCATGTAATACTGCATGCTTTAGTAAGTGTACTTTCCTCCTGAACTTCCATCTCCTATTATCTTTGCATATAAACACCCAGTTCCCCTTCTCCTCTATCCCATTTATATTTGTATCCTTTGTTTTATATTTTCTATCCATGTCCTTCCGACCAAAATGGATCACCTCTTACTACTCTGCATTGAACTTCACCTGCTACGTATCTGCCCACTCTAACTTTTGTTTTTAGAATCCCTACACTGTGTAAACAGGCCCTTCGGCCCACCAAGTCCACACCAACCCTAAGAGCATCTCCCCCCAGTCCGATCCCCCTATAACTCACCTAATCGAAACATCCTTGGGCACTATGGGCAATTTAGCATGGCCAATCCACCTACTCTGCACATCTTTGGACTGTGGGAGGAAACCAGAGCACCCGGAGGGAACCCACACAGACATGGGGAGAATGTGCAAATTCCACACATTACAGTCGCCCGAGGGTGGAATTAAATCTGGGTCCCTGTCGCTGTGAGGCATCAGTGCTAGCCACTGAGCCACTGTGCTGCCTCTAAAATGTCAATGTCCTTTTGAGGTCCCATACTTGTTCTCCTCACAGATTACAATTCTCCCAAGTTTCATAAAATTTGCAAGCTTTGAAACTGTCCCCTGCACACCAAGGTCTAGATTGTTAATATATAAAGGAAAACCACTGACTCCTGGAGAATTCCAATACAGACCTTCTTCCCAGCTGAAAAATTAAGCATTACTCTCTGTTTCCAAGTACTCAGTTGATTTGGCACTTACGTCGCTGAGCTGGGCAAAGAAGATTTGCTTAGGCAGTCAGAACTCAGGGATCCTAAGCAAAGTGGTAATTGGATTGTGACGATACGAATGGAGGTGATATGGACTGTGCATGGCTTTGACTTTGGGAGAAGAACAATTGGAGGAGTTCTTCTATCACAGTTCTGGATTCTATTCATTTTCTTTTCCTGCATTGTCTCACCTTCCTTCTACTGCTGAAAGGCGTTTGCTTCTGAGATGCCAACCAGAAGGTTGCATGGAGAACCAAGCATTGTGCATGGATCCACTCCTCTGCATTTGTCAGTACATCTCCCACTCTCCTGCGGTGACATGTCCCTTAATTTTCTCCCCAGAGTTGGGATCTCCTGGCTGAATCAGCGGCAGCAACAGAGACCGTGCAAGTGAAATAGCAGTAGTGTCAGTATCACTGGAGATAACAGGCACAGAAGTGGTGGAGATATCGGTGGTACAAACAGCATGGTGAGGAAGATGGCTACAGCGTAGATGGAGGAGAAACTTGAAACAGTGGATGAAGTGGAAGTGGCTGGCTAATGCAATGGTAGCAGGGAGAGGAAGAGTAGCAAGAGGTGGAGCCGATTGAATCATCAGTGGAATTGGTAATGGTGTTGGAGGCATGAGGAGGTGATCAGCGAAAAATTGAAAGGAAGGGCAACATGCCTGGTGAAATAGATGGAGTGAGAGAAGCTGTTGAGCACAAATGTCTTGGCTTATTCTTTTATTCCCATTATAAGAGATAGGAATCTGCACTGATATTCTCACAAACAAGTCTGCTTTCTAGCAATCCCACTTAATGCTGAATGATCACATTTAAGTAGTCATGATCAATTCCACAAATGTAAGAAGCTGTAAAAGCTTTTGAATGCTAAGGAATGCTTCTATGATTCCCAACGGATATAGATCATGAGATTAAAAGATATATCATGGAGTGGTGTTGATGACAAAGGAATACAGTTTTTTTCTAACAAAATCCATGTTGTTTTACATTTTATGATTTACTGACTATTTTGACTGCAAATCAAACACAAATTGATGTCAACACTTTCTAGTAGATTTGCATGCAATTGTAGTTACTGTATTGTTTTGGGCCAGGCCAAACACCCTCAAAACATGTCAAGGAGATAGCACAGACCTTAACTTTTATGTTATTTAAAGGCAATGCAAGGTACTGTGCTCCAGATGTGATTCAATTACTCAAACTACTAGGCTTTAAGCAAAACATTATTCTTACACCACAGTTAAATACAAACAGGCAAAGAAGAATTGGCAATAACTTTAACTCTATTGAAGTAATGATTTATTGTCACTTGTGTTTACAGAGAATAATACAGTAAAATACAGTGAAAAGCTTCAACTGTTGTCACAATCCTGCACCATTTTGAACAGTTTAAGAATAAAAAGACATGGCTAAAAGAGAGTCCATCTTCATTCTATGCTGTAAGTCCTGAACTGGTTCACCATGACACCCGCACTGCCATCCTCCTCTACCACCTCGCTGTCACCTGTGCTGGACCCACCAACGACAGAGTCACCACTCTTCAGGTGCCATCTCTTTGTCACTGGGCCCACCTCACTGATGCCAGGTCCATACTCGCCTCAAAACCCTGGCTCCATGCTGTGATCTTGCTGATAATTAGGAGTTCCCCCACTCCGGGCCTACCACAACCAGAAGTCCCTGGCTCTGCTGCAAGGCTAGGCCACCAACACCTCACCAAAATGTCCGCTCTGCCTGCCCTTCTCCGCCATGTCACCTACGCCGCTGCCACCGACAAGAAGAAGATGAGTAAAAAGATAAAGAAAAAAAAAGAAGACAAAAAAGATCAGGAAAGAAGGGAGGAAGTGGCCAGTCTGGAGACGGTCGGGCCCGGGAGCCTGAAGTGCACGAGGCACTGGAATGAACGTGAAGAAGTCTTCAAAGTTTATGAGAGAATATACATATCAAAAAAAGCTTGAAAGATGGGCTCCTCTGATTGGCAAATAGAATAACCAAGGGCTGACCAAATAGAGATCTTTGGCATTATAAATGATGGTGTGGATACAGAAAGAGTGTTTGCCCTTGTAGGGGAGGCCATCAACATTTAAAAAATTGCCAAAAAAACTTAAGTATATAAGATTGCATTGAGAAGGAAACAGGGTGGCACAGAGGCTCGGTGGTTAGCTTGAGTGCCACACAGCACCAAGGACCCAGGTTGCATTCCACCTTCAGACAACTGTCTATATGGAGTTTACATGTTCTCCCTGTATCTATGTGAGTTTCCACCAGGTTCTCTGGTTTCCTCTGCAGTCCAAAGATGTGCAGGCTCAGTGGATTACCCTTGGGAAATACAGGGTTACAGGGTTGCTCTTCAGAGAGTTGGTGTGGACTAGATGGGCTGATTGGCCTGCTTGTAGGGATTCTATGATCCAGAGCATGTATATGAGGCAGATGGTTATGATGATAACTTGGATGAGGAAAGATGGGAGGGCGTTCAAACACAGCATAAGCAACATGGATTCTTTGGGACAAATAGTTTGTTTTTGCTCCACATATTCTGTGTGCAATTTATTTGCAACGCAAACAGCTAAAAGCTATCCTTATTTCCAGTAGATGGAGTGTCAACATTAATGCAACCAGAAGAAGCTTGTCGCTATATAATGAGTAAACCAATCGAAATGATTGATTGAATCATGAATAAACAATCATTCACTTTGTGCAGAATAATTCATCACACTCATCTCAATTAGTAATTGCATCTGGACTCAGAGGCTTAGTGACACCAAGTAGTAATTGTGATGGCTTTCAGTGTTTTACTGACCAGAAACTAAAGTAACTTTTGAAAATAATAACAAGAGAAACACCAATGGATGGTTTGGCCATCCAAACCTATCATGTAGCCACATTGCAAAATGTGCACACAAGGAGGGACGGATGTTCTGACCATGATATAGTTGATAAGAAAAATCTTTGTCTGATGCTTTTGAGCAGTGATACAGAAAACAGGAAAGCTTGTTTCAATATTCTTCAGGAGGGTTGTTCTTAAAGCACATGGCGAGAGCCTGTTTCTCTTGGCAGGAGTACATGGGGATGGTCGTGTTGTGGTAGTGATACAGAAATAGTCATTCACAGGCCTGGACTTCTGCTGTGTAGACATGATTTCAAATGCTATAATGTCAACTCATGGGGTTTAAAATCAATTTATTGATGGTGCTTTAATTAATAATGATCCTGAAATAATAGGCCTGTCATAAATATCCATCTGGTTGACTATATTGTCCTTCAGAGGAAGAAGTATAATATCCTTCACCAACTCCACTCTATCCTGTCCCTCACTCCATGACACAGACCAATACTAGCGTAGTTGATTGTTAACTACATTCAGAACTGGTTAATTGAGGCTATGTCTTGTAGGCAGTTCACCAACATCTGTTCGAAGGCAGTTAGGAATGTCCAAGAAAATGATGACCTTGTCAACAATGCTCACATCCTAAGATCAAATAGGCACAGACTTAAGATAATTTGTAAAATAATCAGAGGAACATGAGAAATCGATACTGAAGCAACTCAAAGCAGTTCCTGCAGGAAGAACCTAAAAACATTCAGGAATTGGGCTGGAAATGACAAGTATATTTGAGTCACTCACAAGCGGGCAAAGAGCATTGACAGAAAGTCAGAATCCAGACAGCGCTCTTTGACATTCAATGGCATTAACGTCACTGAATTCCCCTGCCAACAACATCCTGGGGATCACCATTGATCAAAAGTTAACTATACCAAAACAGGTCAGAGGCTAGGAATCCTGCTGTAAGGGATTCATCTCCTGACTCCTCAATGCTGTCCACCATCTACAAGTAGTGCTGTGGAAGAGCCTCAACTTGCTTGAATCATTGCAGTCCCCACAACATTCAAGAAATTCAGTACCATTTAGGACAAGGTCGCCCACTTAAGCACAAGTTCAGCATCCCATTAAGCACACTCAACATTGAATCCATTCTCCACTGATGCTTTGTTGCTGCAGTGTGTACCATCTTTAATTTGTACTGCAACAAGTCAATGACAACACCTTCTGAACAACAATAACATAGGTATCAAATGAATGGGGACAGCAACACCAGCAAGTCCTTCCAAGCCACACATCATCCTGACTTGGAAACATATTGTTAGCCTTCACTGTTGTTGAGTTGTTGAGTTGTTATGATCTCAATTGATGGTCATACTGGACAAGACAACTCCCAGAGTGAGACCTGGCTTGATAGATCATGTTATTTTTCTTTCTGTTTACTGTAGACGTCAGTCGTTCAACATATTTACAAAAGACTGCCAATGTACTTTTAACAAAAGAAATAATAAAGTTTATTACACAAAAGAATGAAAGATTCCAGCCTCTTACACTAACAATAATCTTATAGACAGTCAATCCTTAGTGATGGGTAAGCTTGAACTCCCCAGTAAAACTTTGTTCAGTTGGCGCATCTGTAATTGGTTTTCTTTTTGCCAAATGCCTGTGCAATTATTCAATGCTATTCTCTTCAAATGATCTATCTCCATAAGATCTTTAAGCAAGCTATGAATTCAGCTCACTATCAATACCAGGTATGTGTCCCTTAACCTCACGTCTTCAATAGCCTCATCTCTGACATCTCCACTGCTTTCGGCTACTGGAGTTTTCTTCGAAGCAACTCACTCCTCCTGTGCTGATTATTTTGGCGACCTCTAACAAGCACGTCTACTATTACAAACCATCTCTCTTAATGAATCCATGTCTATCTAAATGAAACTGCTTCTGGTACCTCTTCTGTCTTGCCATGGGTTATAAAGCTCAAGTCAGCAAACAACTTAGCAATTATCTCTCTGGCATGGCTTTATGACAATATATTACAAGTCTACACTACAGAGTCAAAACCCTGGAGGTGCCTCACGGACAGCATTGTTGATATTTAGAATGGGAACTTGTGATTAGTGGTGTGCCACAGGGATCAATGCTGGGAGGCTTCAATTATTTATACAATATATAAATGATTTGGATGAGTAAAGTGAAGGCACTATAACTATCTTTGTGGATAATGCAAAAAAATCCAAGTATCTAACCACATAAGTACTACTGATGTCAATCACATGTAATATTGAAAATATCTGGAACTAACAGTGACACATTTTATTGGCACATAACTCGCAAGTTTAAAATGCCAAAACCCCCAGTAAATTAGAACGAAGTGATTCTCCTGCAACAATGCGCTATTTCTTTTCACACAGGCATGATTTGTCGACAGGTACACTTTTCACTGAGTGATAAATAGTTTATCATTTTAAATTGAAACTAACAAATGTCCATTATAAGGTCACCATGAGGGATTCAGAATGCTTTAAAGAGGACATGAGGGACAACTTTTCCACACAGTGGGTGGTTCATAGATGCAAAGAATTGCCAGAGGGAGTAATAGAAGCAGGTACAGTAACAACATTTAAAAGACATTTGGACAGATACATGAATAGGAAAAGCTTAGATGGATATGGGCCAAATGCAGACAAATGGGACTAGCTCAGTTTGGGAAAACCTGGTAGGTATGGACGAGTTGGACCAAAGGGTCTGTTTCCCGTTGTATGATTCTATGACTCTCTTTCTTAACCTCTCCCCTTGCTTGAGGGGCAGAGACCCACAGGTTAAGCCACCTCCAGTCAACTCTCTCTAATGAGAGAGCAGCCCTATGGTAAGACTAAGGCGACTTTATGTTTTACCTTATGGAGCATTCATATAAAAGAGTGCAAAAAATTACAGATGCTAGAAATTGAAATATAAACAGAAAATGCTGGAAAAACTCAGCAGGCCAGGCAGCATCTGCGGAGCGGGAATTAGAGTTGGGATTGTGTCTTCTCACATTCTGACAAAGGATCACTGATCTGTGTCTCCCTCTGAACTAATGGCCAAGCATTTAGGATACTTCCCAAACCTACTGGAGGAATGAAAACCCATTTTGCAAGGCCTTCAGCAATCATTCCAACTTCTTTTGAGTCTCTCATTCCCATTCAGCAAGAAAGCCAACTGGCATCTGATTTGGTACAACAATAAGCATGATTTTGAAAAAGTAAAGTTAAGGCATGGAGGAAACAAATAACTTGCTAAACATATTCCATACTGTTCAACCACACTTTGGTTCCCAATTCTAGAGGATGTGAGAGAGGGAATCAAAGGAGTTGGGGAAATAAAGGGTCTGAAAACAAGAGAAGTATCACATCTATAATTTCTCTCCCTGGCCCTGCTAACATATTATAAAACTTTATTTTTTGAAATAATTAGAGATGCCTGCTGAATTGCAAGTGCTATAGAGTCATAGAGTTGTAAACCATGGAAATGGACCCTTCAGTCCAACCCGTCCATGCCGACCACATATTCTAAATTCATCTAGTCACATTTGCCAGAGTTTGGCCCATATCCCTCTAACCCCTTCCTATTTATATACCCATCTAGATGCCTTACAAATGTTATAATTGTACCAGCTTCCACCACTTTCTCTGGCAGCTCATTCCATGCACATACCACCCTCTGCATGAATAAGCTGCCCCTTAGGTTCTTTAATATCTTTCCCCTCTCACTTTAAACCTATGCCCTCTAGTTTTGGACTCACTTACCCTGGGAAAAAGATCTGGGCTATTCACCCTATCAAGTCACCCCTCAGCCTCTAACACTGCAGGGAAAATAACCCCAGCCTATTTAGCTTCTCCCTATAGCTCAAACCCTCCAACCCTGGCAACACCCTTGTAAATATTTTCTGCACCCTTTCACACTGTGACCATCAATAAAGCAATGCTGCCAAAAAACTAGTTACAGTAAACCGTGAAGTCAATTAATTGTTATTTACATGGCAACTTACTGTACAATGTTTTTATGTAGCTGTCAGAAATATTGCAATTCTTTTCACTGTTCATTAACAACCATTGAAAGCAAGCAGATCACAAACTCCTTAAGTAACATTTTAGTCTCTTAGCAGATTTCATTCAAGCTATATTTCAGGTACACAAGGCTTAAGGGACTTAAACTTTTCTGCAATTAACTAAGATAAAGTACTCTTATACTTGTTTACTGATGGAAAATTGAAACAATGTCATTTTTAAAAATTAAATGTGACACTCACTTGGTTTCGAAGCCAATACAAGTATGATTGACTAAAAGAAGATAATAAAATTCAATTAGTTTCTTTCCAACTATGAAATTTGTAATTAAGATTAAACCTGATATTTTCTATCAGGTTACATTACTTTCATACATCCTTATCCGTCTAAGGCATATTCCACTGCTTTGGCAAAGAACAAAATCTCAATGTTAATTTCTTTATAATAGTTTGACCCTTTCTTTGGGATAAGAGTTTATTTTACTTGCTGGGGTCTCTCGACATCCATATTTGAAATTGTGGATCAGGTGACCTACTTTGATGCAGCAAACAGGACTTTTCAGGACAAATTTTGTGTAACAAAAAAATCTGGCCAAGGTTTTGCCATTTCTGCTGTACCCTTCTACCTAATTCTTGTGGAGGGGGGAGCTGGGATGGCAGTGGAGAGGTCAGCACATAAGTATAATCCATTTGTCATTGCTTTTACAGAAATTGACCAAGTATTCAACTAGTTTTGATGATTTATGAATGTGTTTCTGTGTCTGGATATTCTCTTGCTCAGATACTAAATTCTCTGTTCAATAAACCTTAAAAGCCCCCATACTCTCTTGTCCCATTCACAATGGCTGCAAGAATGTTACCGAATTCAGTAGAAAATGTTTCAAACGTCAGGGTAAATGTATCTCTAAACTCTTCCAAAGGCAAGCTTTGACCATATCTATCTTACAAATGTCATTCTCCAGCTTTGCAATATCAGCCAGGTGTATCACTTGTCAGGGGTATGCTCAGTATTCCCAAATTTTAGTTGGTGATGTCAGTGGGTTAGGAATCATGAGCACACATTCAGGAAATTAACCTTTACCACTTCTTTTGTCATCTTAGAAAATATATATTGTTAGATTGTGGCCATGCATGACAAGGTTGCTATTTATTTCCCAGTTGCCAAAAATGAATGGTTCCTAGGGACAATACAGAGGGGACTTGTTACTCATCCACGTTTGTAAGGGACTAGAATTGCATACAAGTCCAAGTTGTTAAAGACAGTGGTTTCCTTACCTGAAGATCAGTCATGAGCCAGATGGGTATTTAATGCAATCCATTAGAGTCATCTTTACTTTTACGGTAAAGTGTAACATTTCCAGGTTTAAAAACAAGCATTGATTTAAATTCTCAGATTGTCATGCCAGGATTTGATTTTACCACTAGTTCTTTTTCATGACAACAGAATTTTTCAAAGCACTTTGAACACAAATGATATTTGTTTTAAATGTAACCAGATGAAGAGTCTTTACAAATGAGCTGCTAATTGTTGCAACTTATCAACCATTGTGATGACAAGATCAAAAAGTATTTCATTGATTCCTGAAAAGCATGGTGGAGGTAATGACCCTTGAAGAAACAATTGGATTTACAAATGATGGGTCATTAGGATGTATTAAGTTAGACAAAGTATTTTACCATCTCCATTTCCTATGCATGTCCAGAAACAAAATCATTACTCAAACAATCTGATTGATAACTCATTTGTAGTTGGTGTCAAGTTTTTCATTTACTTAATTCTGATATAAGAACAACAGAAGAAAAGAATGCCAAGGCAAGACATTATAAGCACCAATAACAACATCTAATATCTAGTTTCACTTGGTTCATTTACAACCTATTTCACATTGCTTCGGTTTCTGAACATGAATGTACTCAGACTTTCACTTGTTGGCAATGTAATATTTTGTCAATTAACTTGTTAATCAAATAATTACATTTCCCCATTCACAGATCTAGGAAATTGTGTTTTGTCTAACCAAACCCCTATCTGTAATGCAACAAACTCTAATGGAAGAATAAACTATTGACTCTTTCCTAACATTGACCCATTGGTAAAAACAGATAGCCAATATCCTAAGGAGTGATCAGCTGCTCTTGACTTGTGTAGACCTCATGGACAAATCGTCAGCTAATTAAAGATAAATAAAGCCCCTTGGCCTAACATACACCCTACTTGGCCCTAATGTTCCCTCACTGCTGTATCCAGCTGTTTCTTAAATAATTCTGCAGTTGTTACCTTCATAAGATTGGTCAAGAACCAATTAATTACATTGATCATGACTTCCAGATGGTTGATAAGTTGGTCCATTGTCCACTGCATCTGTAAAGATTGTTGACAGATTGCTGCACTCCAAACTAGTTAACTTATACTTTCCAAAAGCTTCATTGAGAATGAAGTGGTTTTGGACATCTTGAATCTCAATTAGGTGCTTTCTAAATTCAAGTGCTTTTTTGCAGTGTTAGTAGTTTAATTGTTCTGTGAAAAATCTTGTTGGTCTTGTTGGTAACTGACCTATGGGCATTGGATATGTTCAACAATCTTGTTGGTAACTGACCTATGGATACTGTGCATGATTGCTTATGCCTGAAAAATGACTCAGGGCTATAAACACAAAAAGACCAAACTGGAGCTCAGGAAAGCATGGGTGCAGACAAATTATGGATGCAAAGATATTTTAAAACATTTTTTAATAAACATGTTGCACACTTCAATCACGGCCCAATCGGATAAAAACAGTATAACTGGCAAATGAGCTCATACTAGTTTGACTTGTCTTGTATACTTCAAAACGGAGGGACAGTATGATCAGCATGTTCATTTCCAAGTATTAATGTGTCAAGGCAAATCAAAGATAACAATGCACAAGAAATTGGTGAATACCCAACACTTTTGAACAATTTTGTTCAGATTGTAAGTGACATTTTGACAACTATTACAATTTGATCGATACAGTCTCAAAAAATGCCATAAAGACTATTTTGCTCATCAATCATTGCTCCTCTGAAAACAATCTCCTTGTAGAAGCTGTCGAATCATGATCCTGAACAGTATCTTACTGTTCTTGACCTGGCTACTTCATTGAATGCTCACTCTTCAACAAAACTTTCTGAATATCGACAGCATGCATAATCTGTGATGATATTTTGGAGTGCGTGTCATGAGTTGCTGTAATGTTCATGGCCCTTAAGTATAATCTTCATAAGCCTATAAAAACATAAGAAACAAGGCCAAACTTAAGTACTGCATCTGGCCCCATCTTGCCTTCTCCACCAGTCATTAAGATTATGGTTGTTCTGATTGTGCCTTCACTTCCATTTCCTACCTTCCCAACCCAATACATCTCCTTGTAGACAGAAGGAACTGTCTAACTCAACCTTGAACATATCCAATGCTCAATCTCTACTGTCCTCTATACAACAGAACCCAAAGGTACATGAAATACTGAGAGAAGAAATTCTCCTCATATTCATCTTAAATGGGAGAATTATTATTGTTAAATTGTACCCCCAGATTTGGATTTCTTCACAAAAGGGAAATATCCATAGACTAAGTGTATATATTTGTTCGGGGCAAAAGTGTCCAAATCTTTAATTTCTGCAAATGTAATTTAGCCTAATTTAGATTTAAACTTGAGTAAACATTACCGTAAAACCTCAAATTTAAAATTAATCAGTTACAAGATTTCAGCAGGTTTGTTTTCAAGGGATGCATTAAAAGAAGGGTTTAATTAAGAACCAGATGAAATTGAATCCTCATTGGCTGAGTCAGAGGTAACCTTTGTGTTGGCAGTATATATAAATAGCCAACTTAGTGCAACTTATCATTGGGTATGTGACTTAGAATAGAGAGCTGGAGTTGAGGGGCTCAAGGAGTAAAGTAGAGGAAGGAATTTAGGAACATAGGAACAGGAGTAGGACTTTTAGCCCCTCAAACCTGTTCCACCATTCAATGAGTTCATGTCTGATCTGTGGTCTAACTCCATTGAAGTTACACTGATCTATCCTTTTCCAGTGCAAAATGACTAACCTCACATTTGCTTACATTGAACTTCATCTGTCACAGTTTTGCCCATTCACATAGTTTGTCAGTATCCCTCTGTAATTTTATGCTATCATCTACTCTTTCCACAAAACCCCCCAATTCTGTGTCATCAGCAAATTTGGATATAGGACTTTCTTTGCAATTATCTAAATCACTAATAAATAATGTGAATAATTAAGGACCTAACACAGATACTTGTGAGACACCACTAATCACATCCTGCCAATTTGATTACCTACCCATTATCCCTACTTTCAATCACTTGCCACTCAGCCAATTTTCCAGTTATGCCAGTAATTTGTCCTCAATTACATGGGCTTCTACATTAGTTAACACTCTCTCTTGTGGGATTTATCAATTGCATTCTGAAAAATCCATGTAAATATCAACCATATACATTCCCCTGTCCACCATCTTAGTCAACTCTTCACAAAATTCAATGAGATTTGTCAGGCATAACCTTCCCAACATGAATAAATAAAAAGGTGAAAAGTAGATATAACATACTTGGATTTCCAAAAGAGTTTTGATAAGGTGCAAATATAAGACTACTTAAGAAAAAGACTAAGTGCTGTTGAGAGGAGTATATTTGCACGGGGAAAGGAACTAACAGAAGACAGAAAGTTAGGATAGAAGCGTTGTTTTCAGGATGGCAGCCTGCAACTAATGGAATGCCACAGAGATCATTTCCAAGGCCATAATTATGACACGGATGAGGGGAGTAAGTGTACCATGGTAAAGTTTACAAATGAAACAAAAATAAGTGGATGGCAAGTAGTAAGGATGCAACAAAGAGCCAACAGAGGGATATAGACAATTAATTGAGGAAGCAAGATTTTGACAGATGGAATACAATTTGGGAAATGTGAGGTTAGAGAAATAGAAGAGCTGTATGTTATTTAAATGGGGAAAGACTACCGAAAGCTGCAGGACAGAGGGATTTGGGTGCACCAGAGCATAATTGATTGATTTATTATCATATGTACCAGAGTACAGTGAAAAGCTTTGTTTATGAGCAGTACAGGCAGATCATAGTAAACAAAGATGTACAGATCAAAGGTTGTAAAAACAATTAGATTGAGGCATACAGGTTACATTGCATGAGGCGTGCACTAGACGAGATCAACATTAGCAAGATCAGCATTATTTGAGGCGAAAGAGTCCATGCTTCAGTCTAATAACAGCTGGGAATAAGATGTGCCTGAACCTGCTGGTGTGTGTGTTGAAGCTTCTGTATCTTTTGTCTGATGGAAGAGGTTGAAGAAGAGCATGACCGGGGTGCGATGGGTCTTTGATGGTGTTAGCAGCCTTTCTGCAGCAATAAGCTGTGCAAATGGAGTCTATGGATGGAAGTTTGGCTTCTGTGATTGTCTGGGCTGTGCACACCACCTTCTTTAGTTTCCTATGGTCCTGGGCAGAGCAGTTGCCTTACCAGGCCGTTATGCACCTAGATAGTATGCTTTCAGTGGTGCATCTGTAAAAGTTGTTGTGTGTCCTTACGGACATGCTGAATTTCCTGAGCCGCCTGGGGAAGAAGAGGTGTTGCTGTGCCTTCTTGACCATTGCACCTATGTGGGAAGTCCAAGCAAGATTACCGGTTATCATCACTCCGAGGAATTTGACGCTCTCAACCTTCTCCACCTCAGTTCCGTTGCTGTAGATGGGGGCGTGTTCTACTCCTTTCTTTCTGAAGTCAATGATCAATTCTTTTGTTTTGCTGACATTGAGAGAGAGGTTGTTATCATTACTCCATATCACCAAGCCCTCTATCTCCCTTCTATATTTTGACTCGTCGTTGTTAGATATCCGTACTATGTGGTGTCATCAGCGAACTTGTAGATGGCATTCATTCAGAATTTGACAACACAGTCATGGGTGTACAGGGAGTACAGTAGGGGGCTGAGGATGTATCCTTGAGGGGTGCTCCAGTGTTGAGAGTGCTATTGCGGAGGGAGTGCAGTTACCTATCCTCACTGAATGCAGTCTGTGGGTCAGAAATCTCAGGATCCATTTGAGACCAAGGTCTTGGAGTCTGGAGATCAGACTGGAGGGAATAATGCTGTTGAAGACAGAGCTGTAGAAAATGAGATTGAGTCTAACGTAGGTGTCTTTGTTGTTAAGATGTTCCAGGGACGAATGCAGGGCTAGGGATATGGCGTCCACAGTGGACCTGTTACATCAGTAGGCAAATTATAGGAGATCGAGCCAGGCTGGGAGACTGGAGTTGATGTGGGTCATGACCAGGCTTTTGAAGCACTTCATGATTTTTGAAATCAGAGCTACTGTGCCATAATTGGAAAAGCTGGCATCCAAGTTCATCAGCTAATAAGGAAGAGAAATGGGATGTTGGCCTTTATTTCAAAGGGAATTGGATATTAACAATTATAAGTAGATCTTACAGTTAACATTACAGTTTACAGTTAACATTGCGAACAGTTTTGGTATTAAGAGAAAGATATATTGGCATTGAGGAAATTTCAATGATGTATCACTAGGTTGATTCTGAGTTAGAGAGATGGTTTTATGAGGAGAAGTTGAGTAGGTTGGGCCTGTATTCATTGGAATTTTGAAAAATGAGAGGCAACTTGATTGAAATATACATGACTCTTAGGCTGTTTGACAGGGTAGATGCAGAGAGAGTTTTTCCCCTTGTGGCAAAGTCTGGAATCTGAGGGCATAATCTCAGAGTAAAAGAGCATTCATTTAATACATAAGTGAGAAGGATTTATTTTTTTCTCAGACGATGGTGAATCGCTGCAATGCAGAGAGCTGTTGAGGCTGGTCATTAGGTACATTCAAGACTAAAGTAGACAGATTTTTAATTATAAAAGAATTATGGAGGTGAGACAAGAAAGTGGAGTTGCGGATCATTAGATCATCCATGATCTCCTTGAATGGAAGACCAGAACTGATGGGCCAAATAGCCAAGTGGGGTGGCACAGTGGGTTCAATTCCAACCTCAGGTGTGGAGTCTGCACATTCTCCCTGTGTCTGAGATAACAAGGCGCAGAGCTGGATGAACACAGCAGGCCAAGCAGCATCAGAGGAGCAGAAAGGCTGACGTTTTGGGCCTAGACCCTTCTTCAGAATTGGGGGAGGGGAAGGGGGTTCTGAAATAAATAGGGAGAGAGGGGGAGGTGGATAGAAGATGGATAGAGGAGAAGATAGGTGGAGAGGAGACCGACAGGTTAAAGAGGCGGGGATGGAGCCAGTAAAGGTGAGCGTAGGTGGGGAGGTAGGGAGGAGATAGGTCAGTCCAGGGAGGACGGACAGGTCAAGGGGGCGGGATGAGGTTAGTAGGTAGGAGATGGTGGTGGGGCTTGGGGTGGGAGGAGGGGATAGGTGGGAGGAAGAACAGGTTAGGGAGGCGGGGACGAGCTGGGCTGGTTTTGGGATGTGGTAGGGGGAGGGGAGATTTTGAAGCTTGTGAAGTCCACATTGATACCATTGGGCTGCAGCGTTCCCAAGCGGAATATGAGTTGCTGTTCCTGCAACCTTCGGGTGGCATCGTTGTGGCACTGCAGGAGGCCCAGGATGGACATGTCGTCTGAGGAATGGGAGGGGGAGTTGAAATGGTTCGCGACTGGGAGGTGCAGTTGTTTAATGAGAAGCGAGCATAGGTGTTCTGCAAAGCGGTCCCCAAGCCTCCGCTTGGTTTCCCCAATGTAGAGGAGGCCACAATGGGTACAGCGGATGCAGTATACCACATTGGCAGATGTGCAGGTGAACATCTGC